>NC_134358.1:295779113-296079113 GCF_048569485.1 Anomaloglossus baeobatrachus | reverse complement strand
GGCGGATTGGACTTGTGCCTCTCTCGGCTGTACGCCTCGGTTGTCCACTGATTCATGACCTATGCCGCTAGCGTTTTGTGAGGGGAATGCTTTGCCTACTTCCGTGACTATGGCCTTCTGGAACTGCTGCATTTTGCCTGACCTCTCCGCCTCGGGAATAAGAGACATAAAGTTCTCCTTTTAGCGTGGGTCTAACAGTGTTACCAACCAGTAATGATTGTCGGCCAAGATGTTCTTAACGCGAGGGTCACGAGACAGGCAGCTTACCATAAAGTCAGCCATGTGTGCCAGACTCTTAACAGCCATCACTTCAGTATCCTGACCAACACGATGACTGAACATGCTGTCCTCCTCCTCCTCCTCCTCATCATCTACCCTGTCCTCTGGCCAGCCACGCTGAACCGAGGATATGACTGCATGTCATATCCTCAATTTGGCCAGAGAGTTGCTCCATGTCTTCATCCTCCTCCTCGTCATAGTCCTCCACTGCACGTTGTGATGAGACGAGGCTGGGCTGTGTGTTATCATCACCCACACCCACTACTGTTTCTTGCTCAAACTCATCGCGCTCCGCCTGCAATGCATCATGGTTGTTTTTTGAGCAGAGACCATTTTAGAAGGCAGAGAAGCGGTTTGGTGACGCTAATAATGTCGTCATCGCCGCTCACCATCTTGGTGGAGTCCTCAAAGTTTTGGCGGATGGTGCATAGGTCGGACATCCATCTCCACTCCTCAGGTGTTATGTGTGGAGTTTGACCCATTTCCCGACGGCTTAGGTGATGCAGGTACTCAACAACTGCCCTCTTCTGCTCACATATCCTGACCAACTTGTGCAGAGTTGAATTCCAACGCGTGGGGACATCACACACCAGTCTGTGTGCCGGAAGATGCAAACGGCGTCTTAAGCCGGCAAGGCCGGCTGAAGCAGTAGGTGACTTTCGAAAATGTGCAGACAGGCGGCGAACTTTTACCAGCAGATCAGACAGCTCTGAGTATGACTTTAGAAACCGCTGAACCACGAGGTTGAGCACATGGGCCACGCATGGAACATGTGTCAGCTGGCCTCGCCTCAAAGCCGCCACCAGGTTCCGGCCATTGTCACACACGACCTTTCCTGGCTTTAGGTTCAGAGTTGTGAGCCAGTGATCTGCCTGCTGTTTCAGAGCTGTCCACACCTCTTCTGCATTGTGGGGTTTGTCACCTATGCAGATTAGCTTCAGCACTGCCTGTTGCCGCTTCGCCGAGGCAGTGCTGCAGTGCTTCTGTGTCGCCCTGGACAAGCCAGGGGCCACAGAGCACAACACTTAAACACCCCACACTCCCTGCAGGCATATCATAGTCAAAACACAAAATCCTTGTTGCCTTCCCCAGGGGCTGTTGTCCACACCAGGGTGTGGAGCCAGGCGGTTGGTCTCCACCCACCGAGGAGGAGGGAAAACACAGGCAGTGAGAGTTAAGCTAAGGAAGTGGAAGGAGGAAAGTAGTAGAGAGGAGAAAAGTGACAGCAAAGAGCCTGAAGTTGGTCCGGGTGTGTGGCCTGGACAGGACAGCAAGGTTGGCAGGATGTGGTGACCGTCTGCAGTGGAGGCCGATTGGAGTCTGCCGTAAGGACCGTGGACGGGTGGTGACCCGGCCGTACCGGACCGGTATACAAAGAGAAGCCAGCACCATTGGCAGAGGACTTTCGGATCCCGGCAAGGCTTGGTGTCGCCGTGAATTTGCCAAATCCGTTAGTGAAGGGGACCTCAGGGTTTCTAAACAGCCAAGTCCAGATAGAAGGCAACCGTACAACCGTGAAGGGGAGACACAGCCACCGCCAAGGGCAACCGTCTCCCAGTGCCATCGCCTGTGGGCAAAAGGGGCTCCTCCGGCCCATATCCAGGTCAGGGAGCGGGTTACCGTTGGGAAACCATCACTACCAACACTTAACTTAGGTGCAGGGAGAGACAGTCATCACTAACCTGCAGGGAGGAACAACCGCAGCCGTCCGAGTGACCCGTCCATCCAGCCACTTGTTTTACCGTGAACTGTGTCATCATCATTGGGCTGAGTGAGTACCTCCGTGCCGTGCGGCACAGCGCTGCCCCTGCGACCCTGCACTTCATCAGGCCCCGCAACCCGCCTGTCATCCATCTCTACCCCATCACCAGGCCCCGGGACAACCAACCCCCCTACCCACGGAGGGGAGAAATAACAACAAAGCTGCTCCCTGTCACAGGCTCCCGGGATCCCCGTCCAGAGCAGCGGTGGTGTCCACACAATCACCACAACCGTGGGTGGCGTCACGGACAATATCCCCAAAACCCAAACCACCCCTTTTCACTCACGGGCGAGTAGCGCCGCTCGAGTCCCCGGGATCCGGCCATCGCTCGAGCCAACGAGCAGCAGCAGCCGTAGAGCTGCGTCAGCCGGACCCGAGCAGTGGGAGAGCGCACCGTCCCCTCCTCCGCCCGCGACACTTCCAGCTTGGGACTGGTGTGGAGGGTAAAGTGGATCAGGATGCGCAGGAGGAGGAGGAGGCTGAGGAGCATGACATTCCGGAGCTGTAGAGTGTGTGTGAAACCCTGACTGAGGTAGGGCCTGCAAAACTTGGTGTGTGAAGGACGTGTTCCGTCCCTCGCTCAGACTGGGTCCCAGCTTGCACAATATTAACCCAGTGTGACGTCAACGAGATGTAGCGGCCTTGCCCACATGCACTTGTCCACGTGTCTGTGGTTAGGTGGACTTTGGCTGAAACAGCGTTGTTCAGGGCACGTGTGATGTTTTGTGACACGTGGTTAGTTATGCAATGCGGGGACGGCACACCGGGAGAAATAGTGGCGGCTGTGGACCGAGTAACGTGGGACAGCTGCCACCATCAGGTCGCGGAATGCTTCTGTCTCAACCAGCCTAAAAGGCAACATTTCCAGCGCAAGCAGTCGCGAAATGTTAGCATTTAGAACTGTGGCATGTGGGGTGTTGGCAGTGTATTTGCGCCTGCGTTCAAAGGTTTGCTGAATGGATAACTGAACGTTGCGCTGGGACAAGGACGTGCTTGATGATGGTGTTCTTTCTGCGTAGGCAACTGCAGGTGCAGGAGTGGAGGAGGCTTGTTCGCAGGCAGCATGGACAGGGGATTGGCTCGCATGCACAACCAGCGAAGACGTAGCAGTGACATCAGCAAGCACTGCTCCTCGACTCTGTTGTACTTCCCACAAAGTCGGGTGCTTGGCTGACATGTGCCTGATCATGCTGGTGGTGGTCAGGCTGCTAGTTTTGGTACCCCTGCTGATGCTGGCATGGCAGGTGTTGCAAATGGCCTTTTTAGAATCATCTGGAGCCAACTTAAAAAACTGCCAGTGTCAGAGTTCCGGGTTTTCCAGTTTTCTTTTGAAAGAGCTTGCCCTTTGTTAACATGGAGTTTTCTGTTCTGTTGCCCTACTTCCTGTCCATCTGTTTAAAAGCCGCCCCTAAAGCTTAGTCCAGTGCCTGAGTATACTGCTTCCTGTGTGCTCCTGCCCTGCTGCTTTTGGTTCCTGATTGTTATTCGGATCCTCTTGGAAAACAACCGACACCGACTCTGGACTTCATCTGGTATCATCTAGCTGTGCCTGGACTCCGTTTGCCGTCTTTGGTCGGCACTTCTGCCCGGTTCCTTCCGTTTAATACCACTCTGGACTCACATCACGTACGGACATTTTTGGACTTACCTATTGCCCTTTTGTGTCCCGGCTGCTGCGCATTTAGGGCTTCTGGGGTGATTGCCAGACAGTCCCTGTATAGGGGTTCGCTCTTGGTGGTCTCCCTGGGGGAGTCCGGTGCGCGGTCCCGGGAATTCCCTTTCGCTCAGTCCCTGGAAGGTATTTCCTGTATTTATGTTCTACTGTGTTTTTGTTCCGTTTATGTACTGTGAGACTGTGACCGGGGTTATCTATGACGGCCGGTATGTCTCGCCCCGGTTGTGCTCACTCCATGATAGAAAGTAAATCCACTCTAGGGTTAATCCTGTTTCCCTACAGGCTGAAGGAAGGGTTAAATGGAAACAGGAACGAGGGCAGGTGTGCCGGGTGTGAGGGAGTGAACAGAACTCCCTGAGCTTTCTGCTGGAGAGGCACATGTATATATTGTTGTGGACTTTTTTTTGTTTGGACATTAAAACCGTGTGCTGTGAACCTTAATGCCTGGATCCCGTGTCTTCTGCTGCGCAGCCGACCGTGCTACCTCACATATGGTGGAGAATCGGCGGGCATGACAGCCGGTGAGGTGTAGCATCATCCCTGGTGACCCAGCAGCACATGTCCTGGATCCGAGCGGCTATACTACAGCCCAAACCCGGTGACGCCATGGAGGACATACTAAGGCAGCAGCAACAGACTAATGCACAGCTACAAGAGGCTAATGCACAGCAGCAACAGACCAATGCACACCTGCTCCGGGCGTTGGAACGTCAGCAGCAATCCTTGCAAGCACAGGAAAAAAGGCACCAAGAACAGATGGTTCTCCTGGCCAAGTCGATCCGTGCCGGACCGGCAGCAACAACCCCGGGACCGGGTGATGACGGCAGCGTCCGGAAAGCGGTGAGACAAGCGTTGCAAAAGATGACCCCGGGGGACGATGTGGAAGCGTTCCTGGCGGTGTTTGAGCGGGTGGCCGAGCGGGAAAAGCTGCCGACCCCCCAGTGGGCTGAGGTATTGTCGCCCTATCTGACGGGGGAACCCCAAAAAGCGTACCTGGACCTCTGTACCGAGGACGCCATTGACTATGTGACCCTAAAAGCCGAAATACTGGCACGGTTGGGGGTGAATACCTATGTACGGGCTCAGCGGGTAAATCAGTGGTTCTATGAGGAAGCCAAACCCGTACGCTCCCAGGCCTATGACTTGTTGCATCTTGTAAAAAAATGGTTGCAGCCTGACACTCTGAGCCCGGCGCAGATGGTGGAAAGGGTAGTAGTGGATCGTTTTGTGCGCACTTTACCCGTCACCGTTCAACGGTGGGTAGGACAGGGTGACCCGAGTACCCTGGACCAGTTAGTGTCCCTGGTAGAGCGGCATGTGGCTACGCAGGACTTGATACGGGACACTGAGACTTTGCGTACCGCCCGTCGGTCCGGCCCCTCCAAGCCTAGGGCCAAGGACCCACCGCCGACAACGGTGCAGGAGTCCCCTACCGTCCCGCCTGAGGCCGCGGCCGCCAATCCTGAGGTCCAGAAGGTTCTGTACCCTAAACGACAACCCGTCAAGGGGGTTTCCGTCCCCATTAGATGTTGGCGGTGCCAGCGGGTGGGACATATGGAAGCCCAGTGTCCACTCACCACGGAGCCCATGGATTGTGGGGTTACCCGGCGGGGTTCAATGTATGCTCAGGTGGTGTGTACCGCTGACCTGGTCTCCCCAGAGACGGAGCCCCACTTGTGCCAAATACAGGTGAATGGATGTCCGGTTACAGGATTGTTGGATTCCGGAAGCTTAGTGACCCTTGTGCGATCCACCTTGAGGGCTAAAGTAAAGGCCACAGGACGTACCGTGGGGGTGGTTTGCATACATGGGGACCGCCGAGACTATCCCACGGGGATTGTCACCATCACAGCACCTTGCGGTCAGGTGCAACATGAGGTGGGACTTCTTAACACTCTTCCTTATGACGTGATCCTAGGAAGGGATCTGCCCTATTTTTGGACTTTATGGAAGGGACCCCCTAAGTCTCCTCAGATATTGGTCAGGCCGGGACCTGAGCCCTACAATCCTGAATCCGGGACACCTGCCGTAGGGGTCCCCATGATAGGGACAGAATGTGAACCCGATAGGTCGCCCTTAGAGGTATTGGCAGGAGAGGCTGAGACGGTCGAACCCATCCCGGAGTTGGAGGCGTCCCCGGCTACGTTTGGGACTGCCCAACTCCAGGACCCTACATTAATACATGCCCGGAGTCGGGTGACAGTAATTGACGGGGTGGCACAGCTGCCCGGTGCCCAGGTAGGGTACCCCCATTTCGCTCTTAAGCAGGATTTACTCTACCGGGTAGATGAAATACGGGGCGTGGGGGTAGAGCAGTTGGTGGTGCCCCAGCCGCATCGTCGGCGGGTCCTCGACTTGGCTCATAAACACCTGATGAGTGGCCACCTAGGGGTCAAGAAAACGCAGGAGCGAATATTGCAAAGGTTCTATTGGCCCGGAGTCTTTGGGGAGGTAAAACGGTTCTGCGAAACCTGCCCGGAGTGTCAGCTTACCGCACCCCTGACCCATTTTCGCAGTCCGTTGGTACCGTTACCCATTATAGAAGTCCCTTTTGAACGGATGGGGATGGATCTGGTGGGGCCCCTCGTAAAGTCCGCTCGAGGGCACCAACACATCCTAGTGATCGTTGACTATGCCACCCGGTATCCCGAGGCGATACCTCTCAGACATACTGCAGCAAAGCTTATAGCTCGGGAGTTGTTTGCTGTGTTCTGCCGGGTGGGGTTGCCCAAGGAGATCCTTACGGATCAGGGGACCCCATTCATGTCTAAAGTGACCAAAGAGCTATGCCGGCTACTCCAGATCAAGCAGTTGCGTACGTCTGTGTATCATCCTCAAACGGACGGTTTAGTCGAGCGTTTCAATAAAACCCTGAAAACCATGCTAAAAAGGGTGATCTCCAAAGACGGGAAAGACTGGGATATGATGCTTCCCTATTTGATGTTTGCCATCCGTGAGGTGCCACAGGCATCCACGGGGTTTTCGCCTTTTGAGTTGTTATACGGGCGACATCCCCGGGGATTGTTGGACCTGGCAAAGGAAACATGGGAGCAAGAGCCCACCCCCCATAAAAGTGTGATTGAACACATTTTGGGTATGCAGAACCGCATAAGCGCGGTCATGCCAATTGTGAAGGAGCATTTACAGGAGGCTCAGGCCGCGCAAAGCGGCCGCTACAATAGACAAGCCACCGTGCGGACCTTTAAACCCGGGGATCGGGTGTTGGTATTAATCCCCACGGCGGAGAGTAAATTCCTGGCTCAGTGGCAAGGCCCCTACGAGATAAAGGAAAGAGTCGGGGTGGTCAACTATAAAGTATTGCAGCCCGGTAGGCGGAAACCTGAACAAATATACCATGTCAACCTATTAAAACCCTGGCAGGAACGGGAAAGCCTGATGGCTGTTTTTTCCCCATCTCCCTCCTCTTCGGGTCGTTCACCTCCGGCTCCAGCGACCTCCGGAGAGGACGAACCGGAAGTAAGGATTGGAGAAGCCCTCACCAAGACTCAGAGGCGAGAGGCCAGACGGTTGGTTCAGCAGAACCCCGATGTCTTCTCCGAGCTGCCCGGTAGGACCAGTCTGATACGACATGATATTGTCACCGAGCCCCACCTGAAGGTACGCCTGAAGTCATACCGGGTACCGGAGGCTCGACGACAAGCCATATCGGAGGAAGTAAAGACAATGTTACGCCTGGGGGTCATCGAAAAATCCCGGAGTGAATGGGCTAGTCCGATCGTCCTAATACCAAAACCCGATGGCTCCTTAAGGTTCTGCAATGACTTTAGGAGATTGAACGAAATATCCAAGTTCGATCTCTACCCCATGCCCAGAGTGGATGAGCTGATTGATAGGCTGGGACAGGCGCGGTATTTTACCACGCTCGACCTGACCAAGGGGTACTGGCAGGTGCCACTGACTGAGTCCGCCAAGGAGAAAACCGCTTTTGTTACGCCGGAGGGTCTCTTCCACTATGTTGTCTTGCCTTTTGGGTTACATGGCGCTCCAGCCACGTTCCAGAGGTTGATGGACTTGGTGCTGGAACCCCACCAGGCGTATGCATCAGCGTACCTTGATGACATCATTATTTACAGCTCCGATTGGCAGACCCACTTGGAACAGGTACAAGCGGTGGTGGACGCGCTTCGAACAGCCGGATTGACAGCCAATCCCAAGAAATGTGCGTTGGGACTCACGGAAGCCCGCTACTTGGGCTACGTGATAGGCCAAGGAGTGATTAAGCCCCAAATTAACAAGGTTGAGGCGATCCAGAAGTGGCCTAGACCCCTGACCACGAAGCAGGTTAGGGCCTTCCTGGGTATCGTGGGATACTACAGGAGGTTTGTAAAGGATTTTGCGGGACTATCAGCCCCCTTCACGGACCTTCTCAAAGGCAAGAAGTCCGTCATGGTGCGCTGGACTCCGCAGGCCGAGGACTCCTTCCGGGCCCTGAAGGGGGTCCTGTGCGGACAGCCCGTTCTTGTACACCCTGATTTCCGGAAGGAGTTCATAGTACAGACTGACGCCTCAGAGGTCGGCCTGGGGGCAGTGCTGTCTCAGGTGGTTCAGGGGGAGGAACACCCCGTCACCTTCTTAAGTAGGAAGCTCACCCCTCCCGAGCGGAATTATAGCGTAGTGGAGAAGGAGTGCCTGGCGATCAAGTGGGCCTTGGAGTCCCTACGCTATTACCTGCTGGGACGGCAGTTTCGCTTGGTGACGGATCACTCTCCACTGGTCTGGATGAGGTCCGCCAAGGAACGGAATGCCCGGGTTACCCGGTGGTTCCTTTCTCTGCAGAACTTCCGGTTTACGGTTGAACATAGGGCCGGTAGGTTGCAGGGCAACGCCGATGCCTTGTCCCGCGGCCCGTGTTTGATGGCGGGAGTTCAACCCCGCACGCTTGAACTGAGGGGGGGGGGTATGTGAGACTGTGACCGGGGTTATCTATGACGGCCGGTATGTCTCGCCCCGGTTGTGCTCACTCCATGATAGAAAGTAAATCCACTCTAGGGTTAATCCTGTTTCCCTACAGGCTGAAGGAAGGGTTAAATGGAAACAGGAATGAGGGCAGGTGTGCCGGGTGTGAGGGAGTGAACAGAACTCCCTGAGCTTTCTGCTGGAGAGGCACATGTATATATTGTTGTGGACTTTTTTTTGTTTGGACATTAAAACCGTGTGCTGTGAACCTTAATGCCTGGATCCCGTGTCTTCTGCTGCGCAGCCGACCGTGCTACCTCACAGTACATATTTGCTGGTTGCATATTATAAACGTCTTGCACCAAGAACTCGTCTCTGGTTGTCATTGCCCTAACGCAATCGAAATCCTCAATACATACAATAGTATTACAGCCAGACTCGGGAAGACCTAACATTTGTACAGGCACCTTGTGTCGTGTTGTTCCGGGGAACAGTTGCCTGACGTCTGCCTGGGGCCACCACTCTGCTTCTTACTGCCTGTTGTGATGCTACGCCTCCCTCCCCCTGTGCACTGCTGTCCTCGCTCTGCATATCCTCCTGCCAGGTTGGGTCAGTTACTGGATCATCCACCACGTCGTCTTCCTCTTCCGCACCCTGCTCCTCCTCCTGACTTCCTGACAATTGTGTCTCATCATCGTCCACCCCTTGTTGAGACACGTGGCCAACTTCGTGAGAACGTGGCTGCTCAAATATTTGGGCATCTGTACATACAATCTCGTCATGGCCCACTTCAACAGGAGCTGGCGAGAGGCCAGAATTTGTGAATGGAAACGTGAACGAACAGCTCTTCCGAGTGTCCAAGTGTGGGATCAGTAATGTCCGTGGACGTGTACTCGGCCTGGTGGTAGGAAGGAGGATCAGGTTCTGAAATGTGCGGTGCAGTATCACGGCTACTGACACTTGACCGTGTGGAAGACAGAGTGTTTGTGGTGGTGCCAATCTGACTGGAAGCATTATCCGCTATCCAACTAACAACCTGTTGACACTGGTCTTGGTTCAAGAGCGGTGTACTGCTGCGGTCCCCAAGAATTTGGGACAGGACGTGCGAGCGACTAGATGTGGCCCTTTGTTGTGGCGAAATTAGAGCTTGCACACAACCTCGGTCTCTGCCTGCACCACCATCACGTCCACTTCCTTGTTCGTTGACAACGCCCTTGCGCATTTTGCAATGCTGTGCTGATGTGTATTCACTAGACTTGTGCGTTATATCCAAGTTTTTGCAAAACTCACACAAATGCAGCGGAAAGCTGCCACCAACAGGCACACACGTGCGTTTTTTAAATGCAAGCACGGAGGCACTAAGAACCTAACAGGTCTCTATCCAGGGACAACGTGGAGCCTCCCAATTTTTGGCTGCCCTGCCTAAGGGCTATACTACAATAGACCCACTTCCTTACAATGGGCACTTCAGGTTTACAGGCCATCATGCACGTCTCTATCCAGGGACAATGTGGAGCCTCCCAATTTTTGGCTGCCCTGCCTAAGGGCTATACTACAATAGACCCACTTCCTTACAATGGGCACTTCAGGTTTACAGGCCCTCATGCACGTCTCTATCCAGGGACAACGTGGAGCCTCCCAATTTTTGGCTGCCCTGCCTAAGGGCTATACTACAATAGACCCACTTCCTTACAATGGGCACTTCAGGTTTACAGGCCCTCATGCACGTCTCTATCCAGGGACAACGTGGAGCCTCCCAATTTTTGGCTGCCCTGCCTAAGGGCTATACTACAATAGACCCACTTCCTTACAATGGGCACTTCAGGTTTACAGGCCATCATGCACGTCTCTATCCAGGGACAATGTGGAGCCTCCCAATTTTTGGCTGCCCTGACTAAGGGCTATACTACAATAGACCCACTTCCTTACAATGGGCACTTCAGGTTTACAGGCCCTCATGCACGTCTCTATCCAGGGACAACGTGGAGCCTCCCAATTTTTGGCTGCCCTGCCTAAGGGCTATACTACAATAGACCCACTTCCTTACAATGGGCACTTCAGGTTTACAGGCCCTCATGCACGTCTCTATCCAGGGACAACGTGGAGCCTCCCAATTTTTGGCTGCCCTGCCTAAGGGCTATACTACAATAGACCCACTTCCTTACAATGGGCACTTCAGGTTTACAGGCCCTCATGCACGTCTCTATCCAGGGACAACGTGGAGCCTCCCAATTTTTGGCTGCCCTGCCTAAGGGCTATACTACAATAGACCCACTTCCTTACAATGGGCACTTCAGGTTTACAGGCCATCATGCACGTCTCTATCCAGGGACAATGTGGAGCCTCCCAATTTTTGGCTGCCCTGCCTAAGGGCTATACTACAATAGACCCACTTCCTTACAATGGGCACTTCAGGTTTACAGGCCCTCATGCACGTCTCTATCCAGGGACAACGTGGAGCCTCCCAATTTTTGGCTGCCCTGCCTAAGGGCTATACTACAATAGACCCACTTCCTTACAATGGGCACTTCAGGTTTACAGGCCCTCATGCACGTCTCTATCCAGGGACAACGTGGAGCCTCCCAATTTTTGGCTGCCCTGCCTAAGGGCTATACTACAATAGACCCACTTCCTTACAATGGGCACTTCAGGTTTACAGGCCCTCATGCACGTCTCTATCCAGGGACAACGTGGAGCCTCCCAATTTTTGGCTGCCCTGCCTAAGGGCTATACTACAATAGACCCACTTCCTTACAATGGGCACTTCAGGTTTACAGGCCATCATGCACGTCTCTATCCAGGGACAATGTGGAGCCTCCCAATTTTTGGCTGCCCTGACTAAGGGCTATACTACAATAGACCCACTTCCTTACAATGGGCACTTCAGGTTTACAGGCCCTCATGCACGTCTCTATCCAGGGACAACGTGGAGCCTCCCAATTTTTGGCTGCCCTGCCTAAGGGCTATACTACAATAGACCCACTTCCTTACAATGGGCACTTCAGGTTTACAGGCCCTCATGCACGTCTCTATCCAGGGACAACGTGGAGCCTCCCAATTTTTGGCTGCCCTGCCTAAGGGCTATACTACAATAGACCCACTTCCTTACAATGGGCACTTCAGGTTTACAGGCCCTCATGCACGTCTCTATCCAGGGACAACGTGGAGCCTCCCAATTTTTGGCTGCCCTGCCTAAGGGCTATACTACAATAGACCCACTTCCTTACAATGGGCACTTCAGGTTTACAGGCCATCATGCACGTCTCTATCCAGGGACAATGTGGAGCCTCCCAATTTTTGGCTGCCCTGCCTAAGGGCTATACTACAATAGACCCACTTCCTTACAATGGGCACTTCAGGTTTACAGGCCCTCATGCACGTCTCTATCCAGGGACAACGTGGAGCCTCCCAATTTTTGGCTGCCCTGCCTAAGGGCTATACTACAATAGACCCACTTCCTTACAATGGGCACTTCAGGTTTACAGGCCCTCATGCACGTCTCTATCCAGGGACAACGTGGAGCCTCCCAATTTTTGGCTGCCCTGCCTAAGGGTTATACTACAATAGACCCACTTCCTTACAATGGGCACTTCAGGTTTACAGGCCATCATGCACGTCTCTATCCAGGGACAACGTGGAGCCTCCCAATTTTTGGCTGCCCTGCCTAAGGGCTATACTACAATAGACCCACTTCCTTACAATGGGCACTTCAGGTTTACAGGCCCTCATGCACGTCTCTATCCAGGGACAACGTGGAGCCTCCCAATTTTTGGCTGCCCTGCCTAAGGGCTATACTACAATAGACCCACTTCCTTACAATGGGAACTTCAGGTTTACAGGCCCTCATGCACGTCTCTATCCAGGGACAACGTGGAGCCTCCCAATTTTTGGCTGCCCTGCCTAAGGGCTATACTACAATAGACCCACTTCCTTACAATGGGCACTTCAGGTTTACAGGCCCTCATGCACATCTCTATCCAGGGACAACGTGGAGCCTCCCAATTTTTGGCTGCCCTGCCTAAGGGCTATACTACAATAGACCCACTTCCTTACAATGGGCACTTCAGGTTTACAGGCCCTCATGCACGTCTCTATCCAGGGACAACGTGGAGCCTCCCAATTTTTGGCTGCCCTGTCTAAGGGCTATACTACAATAGACCCACTTCCTTACAATGGGCACTTCAGGTTTACAGGCCCTCATGCACGTCTCTATCCAGGGACAACGTGGAGCCTCCCAATTTTTGGCTGCCCTGCCTAAGGGCTATACTACAATAGACCCACTTCCTTCCAATGGGCACTTCAGGTTTACAGGCCCTCATGCACGTCTCTATCCAGGGACAACGTGGAGCCTCCCAATTTTTGGCTGCCCTGGCAAAGGAAAATACTACAAAGACTCACTTCCTCAAAATGGGCACATTAGACTCAAGAGGCTTTCATGTACGTCTCTTCTCAGGGACATCGGAGTGCCACACAATGTTTTCACGTAAAATCTTTCATGTATTAATCTCAAAAAGTAACATACACCAGCTCTATCTCACTATTGGGTATGTGCCCTTAACATTTCCGCCATGAAAAATCATTTTGGGGTCATTTTGGAAGGTTTTCTGGTGAGTCCGTAAAAATGGCGTAAAACGCGGACAAAATTGTTCACAGCTGTGACTTTTGAGTGATAAATGCTTCAAGGGGTCTTCCCCATGCTGTTGCCATGTCATTTGAGCACTCTTCTGAGACTTTTGTGCCATTTTTAGGGTTTCTCCATGCTGCCGGGGGGTCATTTCACAAAAATACTCGGGTCTCCCATAGGATAACATTGGGCTCGTTGCTCGGGCCGAGTACACGAGTATCTTGGGAGGCTTGGCCCGAGCTTCGAGCACCCGAGCTTTTTAGTACTCGCTCATCACTAATTTTTATGTGTTTGTGATTGCCTCCCATTGTTTTCAATGGGGTTCGAGAGATTCGTCGAACGGGGCACCATTCGATGAACCGAACTCGAACTCCAGGGGGGTGGCTCATCTCTAGTGAGGACGTCACCCTACCAATCGGCAAGCGGAGCATCATAGTCATGTGACACCGCATCAGCGGTGACATCACATGCGACCAATCAGCATCCGCCACGTGGCACACATGCACAGATCGCACCAGTGCCAAAAAACAGATCGCACATGCGCAGTAGCGCTATTTCTGGACTTAGTCTCCAGCGCTACTGCGATCTAGGACTAGCAGAACGGTGTAGCAGAGCAACAGAGGAGGATGATGGAGAACGCGAATCAGCAGAAGCGGGACTCGTAACAGTATACCCCCTCTAGGGACCCTCTCCCGGTGGCGCAGGTAAGCAGCAATCAAATCAGGAGCATCAATGGCCTCCTCAGGCTCCCAAGAGCAATGTTCCGGACCATAACCATCCCAATCAACCAAAAAGAACCTGCGACCACAAACCATCTTAGGACCTACGATAGCTCGCACATCATAGCTGGTCTAAGAGGAATCCGAAGAAGAGGATAGCTCTCCTCTGGCATGAGGAAGAATTGCAGGCTTCAGTAGCGAAACATGGAATTTATCATGGATCCGCAGGTGCGATGGTACCTTCAATTGATAGACTACAGGATTCACCTGTCTAAGCACCTCATAGGGACCCAAGAATCGTGGAGCAAATTTGGCAGACTCCACTCTCAGTTTCACGTTCTTGGCAGAGAGCCACACGAAATCCCCTGGGGAGCAAACAGGAGCAGGACGACGAAAACGATCACCCACCGTCTTCATACAGTCTTTAGCTGCTTGAATCGCCCCTTGAGTCTGATCCCAAACTTCCCTAGCATTGGTTGCCCAGTCGGCCACGAGTGGTGGGGGTGGTGAAGCAGGAAATGGAACCGGAACCCTAGCGTGTTGCCCGTTATTGAGAACAAAAGGTATTTGCCAATTTGCCTCCACCACAGAGTTTTTAAGGGTGAACTCAGCCCAGGGAAGGAGTGATGACCAATTGTCATGATTAAGGTAAATGATCATAGATTGGTTGGTTCATTCAACCAAACCATTAGTCTCCAGATGGTAGGCCGAGGAGATGTTCAACTCAATTTGTAAGAGACTACAAAGATCTCGCCAGAACTGGACAGCAAATTGTGGACCCCTATCGCAAACGATTCGGTCAGGCATCCCGTGTAGTCTGAAGACGTGTCTCATGAACAACTTGGCCAAAACTTTGGAAGATGGTATCCTCTGCAAAGGAACCAGATGAACCATCCAGGAAAAATGGTCGGTAATAACCCAGGCAACCCGATGACCCTGAGAACAGGGAAGATCACCCACAAAATCCATGCCTACCACCACCCATAGTCTGTCTGGCACGGGCAAAGGGTGCAAGAGACCAGCTGGTCTCTGTCGCAAAGGAAGGTTGCGTGCGCAAGAGAAGCAAGAGCGAACGTATCTCTTGACGTGGTTAGCCAATTGTGGCCACCAATACCACATTTCAAGTAGTTCTTGCGTACGTCTTATACCAAAATACCCACCCACCTTAGAGGTGCGGGTCCACGACAGAATATCATTCTGCCGATTCGGAGGAACAAAAGTCTTGCCAGGAGGAATCTGATCTAAAACCACTGGAGAGAGCGTATGAAAAGCCTGAGATGGAAGGATGAGACGAGGTGCCTCGTTCTCCTCTTGAGTAGACTCCATGGAGCGAGAGAGAAGAGAGAATGTCTGCCTTTTTATTCTTATTCCCAGTAAGTTAATGAACCGAAAAATTGAAATGAGAGAAAAACAAGGCCCAACGTGCCTGATGGAGATTCAGACGCTGTGCAGTCTGCAGGTACGTAAGATTCTTATGGTCAGTGAAGACCTGAAAAGGATGTTTAGACCCCTGAAGCAGATGACGCCAGTCCTCCAACGCTAATTTTATGGCAAGTACTTCCCTATCACCGATGGTGTAATTCAGGGTCGGACTGGGGTGTGAGGGGCCTACCAGGGAAATTGCCTCTAGGGGCCCACACTATAACTACCATAAACATTTTTATTACTTGTACATTTCCGGCTTCTCTCAGTATAACATGCGCCTTTTAACAAACTCTACAGTGCGCATAGAGCCCTGTTCTGTGCCTGCAAATAGCGCAGGATTTCTTTTAGCCTCTTATTTATTGTAGTTAATAATGGAATCTGTTATTTACAGTCAGTCGCAGTTTTTCTTACACACAGACATTCCTTGTCCTAGGAAAACCGAGTCCATCGGCCAAACAATAATCAAAGAGAAGCAGAATGTTATCCAGCATCTTTACATGGAAACATTTACTAACATTAATCCCCCTCTGCCGCCATCTATCTGGGAAATCCCCTGTAAGGGTGCGTGCCCAGCCGTCCACGATCAGTGTTTGTGTGGCGCCCTGGACAAGCCAGGTCATCACAGAACTACACCAACACACCCCACACCCCGGTTAGGCACACCAAAGTCAAACACAAAATCCTTGTTGCCTCCCTCCAGGGGCTGATGTCCACACCAGGGGGTGGGCCAGGCGGTTGGCCCCGCCCACCGAGGAGTTCACAATCCTGGAGGCGGGAAAAGTAGCGAGTTTAGTTCAGATTAGTTTTGGAGAGGAGTTGAGGAGGAGTGAAGTGAAGTGGTAGGAAAGGAGACTGAAGGCGTCCGGGTGTGTGGCCCGGACAGAACAGCAAGGTTGGCAGACGGTGGTGACCGTCTGCAGGAGAGGCTGATTAGAGCGAACCGTAAGGACCGTGGACGGGCGGTGGCCCGACGGTACCGGATCGGGGAGCAAAGAGAAGCCAGCACCATCCGGCAGTGCTTACGGACCCCGACCAGGCTAGGAGTCGCCGTAAAACTGGTCAAACCCGTTAGCGAAGGGAACCTCCGGGGTTTCCCAGCAGTCAACACCCGATTGAAGGCAACAGCTCAAACCGTAAAGGGAAACACAGTCACCGTCAAGGCTACAGTTCCCAGGGCCAGAGCCTGCAGGCAAAAGGGGCTCCCTCAGCATCCATCCAAGCTGGGGAGCGGGTTACCGGTGGGAAGCCATTGGAACCGTAAACACAACACAGGTGCAGGGAAAGGCAGTCACCATCAACCTACCGGGAAAGCTGCCGCAGCCGTCTGTGGGACCTGTCCATCCAGCCGTTTGTTTTACCGGAGACTTTGCATTCATCATTGGCTGAGTGAGTACCACCGTGCCGTGCGGCACAGCGCTGCCCCCGCGACCCTGCACCTCACCAGGCCCCATAACCCGCCTGCCATCCATCCCTACCCCCTCACAGGGACCCGGGACAACCGACCCCCCTACCCACGGAGGGGAGAAACAACATCCAAGCTGCTCCCTGTCATCGCTCCCGGGATCCCCGTCCAGAGCAGCGGTGGTGTCACCAATCTCACCACAACCGTGGGTGGCGTCACGGACAATATCCCTAAACCAAACCACCCCCCTTTCACTCACTGGCGAGGAACGCCGCTCGAGTCACCACCGAGCAGCAGCAGCAGCAGCCGGACCCGAGCAGTGGGTAAGCGCAGCGTCCCCTCCTCCGCCCGCGACAACTTGGCGTCACGAACAGGATCTTACCGCTCTGCCGTCTGGTAGAGGTGCGCCTTGTGACCGCCGGAGGTGTCCGGCCGAAAAACTTTAGAAGCCGCCATTTTGGGCGTGAAAAGTCCTTGCTCGAGCGTCTTCCCGAGTAGTGGAGGCGCGAAAACCGAAACCCCGCCCCTGTAGAGGAGGAGCCGGAAAAAGACTAAGGGGGACGGAAACAAGATGTCTGCGCCCGACGGAGCTGCTGGAGGAGCGGCGGTCGCAGCCGCAGTGGCACCCGCGGATAGGAAGTGGCCCGCCCAGGCCACGGCCGCACTGGCGGGAGGTGCCGTGGCCCCAGCTCTCGCTCAGGTGATGCCGTTCTCCTTGCCCTATGTGCCCGGAGCTACCTGGCTGCCGCAGTACGATGGGAAACCTGATGCGTTGCAGGTCTTCCGGAAGAAGCTTAGCCCGCTACTGGAATTGTACTCCCTAACTGATAAGCAACGTGCAGCGGTAGTGCTGGGGCAGCTAACCGGCGCAGCTGAGCAGGAGGTGGAGACCTGGGCCGAGGGGGACCGGTCCTCTGTAGCCACCATCTTTGAGAAGCTACAGACTGCCTTTGAGACCCGTACCGAAGCCGAGCTGCGGATGCAGTTTTACCAATGCCGGCAACGGCCCGCAGATAGCATTCGGGACTACGCCTTGCGTCTGCAAACCGCCCTCCGCACACTGAAGCGGGTAGACACCATCAACGATGTGGACAGCAACAAAATGCTAGTGGAGCAGTTTGTACAGGGGATGAGGTCCTCGGAGGACCGCAAGCAACTCCGGCTATGGGCCCTAGAACACCCTGATGTGGGCTTTGCTGTGTTAAAGGAACGGGCCATTAAAGCTCTGCAGCCTCCAGCATCGGAACGTTCAACATATGACCACATCTTCACCTATGAGCCTAAATACCAATTTGACTTACGCGTATCTATACTAACAAATACTCACCATCTCTCTGGATAAGTCCCGCTAACTCATGGCATAATCCCTGTATTGTGATTGATACTCTTGATACTGTATCATGGTCTCCCCATTGATTCTCTGTACCCTACTATGTACTTACTCATATATAATTGTGTATCTATATATACTTTATTACCTGTATTGATTGATGTGTTTTGTTTTATTTTTGTATTTTCACTATTGCAAATATGGAGTTTGTCCGACCCGAGGAAGGCCGATTGGCCGAAACGTCTTGGCGGACTTTTGTACAGCACTTCTTTCACAATCTCACAAGCAAAATAAAAGAAAAAAGATTTGTTCCGACCAGGTCCCAGCCCCCGGGGAAGATGCAGCTCGCCGACAGCCCCGAGGACGTCCTCTGGATGCAGCGGAGAAGGGCCAATGACTCACGGTATGGACCTCCGATTTTTTACAGGTGCAGCAAGCCCGGCCACTACTCCCGACGGTGTCCGTTAAACGAGCAACCCCTGGGGCCACGGGCCAATCCTCAGGAGTAGAACCTAGTGGCCCCACCGACTGGCGGGACCGGTACATCGGAGCCCGGCCCATCATCCCCGTGGCAGTGGTCGGTATCCCGCTGATGGCTCTCCTGGACACTGGATCGCAGGTAACCACAATACCATACACACTGTATCAGCGGTATTGGGGAAAGGACGAACTAGCCCCCCCAGATGCCAGTATGACACTAATTGCCACTGATGGACTCCCGTTGACCCAAGTGGGGTGCAAACAAGTGGCTATGACTGTGGGACGAGCTGAACTGCAACACCAGGGTTTGATTGTGATAATGAATGAACCCAGTGATCATAACCCGAAGGTGGTGCTGGGGACTAATGTGATGGAGCACTGTATGAGTGATGTGCTGACCCTACTGCAGCAGCTGGCCGCCACAGCAGCGGGGAGTCGACAGAGAGCTGTGCAGCGTGAGATCCGGGCCCTGATGTATCGCCAACATGTGAACTCGACAGGAGGAGAGATTGGTGGAGTGAGAGTGATGGATGCTGCCCCTTTGATTGTGCCTCCCAGGAGCGAGATGATGATTTGGTGCAGGGCAGCGGTAGGGCCCCAAGGGCGAGACTACTCCGCCATGATAGAGCCCATGTCCTCCGAACACTGGCCCACAATAATGACCGCCCGAGGGGTGGTAGATGTCAAGAAAGGGAGAGTGCCCGTGCGAATACTGAACTGTGGGGAGGAAGAGGTTAGGCTTCCCCGGTACACTACCCTTGCCATATTGCTCACTCTAGATCCCCACACCATCCATGAAGCTGTTCCCCCGATCGCACTGCCTGCTGCCAGTTCCCACCCATCCCTGGGGGAGTTAGACGAATGGTGTCGAGAGCTACACGTCGGCACTGATGATACCCCCACACACCACAAGGAAGGGGTATACCGGGTGGTACGGGAGTATGAGCGAGTTTTTAGCAAGCATCCCCTAGATTTTGGGCAGATTAAAGGGGTCCAACACGGTACCCACCCCCCCTATCAAAGAGAGATACAGGCCTATTCCCCCTGTGCACTACCAATGCACCAAAGACATGTTGAGGAACATGAAGGAGGCAGGGGTTATTAGGGACAGTTGTAGTCCCTGGGCCGCCTTGTTGGTGCTAGTTAAGAAGAAGGATGGCACCATGCGGATGTGTGTGGATTACCGGAAGATTAACCAGATAACGCATAAGGATGCTTACCCTCTGCCCCGCATTGAAGAGTCCCTGGCTGCGCTGAGAACAGCTAACTACTTCTCCACCCTTGACCTCACCAGCGGGTACTGGCAGGTGGCCGTGGCGCCAGAAGACCGAGAGAAGACTGCCTTCGCCACTCCTATGGGACTCTGCGAGTTCAACAGCATGCCGTTTGGGCTGTGCAATGCCCCCGGAACCTTCCAACGGCTGATGGAATGCTGTCTGGGACACCTAAATTTCGAGACCGTCTTGCTGTACTTGGATGATGTGATTGTGTACTCACAGACGTATGAAGCCCACCTGGAGCACCTAGCCGAGGTGTTCGCGTCCCTTGCTAAGTATGGGATGAAGTTGAAGCCCTCCAAGTGTCATCTGCTGAAGTCCAGAGTGCAGTACCTTGGACATGTGGTGGGTGCGGAGGGTGTCGCCCCTGACCCCGAGAAGATTACCGCCATCCAAGACTGGCCGAGACCGACCACGGTGAAAGAAGTGAGGCAGTTCCTGGGCCTGGTGGGGTATTACCGTCGCTTCATCAAGGGGTACATGAAGATGGCTGCCCCCATGCAAGACCTCCTCGTGGGACAGACCAAGGGTGGTAGACCCCTAGGAGCCCCACTGGTGTGGGAAGAAAAGCATGAGGAATCCTTCCGCCAGCTGAGAGCGGCCCTGACCGGAGAGGAAATCCTAGCATACCCTGATTACAGCCACCCATTCGTCCACTACACCGATGCCAGCAATGTGGGCTTGGGGGCTGTCCTATCCCAGGTCCAAGACGGAAGGGAGAAGGTGATTGCTTATGCTAGCCAAAAACTCCGACCGACTAAGAGGAACCCTGAGAACTACAGCTCTTTCAAGCTTGAGCTCCTAGCACTGATGTGGGCTATCACCGAGAGGTTCCGCCATTACCTGGCATCAGTCAAATTCACCGCTTTCACGGACAATAACCCGCTGACTCACCTGGACACAGCCAAGCTGGGCACGTTGGAGCAGCGGTGGGTGGCCAGGCTAGCCAACTACGATTTCACCATCAAGTACCCGGGCCGGCTGCGCCAACGTTAATGCCGATGCACTCTCTCGGATGCCCCACCTGTCGAAAGAAGGGACCGAGGATGACGACCTCGAAGAGATTGAGTTGCCTGCGTTTCACCGGCCGTCAACTGAGAAGGTGCATGTCCATCAACAACGGGTGAACCTGGACCCGCTGCCCAGTCAGGAGTGGCAGGAAGCTCAGGATCAGGCACCTGCTGTCCGCAAGGTCAAGACCCTGGTGGAACAGGGCTCTGCTGGGATAGACCCTGCCGCCCCTGCCGAAGCCCAACGCCTGTGACCAGAACGGAACCGGCTGTACAGGCATACCATGATGGCGCTGGACACTTCGGATGGAAGAAGCTAGAGATGCTGTTGAGAGAGCGGTTCTATTGGAGCGGAATGCGGGAATCTGTGGAGGCCTGGTGTCGGGAATGTGGCCCTTGTACGCTGAGAAGGAAGGACGAGGCTAGCCAGAAGGCGCCCCTACACCCGATCGTTACACATCAGCCGCTGTAGCTGGTCGCCCTGGACCATGTAAAGCTCACCCCCAGCCAAAGTGGGTACACCTACGCTCTAACCATTGTAGACCACTATTCAAGGTTCATGGTGGTTGTCCCAGTTAAAGACCTAACCGGCCGTACCGCCGCTAGAGCGTTCCAGGCTTATTTCTGCCGAACACATGGGTACCCGGAGAAGGTGCTTACCGACCAAGGTCCGGCCTTTGAAGCGGAGGTATTCCAGGAATTCTGCCAGTTGTACAGCTGCAAGAAAATCCGGACCACGGCTTACCATGCCCAAACCAATGGCATGTGTGAAAAGATGAACCACCTGGTCCTGGGCCTCCTTAAGATGTTGCCGCTAGAAGAGCGGAACCTGTGGCCGGAGAAACTACCTGACTTGGTCGATATGTATAACAACATCCCTTCCAGCTCCACAAAATGCACTCCCGCATACCTGATGAGGGCTCGTCCCGGCCGGTTACCAGTGGATTTGGAAATGGGCTTGGAAGCCCCAGAAGCACTCCCTTCGACAGCTGAATGGGACACTCGGCGGAGAGCACAGTACCGAC
Organism: Anomaloglossus baeobatrachus; assembly: GCF_048569485.1. NCBI lineage: Eukaryota > Metazoa > Chordata > Amphibia > Anura > Aromobatidae > Anomaloglossus > Anomaloglossus baeobatrachus. Next base: position 296,057,188 of record NC_134358.1, on the reverse strand, counting down.
AGGTCCAGGAATATGTTGAAAAGAACTTGTGCCGGAGTCGGGGACAACAGGAGCAGTGCTTCAACAAGAAGGCGTCTGCTGGTCCCTTCCAGCCTGGAGATGTAGTGCTGAAGCGAAAAAGAAGGACCCACAAGCTGGATGATCAATGGGAACAAATCCCGTATGTAATACAGCCCACAGGATGGGAGAATGAGAAGGCTTACCAGATCAGCCGTGACCAAGGAGGAACTTTGGCCACGGTTTCCCGAGACCATCTAAAGAGGTGCCCACCCGCATTGAGGGTAGCGGCTGAAGCTCCAGTTCCCAGACCGGCGGAGAAAGAAAAGGAGGTAATCCATACCATGATGGGTGATTTTCCGGCAGACTGGCCTACGCAGAATTGGGCGGTGATTCTTCCAGTGATACTGTTCCCACAACCTGTGGATGAGGAAGTGATGGAAATGGTCAACCATGAGCCAGTGCCCAGGGATGTACCTGTACCCAGCTCCCCTACGCCTCCGCCTGCCCCACATGATAGCAGGGAGGAGGAACTGGTTGTTCCCCCTGCCCCACTGCCTGTCACCACTGACACTGGGCCCCGAAGGTCCACTCGTCCCAACCTAGGTAGACCCCCACTTAGGTACAGGGAAACTACTCTTTAAAGGGGGCTTTGTGTGCTGAGTGTACGGATAGAAGTTTTGAATAATAAATGAAGAATAATCAACCGAAGAAGTTTACCTGATTGAACCATGATTGCCGGCAACTGTTGTCCCCGTAGGGACTGTCTGCAATCCTTGCGTAAGGAACTGCTTACGGACAAGCCCGAGAACTTGCAGGGCAACCACAAAGTGGAATGTAAATAAAAATGTTGTTGGCTTGAAACCGTTACCGCCTCCGGAAAGGCTGATTTGGGAGGATGGGCCTGGAGGAAAGTGATGGCCCAGGCCTGCCACTACCGTAACTGGTGGCGATCCTTCGGGGGTTCAGGGGTCCCCATGGACGTGGGTCCCCTGAAAGAGACCGTAGCCGCTCGGGCAACTTGGTTCTGGACTGGGGTCAAGGGGTGCTGCCCACTTCTTAGGGGCAGCATCAGGGCCAGGTTGTTTGGGTGGGAGAAGAGCGGAAGCCATACCGTTGAAAAATGTTTATGATGTCTTTACATGTTTTTACCGTTTTTACTCTTTTGCAGTTAAAAAAAATAAATAAATAAAACCGGTGATGGACGGGCAGTCCGCGGACGGTCTGCATTTTACTAAGGGGGAATGTGGCGCCCTGGACAAGCCAGGTCGTCACAGAACTACACCAACACACCCCACACCCCGGTTAGGCACACCGAAGTCAAACACAAAATCCTTGTTGCCTCCCTCCAGGGGCTGGTGTCCACACCAGGGGGTGGGCCAGGTGGTTGGCCCCGCCCACCGAGGAGTTCACAGTCCTGGAGGCGGAAAAAGGAGCGAGTTTAGTTCAGATTAGTTTTGAAGAGGAGTTGAGGAGGAGTGAAGTGAAGTGGTAGGAGAGGAGACTGAAGGCGTCCGGGTGTGTGGCCCGGACAGAACAGCAAGGTTGGCAGACGGTGGTGACCGTCTGCAAGAGAGGCTGATTAGAGCAAATCGTAAGGACCGTGGACGGGCGGTGGCCCGATGGTACCAGATCGGGGAGCAAAGAGAAGCCAGCACCATCCGGCAGGGCTTACGGACCCCGACCAGTCTAGGAGTCGCCGTAAAACTGGTCAAACCCGTTAGCGAAGAGAACCTCCGGGGTTTCCCAGCAGTCAACACCCGATTGAAGGCAACAGCTCAAACCGTAAAGGGAAACATAGTCACCGCCAAGGCTACAGTTCCCAGGGCCAGAGCCTGCGGGCAAAAGGGGCTCCCTCAGCATCCATCCAAGCTGGGGAGCGGGTTACCGGTGGGAAGCCATTGGAACCATAAACACAACACAGGTGCAGGGAAAGGCAGTCACCATCAACCTACCGGGAGAGCTACCGCAGCCATCTGTGGGACCCATCCATCCAGCCGTTTGTTTTACCGGAGACTTTGCATTCATCATTGGCTGAGTGAGTACCACCGTGCCGTGCGGCACAGCGCTGCCCCCACGACCCTGCACCTCACCAGGCCCCGTAACCCGACTGCCATCCATCCCTACCCCCTCACCGGAACCCGGGACAACCGACCCCCCTACCCATGGAGGGGAGAAACAACATCCAAGCTGCTCCCTGTCATCGCTCCTGGGATCCCCGTCCAGAGCAGCGGTGGTGTCACCAATCTCACCACAACCGTGGGTGGCGTCACGGACAATATCCCTAAACCAAACCACCCCCCTTTCACTCACTGGCGAGGAACGCCGCTCGAGTCCCCGGGATCCGGCCCACCGCTCGAGCCACCACCGAGCAGCAGCAGCAGCAGCCGGACCCGAGCAGTGGGTGAGCGCAGCGTACCTTCCTCCGCCCGCGACATTTGCAGCATGTTGGCTGTAGCATGGTTCAGCTGCATCCAAAACGCTGTGTTGTAAGTACAAGCACAGTGGAGGGATTTCTAGAAATCCCGTGCCCAATGTGATTCTTGTTTCCACAGCAAACACTGACCTGCGGATCTTCTTGCTAGACCGCAGTATGTCAATTGTTTGCTGCGTAATCGCATGATCCTCCGTATGGAGAACATAAACTAGAAACCACCAGCGCACTGAACCCTGATTGTGGGTACTGACAGCTGTGGTCTCCTGTGGAGGAGACTCGCGGCCTCGCAGGTCAGGACCCGCTCCATGCAGAACACAGTGAGTCCTGATCGTGGGCACATACCCTAAAGGCCCCGTCACACTAAGCAACATCGCTAGCAACATCGCTGCTAACAAATAACTTTTGTGACGTAACAGCGATGTTGCTAGTGATGTCGCTGTGTGTGACATCCAGCAACAACCTGGCCCCTGCTGTGAGGTCGTTGGTTGTTGCTGAATGTCCTGGGCCATTTTTTAGTTGTTGCTGTCCCGCTGTGAAGCACAGATCGCTGTGTGTGACAGCGAGACAGCAACAACTAAATGTGCAGGCAGCAGGAGCCGGCTTCTGCGGAGGCTGGTAACCACAGTAAACATCGGGTAACCAAGAAGCCCTGTCCTTGGTTACCCGATATTTACCTTTGTTACCAGCCTCCGCCGCTCTCACTGTCAGTGCCGGCTCCTGCTCTGTGCACATGTAGCTGCAGGACACATCGGGTTAATTAACCCGATGTGTGCTGTAGCTAGGAGAGCAAGGAGCCAGCGCTAAGCATTGTGCGCTGCTCCCTGCTCTGTGCACATGTAGCTGCAGCACACATCGGGTAATTAACCCGATGTGTGCTGTAACTAGGAGAGCAGGGAGCCAGCGCTCAGTGTGCGCTGCTCCCTGCTCTCTGCACGTGTAGCTCCGTACGCTGGTAACCAAGGTAAATATCGGGTTGGTTACCCGATATTTACCTTAGTTACCAAGCGCAGCATTGCTTCCACGCGGCACTGCTGGCTGGGGGCTGGTCACTGGTTGCTGGTGAGCTCACCAGCAACTCGTGTAGCGACGCTCCAGCGATCCCTGCCAGGTCAGGTTGCTGGTGGGATCGCTGGAGCGTCGCAGTGTGACATCTCACCAGCAACCTCCTAGCAACTTACCAGCGATCCCTATCGTTGTTGGGATCGCTGGTAAGTTGCTTAGTGTGACTGGACCTTAAGAGTCAGTATGTGGAGGTGTGAAGCATTACCACCCAATACACTTTACCATTTGGAGACTCTGGTGAATATTTGTCTTCACTATAGTTTCCAATCTAGTTTTCCATGTTGGTTAAACCATTCACTAGTCCTGTGTATTCTGACAACACTGCTCTATAGACAGATCAGGCTTTTTTTTTACATATACAGTATTTATACTGAAGCTCCTCCTGTACTATCATCACATATAGAGGCCCCCTGAAGAGTAATTACATATAGCCTAAGATAATGACACTGACACTGGGGGTACAGGATAATGACACTGACACTGGGGGTACAGGATAATGACACTGACACTGGAGGTACAGGATAATGACACTGACACTGGAGGTACAGGATAATGACACTGACACTGGGGGTACAGGATAATGACACTGACACTGGGGGTACAGGATAATGACACTGACACTGGGGGTACAGGATAATGACACTGACACTGGGGGTACAGGATAATGACACTGACACTGGGGGTACAGGATAATGACACTGACACTGGGGGTACAGGATAATGACACTGACACTGGGGGTACAGGATAATGACACTGACACTGGGGGTACAGGATAATGACACTGACACTGGGGGTACAGGATAATGACACTGACACTGGGGGTACAGGATAATGACACTGTAGTACAGGATAATGACACTGACACTGGAGGTACAGGATAATGACACTGACACTGGGGGTACAGGATAATGACACTGACACTGCTGGCACAGGATAATGACACTGATACTGGGGGTACATGATAATGACATTGACACTGGGGGAACAGGATAATGACACTGACACTGGGGGTACAGGATAATGACACTGACACTGGGGGTACAGGATAATGACACTGACACTGGGGGTACAGGATAATGACACTGACACTGGGGGTACAGGATAATGACACTGACACTGGGGGTACAGGATAATGACACTGACACTGGGGGTACAGGATAATGACACTGACACTGGGGGTACAGGATAATGACACTGACACTGGGGGTACAGGATAATGACACTGACACTGCTGGCACAGGATAATGACACTGACACTGCTGGCACAGGATAATGACACTGACACTGCTGGCACAGGATAATGACACTGACACTGGGGGTACAGGATAATGACACTGACACTGGGAGTACAGGATAATGACACTGACACTGCTGGCACAGGATAATGACACTGACACTGGGGGTACAGGATAATGACACTGACACTGGGGGTAGCAATGGGCCCCCCAGCCTTGTGTCCTGTAGCAATGGGCCCCTCTTCCTGTCCCCTATTATGCCATTGTTCACACACACACACACACACACACACACACACACATTCTCACCTGTCCTCCGTTCTTGCGCTGTCCTTACCTTACCAGTCCGCAGGCTCATGGACCCCTCCATGATCTCGTCCGGTGCACGGAGCCGCCGCCGCAGGATGCCATCATGGCTTTACTGCAGTTAAATGCTTTGCGGCGCTGTAAAGCATTTAACTGCAGTAAAGCCATGAAGTCACCTGCAGCGGCGGCTCCGTGCACCGGACGGGTAACTGAGGGGGTCTGTGTCTTGCTGTCTGGAGCTCCGCGGGAACAAAGGAGAAGAGGTGAGAATGATTTTTTTTTTTCTTCGGCTCCTTCTGAGCGCTTACCTCTGCAGCCCTGCGTGTCCTCTCCTCTGCTGCTCCGTCGGTAGTGTGATGACGGCCGCTATGTCGGTGCGGGGATGAGCAGCTCCTCCACCTCCTGTCACCGGCCGCACTGTTCACATGTACGCGCGTCTGAAGGATGCACGTACATTTGAATAGCGCGCGGTGCAGGACCTACGGTGAGTCACATGACTGTCTGTGATGTCACCGCAGGTCCTTCTGCACCCGTAAAAACTGCAGCGATAGTACAGAACTTGTGCTATCGCTGCAATTTGTAATTGAAAGGCTGGGGGGGCCCTCAGAGCATGGGAGGGGGCCCATCAGAGCGTGGGGGCCCTGCCCGGTCTGCCGTACATAACGCCGGCCGTGAAAAACCGGCGGCCCCGTGGCGCTGTACACAGCTCCACACTAAGTAAGGCACGTAGGGCCTGAGGCCTACCGGGGGATTTCCCGCTACCCCGGCGGGCCAGACCGAGCCTGGTGTAATTCCTCTCCGCTGGAGACAACGTTTTTCCAAAGAAAAAGCACGGTATTTTCCTACGAGTGCTATTCTTTTGGTACAACACTGTTCCGGCTCTCACAGAGGATGCATCCACCTCCAAAATAAAGGGCTTGTTTTCATCAGGTCTTTGGAGAACAGGAGCAAAAGAAAAATGCGTCTTAACTGCCTCAAAAGCCCGGGTCATCTCAGCAGACCAGGCCTTTGGATTAGCACCCTTCTTGGTCAACGCCACCAAAGGAGCTACCAAGGTGGAGAAATGTGGAATAAACTGCCGGTAGTAGTTTATGAAACCCAAGAAGCATTGCACAGCCTTCAAGGAATGTGGTTCAGACCACTCGAATACTGCAGTAAGCTTCGCTGGATCCATTGCCAAGCCTTCCGGAGAAATAATATAGCCTAAAAAAGGCAGAGAAGATTGCTCAAAAACACATTTCTCAAGCTTGGCGAATAATGAATGCTCTCTTAACCCTAGAACGCATACCTGGGGCCTCGCAGGCCTGCCAGGTTACTTGTTTTCTATTTTCTGTAAAAGTACTTTAGTTTGAATTTTGAAAATCTAGGTAATCTTCAGGTATTTAGTTGTTAGTAATTTCCAGTTATTCATATATTTTTATGTTACAGACATTTCGGTATAACAACCTTTTTTTGGGACTACCCAATATTCACGCACCTGGGGCCTTTTAGGCCTGTTTACAATTATCATGGAATAACTAAAAAAAAATACTTTTCAAAGTTTATTGCAAAGTAAGGATGCATTCCCACTAGCGCTGGGGTCCGCCAGGACGGGATTTCGTAATGGATCTGACCTCCTGGTGACCCCAGCTAAGGCTGGCGGACGCATACCTGGGGCCTCGCAGGCCTGCCAGGTTACCTGTTTTCTATTTTCTGTAAAATTACTTTAGTTAGATTTTTGAAACTCTAGGTATTCCTCAGGTATATAGTTGTTAGTAATTTCCAGTTGTTCATATATTTTTATGTTATAGGCATTTCGGTATAACAACCTTTTTTTTGGGACTACCCCATATTCACGCACCTGGGGCCTTTTAGGCCTGTGTGCAAATAATACGGAATAACTCAAATAAAAATACTTTTCAAAATTTATTTTACAATTGCAAAGTAAGGATGCATTCCCAGTAGCGCTGGGGTCCGCCAGGAGGGGATCCGTAATGGATCTGACCTCCTGGTGACCCCAGCTAAGGCTGGCGGAATCCTGCCATTCCGGCAGCCTTAGCTGGAGTTACCAGGAGGTCAGATCCATTACGGAATCCCGTCCTGGCGACCACCTGAATTCAGGGACCACCTGAAGAGGTGCCCATCGCTGTTGAAGGTAGCAGCTGAAGTTCCAACCCCCAGACCAACCGGGGAGAAGGAGAAAGAGGTGATCCACACCGTAATGGGTGATTTCCCAGCGGACTGGCCTACACAGAACGGCACGGTTCTTATTCCGGTAATAATGTTCCCACAACCCGTGGAGGAAAAGGAGACAGTAGTACCCGCCAGTGAACCAGTGCCCAGGGCTGCACCTGTACCCAGCCCCCCTGAGTCTCCGCCAGCCCCACACAGTAGATGGGAAGAGGAGCTGACTGTCTCCTCTGTCCCCTTGCCCTCCACTGATAGCATTGGGCCCAGAAGGTCCACACGCCCCAACCTAGGCCAACCCCCGCTTAGGTACAGAGAAACTACCATTTAGGGGTGTCATATGTTAAGTGTGTAAATATGTGATTGAATGACTTTAATGAACCGTGAACCTTTATCTGATTGTCCATGTGATTATTCCGGCCGTTGCCAGCAAGTTGTCCCCAGAGGGACCCTGTGTGCTTTTACCCCCCCCTGCATGAGAGACTACTCATGGACATGGCCGAGAACTGGCAGGCCATCCACGAACTTGTGGGCTTGTAAATAAGTTGAGGGGTGATATTCCGTCGGAGCCGCCTCCGGAGAGGCAGATTGGAGGAAGGGCCCGCAGCAGAGCAGGCTGGGGCCCGGCCACCACCAGGACCGGTGGCCATCCTCCGGGGGGTCAGGGGTCCCCCAAGGACGTGGGGTCCCCTGAAATGACAGCCGGGTGCGAGTTATCGTACCCGTTCCCGCTCGGGCAGCCTGAACCTGGACTGGGGTCAAGAGGTGCTGCCCACTTCTTAGGGGCAGCATCAGGGCTAGGTTGCTTGGGTGGGAGAGCGGAAGACATCCGTCCGTCTGTCATTATTAAAAATGTTTTTGTTTATATGTGCAACGTTTAAGTGTCCTCACAAGAAATGCTTATATGTTCAAAATGTTTATATGTTAATTTATATTTTTACAGCTTTTGAAAAAAAATAAAACCGGTGATGGACGGGCAGCCCGCGGACGGTCTGCATTTCACCAAGGGGGAATGTGGCGCCCTGGCCTAGCCAGGTTGTCACAGATAACACACAAACACCCCCCCATTAGTCAGGGATATCAGCCAAACACAAAACCCTTATTGCCTCCCTCCAGTGTCTGATGTCCACACCAGCTGGGGCAGAGCCAAGCGGTTGGCCCCACCCACCAAGGAGTTCACAGGCCTGGAGGCGGGAAAAGTGACAGTTCAGTGTTGAGCAGTGAAGAGAGAGGAGTGAGCACTTGGGTGTCTGGGTTTGTGGCCCAGGCACTGACAGCAAGGTTGGCAGACGGTGGTGGCCGTCTGCAGGAGTGGTGGAGCAACGCAGAACCGTAGGACCGGGGTCGGGCGATGGCCCGCCGGTACCAACTGGGGAGCGAAGTGAAGCCAGCACACACAGGCAGAGCCATCGGACCCCGACCAGGCTTGGAGCCGCCAACAATAGTCAAATCCGAATCTGACCGGAACGCCAGGGGTTTCCTAACAGCAAAAGTCCCGATTGAAGGCAACCGCCCACACCGTGAGGGTATACAGCTACCGCCTAAGGCTAGAGACCCAAAGGCCAGCGCCTGCGGGCAAACGGGCTCCTTCGGTACCCATACACCGGCAAGCGGACTACCGTTGGGGATCCATAGTAGTCAGAAGGAGAACATCAAGGTGCAGGGAAAGACAGCCGCCATCACCTGTCCGGGGAGAGGCACTGCACCCGGCTGCAGGACCCATCCATCCAGCCAATTGGTTTACCGAGGACTTTGTACCTTTCTTGCTGAGTGAGTACACCCATGCCATCCGGCACCATGCCGCGCTGTCCCGGCAACCCTGCACCTCACCAACCCTGCCTCCGCGTCCCATCATCGGGCCCCAGGACCACCGACCCCTACCCACGGAGGGGGAAAACAACATCCCAGCTGCTCCTTACCATCGCTCCCGGGATCCCCGTCATCAGCAGCGGTGGTGCCTATCTTCACCATGACCTGTGGGTGACGTCACGGACTAAATCCCCCCAAACCAACCACCCCTTTCACTCACGGGCGAGGAGCGCCGCTCGAATCCCCGGATCCAGCCCACCGCTTGAGCCACCGAGCAGCACCAGCAGCCGCAGCAGCGCCGGACCCGTGCAATAGCGAGAGCGCAGCAGCGATGACATCCTCCCCGCCCGCGACATGTGAATCCCAGATTGTAGGGGTTTTTATTAATAAATGAAATAAAATTTTCCAAGTTATTTGCTCTATTTTTCCAAATAATTAAAATATCATCTATAAATATGTCTGGGTTGAACGGATTTTTTAAATTAAAAATAAATTCTTCCTTCCACCAAAACATATAAATATTTGCCAGAGATGGTGAAAAACGTAAACCCATTGAACAACCTTGTGTCTGTAAATAAAAATCCCCCCAAAAAGTGAAATAATTATTTTTTAACAAAAAAAGGGTGACGTCCAATATGTATTGCTGCAATCCCTGTGAAAAATCAGAATATTTTTCCATTTGAGTTTCTAATGCTATTATGGCCAGGTAGTGCGGGATGGAGGTGTATAATGTGCATACATCACACGTTTACCAACAATTGCCCTCCTGCCATTCCATGCTATTTAAAACATTAAGCACATGTTTGCTGTCTTGAACAAAACTCGGAGGGGCTTTAGCCAAAACTTGGAGATGTTTATCTAGCCACTCTGAGAGATGTTCAGTGACAGACCCTATGCCCGAAATAATGGGACGGAAGCTCGGCGGAAATTGATCTTTGTGAGATTTGGGGAGAGCATGCATAAGGGGAGTTATTGGATGTGAAGGGTAAAAGCAATCCTATTGTTTTTGGTTTATTAATCCCAATGAAACCCCTTCCTCTAACAAGATTTTTAATGATTTTCTGATGTCATTAATAGGGTTATGGGATATTTTTTTATAAATACTACTATCCTTTAACATCCCCTTTACCTCCTTTTCATATAACCCCACATCCATGACTACAATCGATCCTCCCTTATCAGAATTTTTAATTATTATATTGGTGTTACTTTTTAGTGTTCAGCGGGTGAGAAGAAAACTGCGGTCAGTTTTCTTCTCACCCGCTGATTATTGGAATTCCTACCCATGTTCTGACCTGGACGCTGCACCCGACTCTGTATGGTCAGCTGGAGCTGGACCTCCCCACATGTGAGTGAGCCCATGTAGTAACAGGAACGTACGAGTGGTGCAGGACTTGTCTTTTCTCTGTGCATTGTTACTTTTTAGTGTTTTTACAGCCCTTTTTTCCCCTGATGTTAAATTATGGGACACTATATCACTTGCTTTGTCTAGCTTAATTAGTTCTTTTTCTACAAGGTTCTGGAAATCCTCCATCTGTTGACAAGGGGTCTGAGTGGGGTAATAAGATGGGTTAGGTACTCTATAGCATGCAAATCTATCATTTATGTCATCAGCTATATTATTATCCCTCAAATCTCGCAAATTTTGCAGCGCCATTTGTTCCTGGAAAGAAATCATAGGGGTTAAATTATCCTTGCACAAAATTGGCATTACAGATTCATTTTCATCATAGAAATGCTTTTTTATGGTCAATCATCTTACAAAACGATTCACATCAAGTATGGTTTCCAGTAAATTAAATTTTGTATTGGGCACATGTGGCGCCCTGGACAAGCCAGGTCGTCACAGAACTACACCAACACACCCCACACCCCGGTTAGGCACACCGAAGCCAAATACAAAATCCTTGTTGCCTTCCTCCAGGGGCTGATGTCCACACCAGGGGGTGGGCCAGGCGGTTGATCCCGCCCACCGAGGAGTTCACAGTCCTGGAGGCGGGAAAAGGAAGCAGATTAGTTTTGAAGGTTGAGGAGTGAGGAAGTGAAGTGGTAGAGGAGCAGAGTGAAAGTGGTCCGGGTGTGTGGCCCGGACGGTACAGCAAGGTTGGCAGACGGTGGTGACCGTCTGCAGGAGAGGCCGATTAGAGTGAGCCGTAAGGACCGTGGACGGGCGGTGGCCCGGCGGTACCGGACCGGTGAACAAAGAGAAGCCAGAACCATCCGGCAGGGCTTACGGACCCCGACAAGGCTAGGAGTCGCTGTTGAAATTGTCAAATCCATTAGCGAAGGGAACCTCTGGGGTTTCCCAGCAGAAAAGACCCGATTGAAGGCAACAGCTCAAACCGTAAAGGGAAACAGTCACCGCCAAGGCTACAGTTCCCAGGGCCAGAGCCTGCGGGCAAAAGGGGCTCCTTCAGCACCCATCCAAGGAGCGGGTTACCGGTGGGAACCCATTGGAACCGTACACACTACACAGGTGCAGGGAAAGGCAGTCACCATCAACCTGCCGGGAGGAGAAACACCGCAGCCGTCTGTGGGACCCGTCCATCCAGCCGTTTGTTTTACCGGAGACTTTGCATTCATCATTGGCTGAGTGAGTACCACCGTGCCGTGTGGCACAGCGCTGCCCCCGCGACCCTGCACCTCACCAGGCCCCGTAGCCCGACTGCCATCCATCCCTACCTACCCCTCACCGGGGCCCCGGGACAACCAACCCCCTACCCACGGAGGAGAGAACAAACATCCAAGCTGCTCCCAGTCACTGCTCCCTAGATCCCCGTTCAGAGCAGCGGTGGTGTCACAACCTCACCACAACCATGGGTGGCGTCACGGACAATATCCCTAAAAACCCAAACCACCCCCTTTCACTCACGGGCGAGGAGCGCCGCTCGAGTCCCCGGGATCCGGCCCACCGCTCGAGCCACCACCGAGCAGCAGCAGCAGCAGCCGGACCCGAGCAGTGGGAGAGCGCAGCATCCCCTCCTCCGCCCGCGACAACTTGGCGTCACGAACAGGATGTTACCGCTCTGCCATCTGGTAGAGGTGCGCCTTGTGACCACCGGAGGTGTCCGGCTAAAAATTTTGAGAAGCCGCCATTTTGGGCGCGAAAAGTCCCCGCTCGAGCGTCTCCTCGAGTAGTAGAGGCGCGAAAGCCGAAACCCCGCCCCGATAGAGGAGGAGCCGAAAAAAGACTAAGGGGGACGGATGGCGTCTGGCTGCATGTAGCTCGCGGCTATAAAAGCAGGGACGCCAGGACCCTGCGGCCATCTTTTTGTTCCTGGAAGAGGCCGCCGCAGCGATTTATCAGCCGTCCCACAGCACCGTAGCCCCAGCGCCTGAAACCGCTGCGTGGGTGGAGGTCCGGACCGCCCAGCTCCAACAGCGGCTGCAGATTCGGATGCAACTCCTCTTGGAGGAGTGGGAGGCCGACATGGTGGAGGTGGTGGCGGCCATACGGAGATGCGAGGTGGAGGGAGTCTTGGAGGAGAGGGTAAGTGACCCACGCCCCTGTACCCCTAGTGGGTCGGTCATCGCGGCCGAGGGGCCCAGTCTACACCCGCTCGCTCTGTCGCCGCTACCTGTGTTGGCTGCTGCTGCCCCGCCACTAGGCCCGCTACCTTCCCCACCGGTAGCGGTACCCCGCCCATCCGCCCAGGCGGACCGATCTGCAGCCGAGGCCCGTGACCGCGCAGCACCGCTTCCTTGGAAGACGCCGAAGGCCGAGCCCGTTGTTGAAACTGTACCGGAGGCACCGCTGATCGTGTCTGACCCCGCATCGGCCCCGGTAACCCGTCTCATGCAGGAGGAGGCGGAGGTCCGGCGGGAGAGGACCCCTGTGCCCATTCCCCACACCTCGGCTGAGGTTACGCCGGGTTGCCGCTGCAAGGCAGCACCCCAGGCCAAGTCACCGCGGGACCTTCCACCCAGATTGCCAGTGGTGGGCAGTGTCCAGAAGGTCTCTCGGGGCCCGACCCGTGCGCAGGGGCTCGCAGCGGCCCCCTATTGTGACAGGGAACAGACCCTGCTGGGCCAAGAAATTGCCGAGAGGGAGCGAAGGAAGACGGAGCTGGTGGCCCGCACGATTCGGGAGAAAGAAAGTCTCTGCCAAGCGACCTTCCGTGTCCGGGGCCCGCTCTATGAAGGGCAAGTGAGGAGGTTTGACGTCCGTCGGGGCTATGGTTTTATCTATGAGCCGGGCCTGGAGGCCGAAGTTTTTGTGGCCCGACGGGACGTCAATGCTCATTTGCCAGAGGATCACCCGGGCCGCAACCTGATGCCGGGAGACTTGGTGCAGTATACCAGGCACTGCGGGGAGAGGAAGTGGTTCACGTTGGATGCGAAGCTGAGGGGCAGTCAAGAGGCCCGAGTATCTACCGAGCCCCCTCCCCTGGCCGACACCGAGGAGTCAGAGTGATGTCAGCGGAGCCCCACTGCAAGTTGTCCCCGTTGGGACCAACAGTTAGAAAGTTTTGTGAATGATAAGCAAATTAACCGAAGATGTGACCTGATTTACTACTTTGATTGAACTGGTCGTTGCCGGCAACTGTTGTCCCCGTGGGGACTGTATGCAAACCAATGCGTAGAAACTGCTACGGACAAGCCCGAGAACTAGCAGGGCAACCACAAACTTGTGGTATGTAAATAAAAATGTTGTTGGCTTGAAACCGTGACCGCCTCCGGAGAGGCTGATTTGGGAGGATGGGCCTGGAGGAAAGGGATGGCCCAGGCCCGCCACTACCGTAACCGGTGGCGATCCTCCGGGGGTTCAGGGGTCCTCATGGACGTGGGTCCCCTGAAAAGGTCAGAACCCGCTCGGGCAACTTGGTGCTGGACTGGGGTCAAGGGGTGCTGCCCATTTGCTTAGGGGCAGCATCAAGGCCAGGTTGCTTGGGTGGGAGAGAGCGGAAGCTGTACCGTTAATAAAGACAACCGTTAGAAACGTTTAAGAAATGTGCCTCCTGCTGTGGGAAGAATGCAAAATGCTTGTTTTACATGTTTACCGGTTTTTTACTCTTTTGCAGTTAAAATAAAACCGGTGATGGACGGGGAGCCCGCGGACGGTCTGCATTTTACTAAGGGGGAATGTGGCGCCCTGGACAAGCCAGGTCATCACAGAACTACACCAACACACCCCACACCCCGGTTAGGCACACCGAAGCCAAACACAAAATCCTTGTTGCCTTCCTCCAGGAACTGATGTCCACACCAGGGGGTGGGCCAGGCGGTTGATCCCGCCCATCGAGGAGTACACAGTCCTGGAGGCGGGAAAAGGAAGCAGATTAGTTTTGAAGGTTGAGGAGTGAGGAAGTGAAGTGGTAGAGGAGCAGACTAAAAGTGGTCCGGGTGTGTGGCCCGGATGGTACAGCAAGGTTGGCAGATGGTGGTGACCGTCTGCAGGACAGGCCGATTAGAGTGAGCCGTAAGGACCGTGGACGGGTGGTGGCCCGGCGGTACCGGACCGGTGAACAAAGAGAAGTCAGCACCATCCGGCACAGGGCTTACGGACCCTGACAAGGCTAGGAGTCGCCATTGAAATTGTCAAATCCGTTAGCGAAGGGAACCTCACTACACAGGTGCAGGGAAAGGCAGTCACCATCAACCTGCCGGGAGGAGAAACGCCGCAGCCGTCTGTGGGACCCGTCCATCCAGCCGTTTGTTTTACCGGAGACTTTGCATTCATTATGGGCTGAGTGAGTACCACCGTGCCGTGCGGCACAGCGCTGCCCCCGCGACCCTGCACCTCACAAGGCCCCGTAGCCCACCTGCCATCCATCCCTACTTACCCCTCACCGGGGCCTCGGGACAACCAACCCCCTACCCACGGAGGGGAGAAACAACATCCAAGCTGCTCCCTGTCACCGCTCCCGGGATCCCCGTTCAGAGCAGCGGTGGTGTCACAACCTCACCACAACCGTGGGTGGCGTCACGGACAATATCCCTAAAAACCCAAACCACCCCCTTTCACTCACGGGCGAGGAGCGCCGCTCGAGTCCCCGGGATCCGGCCCACCGCTCGAGCCACCACCGAGCAGCAGCAGCAGCCGGACCCGAGCAGTGGGAGAGCGCAGTGTCCCCTCCTCCGCCCGCGACACACAAAAGATAAACCTTTTTCCAACACTTTCATTTCATTTGTAATAAGAATGGTAGCAGATAAATTAATCACTGAAGATATATTTTCTGTTTCCTTGTGTAATACCCATGCTGGTGATTTCGTTCTGTTTGGGTGTTTGCTACCAGCCCTTCTTGTTTTTTTCTTGATTTTTTCAAACTGGAAAACGTGTTTTTTGGCGATTGGGCATAGGTAGATGGCATAGTTGTTTCAGTTTCTGAAAAGTCCATATTGCCATCAGAGGTTTAAGGTTCTGTAGAGGAAAAACTCACTCTATTTTCTCCCTATTTGTTTTTTCCTCATGATGGATCTGGGGAGATTTCTCCGGAATTGATGCCAGGTATAAACTCTATCTTGTTTATAGTCCATGAGATCCCTCTGGAATTTATTTTCCTTCATTGCGATTACAGAATCCTCCAATTTATTGAGGTTCACATTAATTTTTTCCTTCATGGCATTATAGGAATCTAGTTCTTTAAATTTTAATAATGCATTCTCCAGATCTTTAACTTTACTTTCCAATTCAGTTAATCTGCTTTGTTTCTGAGAGGTGAGCTGTACGCACTTTTGTAAATGCTTTGTGAAGACATATAGAGAGGCGCGTATACAAAAACTTGGAATATAATGAGTAACCGGAATACTGTACTATCCATAGAGCATAGTAACGATTACACTTGCTCATCACTACCTGCCAGTTTTAAATCAGAGTCTCTCCCCTTTGTGTCTTCCAAGTGGTATTACAATCCCTCCTTCACATTTTTGTCAACCCTTGCACTTAGTGCATAGCCTTTATGAATGTAGCAGTCCCACTCTCTAACAATTTTAACAGAATATCTATGAAGCCCTCCTTTATTACTAATACAGGGTGTATTGGAGTCCTTATTTCTTATTATTTTTGACAGTTCTTATATTGTATACATAGGCATTGTGAGTTTCAGAGTCCCTCCTCCATAAATTTTACAGGATGTATCTGACTATGTTACACACCATATGCTCAGATAAGGTGTAAAATGTTAAAATTACAATTACCAGTGACTACCAGTGGGTGTAGTTTTATTTACCCCTATATTAAGTCATGTACTGTAGTCATAGGTGACAGGGAAATACAGTGAGCGATGGCCCAGCTATTAAGGCTATGTTCATTTTTGCAGCATTTTTGGGTAATGTTTTTAATTACTTTGATACAAATTAAAATCTGATATTAAAATCACGCTCGCAGCAGAGCCTGAGCCGAGGGTCATTAGCATACGGCATCCGATGTGAGAGCCTGTCACGCTCCCCGGGTCCTTGGCTCCCCTCCCCGGGTCCTCCGCTCCGCTCCCCGGGTCCTCAGCCCCGCTCCCCGGCTCACCTGCCACGCTCCCCGGGTCCTTGGCTCCGGTGCCCGTCCTTCCCAGGCCCCCTGGTCCCCGATCGCGGCGCCCGACGGCTTCCCAGGCCCTGGCCGGCTCCCCTGCGTCCTCTTCTCAGCCTCCTTCCCTGGCTTCTGGCACCCGGGCTGCGCGCATGCGCATTAGGGCGCGCGCGCGGTCACTGACCCTTTCTTAAAGGGCCAGCGTCCATTAACAGGAAATGAGGCTAAACAGGTACAGGGTATAAAGGGGTGTATTGTCCAAGAGGGCGGGGCCTGATCTTCGTGTTTTCCAAGCTAGGAGTCAGGTCTCCTTGTATCTTCTTGCCATACTCACGTATCTCTCTTCTAGAGCTGATCCTGCCTCGCCATCCGGTCCTGCTGAATCCCGAACCCCGCACGCTGTCCGTCTGCCATCTGACAGTCCGTACCATCTCGGATCCCTGCGGTGACCCGTCATCTCGCTCCAAAAGGTTCCGGACCCCGCCTGACATCACCTCGGCTTCCGAACCTGAGCTACGTCACCCGGACTACCATCCGTGACTCCGTGGTCCCAGGGACTCCTTCGTTACATTCACTTGCACGGACTGTTCTACTGCCCATACTGCTGCAGCTACCGGACTCCTTACCACCATCTTAGAGTTCGGCCCAGTGGATCCACCTCCTGGGTCTGCCCGACCGCCTGGCCCTGACAGTAAGATCAGGCCATGGATCCCGCTGCAGCACTAGCGGCCTTGCAAGAGGAACTCCAACGCCAGCGTGAAGTCCAGACCCGCATGCTAAACTTTATGACGTCTGTGGACACCCGCCTGACCACGCTACAAGCGGCAGTCACGTCTTCAACACCCCAAGCCGCCACTAGTCGAGCCACGTCCCCCGCTCCCGTGGCTGCCTCTTCGGATGCTTCCCGACTGCGTTTGGCCTCACCACCCCGGTACGCCGGAGATCCCAAGACCTGCAGGGGGTTTATAAACCAATGCTCCCTCCATTTCACGCAGCTGCCACATCTGTTTGCCTCCGACCAAGCCAAGGTCGCCTTCATCATGTCTCACCTGGAGGGCGAGGCACTGGCGTGGATGAACCCGTTGTGGGAGAAGGAGGATCCTATGACCAAGGATCTTCAAGAGTTCCTGCAGGCCTTTCGCAGCACCTTTGACGAGCCGGGACGCGCCTCTGCGTCTGCTTCATCCCTTCTCCGATTACGTCAAGGAACACTGACGGTGGGCCAATACGCCATCCGTTTCCGCACTTTGGCTTCAGAACTCGGGTGGAATAATGAGGCCCTAACAGCCGCCTTCTGGGAAGGACTCTCGAGTCGCATCAAAGATGAGTTGGCGGGTCGTGACGTGCCCTCCACCCTAGATGCCCTGATTGCCCTAGCAACTCGAGTGGACATTCGTTTTCAGGAGCGCTCCAAAGAGCTGTCTCGTGAGAGACGTCCGGTACGGCATTCTTCTCCTCCACAGAAGCCCTCCGTACATCAGTCATCAACAGCTGGGATTCCCGTCCACGAGCCCATGCAGATCGACCGAGTACGACAGTCTGAACAACGTCGAGCAGAGCGGCTCGCCAAGGGTCTCTGCTTTTACTGCGGAGAGGGAACACACCTCCTACGCTCCTGTCCAGAAAGGCCGGGAAACTCCAAAGCCTAGGGTTGGTAGGAGAGGCCACCCTAGGTGCTGGGACTCTCTCAGACCCGGTTATGTGGACTGTGCAAGTGTCAACGGGAGAGACGCGCTTCACGGCTGAGGCATACCTCGATTCTGGAGCAGCAGGCAATTTCATCCAGCAGGCCACTGTGGACAAGTACCAGCTGCCTGTTACTCTACTCGAGAAGCCCCTAGTGATTGCCTCTGTGGATGGGAGACCCCTCTCTGATACCATCTCCTGGGTCACCAGACCGGTCGAACTGCGTATCGGTGCCCTGCACACCGAGAACATCGCTCTCTACGTTCTTCCACACATGTCCCATCAAATCCTGCTGGGACTTCCCTGGTTGCGGACACACGAACCATCAGTCAGCTGGGGTACTGGCGAGATCACCCGATGGGGTCCTGCTTGTCATGAGAAGTGTCTGAAGTCCATACAACCCATCCGACGACCTCCGGTTCCAGAGAACCTACCGGAACTGCCCTCGGCCTATTGGTCCTTCGCAGACGTTTTTGACAAGAAGGAGTCTGAGGTACTTCCGCCACACCGTCCCTACGATTGTGCCATCGACCTGCTCCCAGGAACAACACCACCTCGAGGACGGATATATCCGTTGTCTCCCGCCGAAACCAGGGCCATGTCTACCTACATCACAGAGAGCCTGGCAAAGGGATTCATCCGGAGATCCTCCTCTCCTGCGGGAGCCGGCTTCTTCTTCGTTAAGAAGAAAGAGGGTGACCTACGCCCATGCATCGACTACCGGGGTCTGAATCAGATCACCGTCAAAAACAAGTACCCTCTGCCGCTCATCCCCGAATTGTTCGACCGGCTCAGAGGAGCCCGTGTGTTCACCAAGCTGGATCTGCGGGGTGCCTACAACCTAGTTCGTATCCGCTCTGGGGACGAATGGAAGACCGCGTTTAATACTCGCGATGGGCACTATGAATACTGCGTGATGCCCTTCGGCTTGTGTAACGCACCAGCAGTCTTCCAAGAATTGGTGAACGACATATTCCGGGACCTCCTCTACATCTGTGTAGTAGTTTATCTGGATGACATCCTTATCTACTCTCCGGACCTCCAGACCCACAGAGAGAACGTACAGCTGGTTCTACAAAGACTGAGAGAGAATCGTCTCTACGCCAAATATGAGAAGTGTGTCTTTGAGCAGTCTTCTCTTCCTTTCCTGGGATACATCATCTCGGGTACTGGACTGCAGATGGATCCAAAGAAGGTCTCCTCCATTCTCAACTGGCCTCCCCCTTCTGGACTGAAGGCAATCCAACGGTTCCTGGGATTCGCCAACTACTACCGCCAGTTTATCCCTCACTTCTCTGCCCTGACTGCTCCTCTCTCCGCTTTGACCAAAAAGGAGGCTAATCCTAAGGACTGGTCACCTGCGGCCGACGCCGCGTTTTGCTCACTGAAGCGAGCATTTGCCTCCGCTCCTGTACTCCACCGTCCAGAGTTAAACCGCCAGTTCACCTTGGAGGTGGATGCCTCCTCCTCGGGAGCCGGAGCAGTGCTCATGCAGAAGTCCTCCTCCGGCAAGATGGTGACTTGCGGTTTTTTCTCCAAGAGCTTCTCAGCGCCTGAACGTAATTACACCATCGGTGACCGAGAACTATTGGCGGTCAAACTGGCTCTGGAGGAGTGGCGCTACCTCCTGGAAGGAGCAGTGTACCCTGTGATTATCTACACGGACCACAAGAACCTGGAATACTTGCGGTCCGCTCAGCGACTGAACCCACGGCAAGCCAGGTGGTCCTTATTCTTTGCCAGGTTTGACTTCCAGCTCCATTTCCGACCCGCGGACAAGAACGTACGCGCTGATGCCTTGTCTAGGTCTTTCATGCCCATGGAGCAGGAGGAAGAGACTACCCAACCTATCATCTCTCCTAGCAAGATCATTTCGGTGGCTCCTGTCACCCTGGCCCAGATACCGCCCGGAAAGACCTATGTCTCTGAGACTGACAGACAAAAAGTGTTACACTGGGGTCATGCCTCAAAAACAGCCGGTCATGCAGGCCAGAAGAGAACATGGGGTGCGATTGTACGCCATTACTGGTGGCCATCCCTTCGCACGGACGTCGCTGCTTTTGTCTCTGCCTGCTCCTCTTGTGCCAGGAACAAGACGCCCAAACACCTGCCCTATGGCCGTCTTCTGCCTCTGCCGATACCCTCTGTTCCGTGGCAACACATAGCGATGGATTTTATTACGGACTTGCCATTATCCTCTGGACACACAGTCATATGGGTCGTGGTGGACCGGTTCTCCAAAATGGCTCACTTCATCCCCATGGCTGGACTGCCCTCTGCTCAGGAACTCGCGGAAGCCTATATCCTTCACATCTTCCGCCTGCATGGCTTTCCATCCCACATCGTGTCCGACAGAGGAACTCAGTTCACCTCCCGCTTCTGGAGGGCGCTCTGCAAACATCTGGGAGTAACTCTGGACTTTTCTTCCGCATACCATCCTCAGTCTAATGGCCAAGTGGAGAGGGTCAATCAAATCTTGACATCCTTCTTACGTCATTATGTCAACGCCCATCACGACGACTGGTCCATGCTTCTGCCTTGGGCTGAATTCTCACATAACCACCACATCAGTGAGTCGTCCTCCAAATCTCCCTTCCATGTCGTTTACGGACTTCAGCCCTCCGTTCCATTGCCTATATCCCCTTCTTCGGATGTCCCTGCGGCTGATACTGTAGCCCGTGACTTTGCTACCATTTGGGACTCTGTCAAGGCGTCCCTTGGACGCGCTTCCCAGCGGATGAAGAAACACGCTGACAAGAGGCGTCTGGACCCTCCGTGTTTCTCTCCTGGTGACCTGGTCTGGCTTGCTTCCCAGTACATCCGATTGAAGATACCTTCCTACAAGCTGGGCCCTCGCTACATCGGGCCGTTTAAGGTCCTCTGCAAGATCAATGAGGTCTCCTACAAGCTACAGCTCCCGGCCACGATGAGGATACCCAACTCATTCCACGTCTCTCTGCTCAAGCCGGTTGTCCTTGGTCCCTTCTCCGCTGCTGCCAGTCCGGCTCCTCCACCTATTGCCGATGACGACATCTATGCGGTAAGGGATATCGTGGCCATGAAGACTGTTCGAGGCCGACAGTTCTTCCTGGTGGACTGGGAGGGGTATGGTCCTGAGGATAGGTCCTGGGAGCCCAGGGAGAACGTGGGCACTCCTCTGATCCGTGCCTTCATGTCCCGGTTGCGGGGAGGGGGGCGTGGGGGGGGGGTACTGTCACGCTCCCCGGGTCCTTGGCTCCCCTCCCCGGGTCCTCCGCTCCGCTCCCCGGGTCCTCAGCCCCGCTCCCCGGCTCACCTGCCACGCTCCCCGGGTCCTTGGCTCCGGTGCCCGTCCTTCCCAGGCCCCCTGGTCCCCGATCGCGGCGCCCGACGGCTTCCCAGGCCCTGGCCGGCTCCCCTGCGTCCTCTTCTCAGCCTCCTTCCCTGGCTTCTGGCACCCGGGCTGCGCGCATGCGCATTAGGGCGCGCGCGCGGTCACTGACCCTTTCTTAAAGGGCCAGCGTCCATTAACAGGAAATGAGGCTAAACAGGTACAGGGTATAAAGGGGTGTATTGTCCAAGAGGGCGGGGCCTGATCTTCGTGTTTTCCAAGCTAGGAGTCAGGTCTCCTTGTATCTTCTTGCCATACTCACGTATCTCTCTTCTAGAGCTGATCCTGCCTCGCCATCCGGTCCTGCTGAATCCCGAACCCCGCACGCTGTCCGTCTGCCATCTGACAGTCCGTACCATCTCGGATCCCTGCGGTGACCCGTCATCTCGCTCCAAAAGGTTCCGGACCCCGCCTGACATCACCTCGGCTTCCGAACCTGAGCTACGTCACCCGGACTACCATCCGTGACTCCGTGGTCCCAGGGACTCCTTCGTTACATTCACTTGCACGGACTGTTCTACTGCCCATACTGCTGCAGCTACCGGACTCCTTACCACCATCTTAGAGTTCGGCCCAGTGGATCCACCTCCTGGGTCTGCCCGACCGCCTGGCCCTGACAGAGCCATACGCTATTGGACCCAAAGACTGACTTGTAGGCTTAATATGACATGTTGGCAACTACGTCTCATCATCATACACCACTTGAGACAGTATTTGCTGCTCCCCTCTGTCAACTTCTTCTGACTATGGCTTTTCAAATATTTGGGCATCACTGCACACAAGCTCCTTTTGTGCCTCATGAAATATGTGCTGTGAGAGGCAATAAGAAGACATAAATGGAAAGGTAAAGAGCTCCTCTGAGTGTCCATGTGTTGTGTCACTTGTCTCTTGTCTCCTGGGACTCGCCATGGTGGGACAAAGGAGGATCAGGGTGCGGATTATGTGGTGCTGACTGTTCACTATTCAAGATGGTGCTGATAAACCGATTGGAAGCATTATCTGCAATCTAAAACACAACCGGCTCATACTTTTATGTCTTCATCAGTGGTGTCCCGCGCCCCCCTGCCAAGTGAGACAGGAAACTAGGTCCAGATGACAAATATGTTTGGTGTGCTCCCGGGGCAGGCCCAGTTTGCTCTGGCTCATGGTGAAGGCCTCAGCCTGCACCACCATCAGCAGAACATCCACTTCCACATCTCTTACCGCAGGCCTTGCACATTTTACATTATATACACAGCTAAAGGCCGCTTTACATGCTGCGATCTCGCTAGCAAGATCGCTAGCATGCGTACCCGCCCCCATCGTTTGTGCGTCTTGGGCAAATCGCTGCCTGTGGCGCACAAAATTGCGCGGACGCGTCACACATACTTACCTGTATAGTGACATCGCTGTGACCGGTGAACCGCCTCCTTTCTAAGGGGGTGGTTCGTTTGGTGTCACAGCGACATCACTAAGCGCCCGCCCAATCAAAGCGGAGGGGCGGAGATGAGCGGGGCGAACATCCCGCCCACCTCCTTCCTTCCTCATTGCTGGCGAGACACAGGTAAGGAGATTTTCCTCGTTCCTGCGGTGTCACACACATGATGTGCGATGTGTGCTGCCGCAGGAACGACAAACTACATTGTTACTGCAGCAGCAATGGTAATTGAGATTAGAAGGGCATGTGACCGATTAGTGATTTTGAACGTTTTTGCGAAGATTCAAAATCGCTAACAGGTGTCACACGCAATGACATCGCTAACACGGCAGGATGTGCGTCACAAAAGCCGTGACCCCAACGACATAGCTTTAGCGATATTGCAGCGTGTAAAGCGGCCTTTAGAGAGGTATTATTAGAGAATAAATTACATTTTTTTGCTAGCAGCATCATGGTTTGTAAGGCTAGAATCCCTGCCAAGAGACCCCTAATACACAATCCCTTCTCCAGCAGCTTGCACTACAATAAATGCAGGCAAGAGCGTTATTATTAGATAATATATTTTCTGCTTAGTAGCAGCAGAACGTCTGTACGGCTAGAATTTCTGCTTACAGCCCTCTAATATACTATATCCACACTCCAGAATCTCACCCGACACTAATTGCAAACTAAAAGTGTTATTATCAAATAATAGAATAGAATTTTTAAGTAGCAGCAACATGGTTTGCAAGGCTAGAATCCCTTCCTACAGGCCTGTAATACACTATCCCTTCTCCAGAATCTCACCCTGCACTAATTGTAAGCTAAAAGCGGTATAATACTCAAACAGAATATAATTTTAATGGAGCAAAAGCATGGTCTGTAAGGCTACAATCCCTCTCTACCAGCCTCTAATACACTATCCATACCCCAGCAGTTTGCCTGACACTAAATGCAGCTAAGATCGTATTATTAAAGAATAGATTACATTTTTTAGGTATCAGCAGCACACTGTGTAAGGCTAGAATCACTGCCTACAGGCCTGTGATACACAATCAATAATATAGCAGCTTGCCCTTCATTAAATTCAGCTATGAAAGGTATTATTAGAGAATAGATTTTAAACATAGCAGCAGTACAGTCTGTAAGGCTACAATCCCTGCCTAGAGTCTTCTAATACACTATCCCTACTACAGAATATCACCTGACACTAATTGCAAACTGACAGCGGTATTATTAGAGAATAAAATAGATTTCTTAGGTAGCAGCATGGTCTGTAAGGCTAGAACCCACAGGCTTCTAATACACTATCCCTAATTCAGAATCTGACTTGACACTAATTGCAAACTAAGAGCTGCATTGTTAAAGAATAGAATAGAATTTTTAGGTGGCAGCATCACGGTCTGTATGTTAGAATCCCTGCTTACAGGACTCCAATACATTATTGCTAGCCAAGCAGCTTGCCCTGAATCAAGTGCGGCAATAACACTATTATTGGAGATTAGATTTTATTTTTTTTTTTTTTGTAGCAGCAGCAAGGTATGTAAGGCTAGAATCCTTTCCCATAGGCTTTTAATACATCTTTATTCAACTAAGTCCAATTTCTCAATTTAAGCATGACACTTCAATAATTGTAGAAACAACCAAAATTATCTCCACATGCTGAACTGGAGACAAGAGGAGATTAATGCATAATATAAAATAGATATCTTTATTAGAGTAAATTAAAATAATCAACATACAATTAAAAAACAGAGAAATGCTACTACTACCTGGAAAGTTATCTAGCAAAACCACACTAAATTAATGTGTATCAACAATTAGAGCATACTATAGAAAACATGGAATTTATGTACAAAAATTTGAAATTAATATGTACATCAATAACATACACAATACTTAAAGTGGCATAGCATAATTAATATGTAATTGTAAAGAAACACCATATAGTTTGTGTTGGATTCTAATGAATCTTATCAAACTACCAAAATGAATCCAGTATGCCTAAGTACCTTAATTAAACCACTAGTGAAACACTCACATCAGATTATACAAAAACAACTTTCACATATACACATGGCTTTGAGTGAGCATAAAAATTATTCCATACTGCTAGATGGTCAGCTCAACATCTAATTAAACTAAACTGTGGCACAGTATATACAGTATAATGCTTTTGATCTTACTGGTCATGAATAATATTACCTATATACCTAATAATAAATAAAATTACCTATTGTAGGTGTCCAGCTGCGTGCCCAGATAGAAGAAGATGGTCCCTCCACCCCGATGTATGTTTTGCCCTGCTTCTTCTGGGGACGTCACACCCCCGGAAGAAGGTAATATTATTTCATCTTCATGCTTGAAAAGTGTTCTGGGTTAGAAGAGTGTGTGTGGACAAAATATGTATGTATCACACTTTATACAAATTAAGCCAGAAAATGTTGTAAAATATATTTAAGTAATTTCCAAGCTTAGATTTCATATTCTAGCTTGATTAAAAATTGGTGCATTTTAACTTAAGCCCATATTAGTTTAAAACTTCTTTAAGAAACACAGAAACACAGAGGAAGTGTTTCAAATGAAGTTTAATAACAAAGATTCTAAAACCATAGCACAGGTCTCATTAAAAACACTACAAACTGTTGTCAGGTGAAAACCTTTTGGGACTTGGGGAGCTCCCTGTACAATTTACAGAGCTAGAATCTAATGTGACTTAACTTTAGCAATTTCAATTCTAGATACCATCTAAGCCTGAAAGCCACATTTTGTATTGTCCTTGGATAAGTGTGAAAAGGGAAGCATTAAATTGCCAGTTTCATTTTGTCTCATTTGGGAATTGTTTTCACAATTCTAGCAGAATCATATGATGAAGCTGTATTACCATGCAATAAAGATGGGCCAAACTCATTCTCACCACTTTCACTTTTTAGATTGACGAATGTCTACAAAAATTTAGCTGTTACATTACATTACTAATATGTTGTATGCGTCACCCAATCTCAAGAAAAAAAAAATCATTTGAAGCTTTGAAAAATCTGAACACTGATAAACATAGAATATTATTTTATAGCCTGTCTACATTTAAAATGTGGCTAAGATTATTGCTGCTCAACTTCTAGCCGTCAATAGTTTATACTGTGTGCATATTTATTATAAAAGGGAGTATTGAGTATTAAGATCATATCATCATTTTTAGGCTGGAGTCACACCTGCATGAGACACGCACAAGGATCTCATCTCTCCGACTGGCTGGTGGCTCTCCCGACGGGACCGTATCAGCCTAATGTATTTTGATGCAACTGACATGCTCCTGTCAGGAAAGCCAGTGTGGCCAGTCCGGACGATGAGATGTTATTCTTGCGTGACTCATACAAAAGTGTAACTCCAGCCTTATGCATATTTCTCAACTCCAAGCTGTGTAAACTTGATAGCTTACTGGATGAAACAGATCAGGTGATGTGTAGGGATGGGCGAGCATGCTCGCCGGTACTCGGTGCTTGCCCGAGCATCTCAGTACTCGAGATTAGAGATAAGCGAACCGGTCGCGGTTCGGCTCGAGCTCGGTGTGCCGAACCGAGGTCTGGTTCTAGTTTGGTTCGGCGAACCACTCGAACCCATAGGAAACAATGGGAGGCAATCACAAACACATAAAAACACATTATATATGTACACATACAGTTAATAAACATTGCCATAACACTTACATGTCCCCGGGATGCATCCTGCACTCTGTCTCCTGCAGCTTTTCCATCGGTAATCGCTGTGTCCTCCAGGAACACCAGCAGTGATGCAGGACCTATCGTGATGTCAAAATAGCCATGTGACCAGTCACGTGTCTATTATCTCATTGGCTACAGACTGGTCACATGACTATGACGCGTCATGCTAGGACCTGTCATTGCATCTCTCTGTTACACGGTGCACGTTTGTGTATCGCCGTGTACCGGCGACATCCTCTAGCACACGGTCGACTCCCCGCTCTGCTTCCCCATTCCCTTAAGGTACCGTCACACTAAGCGATGCTCCAACGATCCCACCAGCAACCTGACCTGGCAGGGATCGCTGGAGCGTCGCAACACGGGTTGCTGGTGAGCTGTCAAACAGGCAGATCTCACCAGCAACCAGTGACAAGCCCCCAGCCAGCAGCACGCGTGGAAGCGATGCTGCGCCTGGTAACTAAGGTAAATATCGGGTAACCAACCCGATATTTACCTTGGCTACCAGCGCACACCGCTTAGCGCTGGCTCCCTGCACTCCTAGCCAGAGTACACATCGGGTTAATTACCCGATGTGTAGTCTGGCTATGTGTGCAGGGAGCCGGCACTGGCAGTGTGAGAGCGGCGGACGCTGGTAATGAAGGTAAATATCGGATAACCAAGGAAAGGGCTTCTTGGTTACCCGATGTTTACCGTAGTTACCAGCGTCCGCAGAAGCCGGCTCCTGACCGGCTGACACAGCCGGTCAATAACGGAGATCACCGTTACCATAGCTAACCGCGGCTCCGGGAATCACATGATCGGACCACCGTTGCTATGGTAACGCGTCTGTCAGCGGTAATGTTACCGCTAACAGCCAGCAGCACTGATCACTCACGAAGTGAAGGCTGCACGGAGCACAGCGTCTTCCCCTATGCAGTGCTGTCTGATGTAGTAGAGCTGCATGTGTTGAAGGAGAAAGAAGACAGAAGAGCAGAATCATGGAGGGGTGACAGGGGGTAATAAAGATGGAGTCTCTAATGTGTCTGTGTATTTATTTCTATTAAAGTATTTTTTCTCTGTGTGGTTTTTTTTTAACCCTTTATTGGAGATTCTTAATGGCCGGGTCAAACGTGCCTGACATTAAAAATCTCTGATTTAATACTAGCTAGTAAAACAAAGCTAGTATTAACTCATTATTACCTAGCAAGCCACCCGGCTTCAGGGCTGCTGAAAGAGTTGGATACAGCGCCAGATGATGGCGCTTCTATGAGAGCGCCATTTTCTGGGGCGGCTGCGGACTGCAATTCACAGCAGAGGGGCTCAGAAACCTCGGACTAACCTGTGCTGTGGATACAATCCCCAGCTGCCTAGCTGTACCCGGCTGGCCCCAAAATTGGGCGAAGCTCACGTCGTTTTGTTTTTTTTAATTATTTCATAAAATTCATGAATTAAGTAAGAAAAGGGCTTCCCTATATTTGTAGTTCCCAGCCGGGTACAAATAGGCAGCTGGGTGTTTGGGGCAGCCGTACCTCCCTGCTATACCTGGCTAGCATACAAAAATATGGCGAAGCGCACGTCATTTTTTTTGTAGTTTTTTGGCAAAAAAAAAACAAAAAATGCTTCCCTGAATTCTCCATTGCCAGTGAAGGTAACACCAAGCAGTGGGGGTTAGCAGCCAGTAGCTGCTTGGATTACCCTTAGCTAGCAATACAAAAAATGCAGCGGGAGCCCATATATATATTTTTTAATTATTTATTTAAGTAACTAAAAACAAAAAGGGCTTCACTCTATTTTGATTGCTGGACATCACAGTGCTGTAAAAATTTTTCTTAAAAAAAAAAATGACGTAGCGCTCCGCAGTATTTTTGATTTTTAGCGCAGAAAAAGCAGACAGCTATGCGTTGCCACCCCCATCTGCCTTGCGTTACCTTGGCTGGTATTCAAAATACAAGGGAAGCCCATTCATTTTTTTTATTTAAAAAAAGTTAAAAAAAAAAATGATGACGTTGGGTCCCCTCATTTTTGATAGCCAGCTAGGGTAAAGCAGACGGCTGTAGCCTGAATACCACAGCTGGCAGCTTTACCGTGGTTGGGGATCCAATGTGGAGGTCACCCTATGCTTTTTTTTTATAATTATTTTATAAACATTAATAATTACAAAAAAAAGTAGGGTCCCCCCCAAATTGGATCAGCAGCCAAGGTAAAGCGGATAGCTGTTGTCTGGTATTCTCAGGGTGGGAAGGTCCATAGTTATTGGTCCTTCACAGCCTTAAAATAGCAGGCCGCAGGCGCCCCAGAAGTGGCGCATCCACTAGATGCGCCAATCCTGGCGCTTCACCCCAGCTCATCCCGTGCCCTGGTGCGGTGGCAAACGGGGTAATAAATGGGGTTGATACTAGCTGTAAAGTCACCTGACATCAAGCTCAGCAGTTTGTGATGTCATGGCGTCTATCAGATACCCGACATCACAAACTGTCAGCACTAACAAAACAAATAGACGAAAAAAAATGTATTTGAAAAAGCACTTCCCAAAACATTCCCTCTTTCACCAATTTATTGTAAGGAAAAAATATAAGGGGGTCCCACGATGACTCTGGACCGTCTAGAATATGGGGGGAAACGCTCAGGGAACATATCTCCCATTTTATAGGAGTGCAGACCCTCCATGTGAGGAGTGTGGGTGCAATGAATCTGCACCCACTCTCCCCGGGTCCACAGCAGCAGAGTCCATGTCATAACTGTTGCTTCCAAAGCTGCAATGTCCTGCTGCTAAGGTAAGGGCATGCCTAATCAGGAGAACTATTCTACATTTCCAAATATTTCTATTTGCTGATATTATTGCTATTCCACCTACTATATATTGGGGATAGGATCTTGGAGATGGAATACCCCTTTAAGTCCAGTTATCCAGCTGAATGAATACTAAATAACAGAGCTCGCTATTTAGACATGTTTTCTTGTGGCGTATAACGAACTCTCGTGTTTGGTAGTCTTTCAGCAGGGCAACAGAAATAGCAAATCCCTCCATTTGTAAATGTAGTATAGCTCTCCTGATCAACTATGTTCCTTACCTCATGAGCAGAGCATTGCAGTAGCTTACAGATGTGTCACGCTCCCCGTGTCCCAGCACCGCTCCTTACCCACTGATCCAGTCCATGTGTTCACCAGTCATGGCTGCCGCTCCCGCTCTTGCTCCCCTGAGTCCTGTTCCTGGTCTCAGGAGTCTGAGTCTTTGCCTCATGGTTCTGTATAGGACCGGGCCGCGCCCACTCTCCTGGTCTTATAGGCCCAGCACACCTGAAGCAGGAAATGACATAGGGCTGTGCTGGGTATATAAGACTTGCCTTTCCATGTGGGCGGGGCCTGATCAACGTGTCTTGTAGCTAGTCTTATGAGCTAGGTGCTCAGGTCTCCTGGTACCGTGTCCTGCTGACTTCTTGTCCTTGCACTCTGGTACCTGTGCCTGTTTACATTACTGTCCTAAAGAACTCTGTGACTCTGGTGACCTGCTTATACTTGTCCCTGCCACGTCAGTGCTCCGGCTGCCGTGTGCCCTGCCCTCCGGTGGGGTGCAAGGTCCAGTGGATCCACCTCCTGGGCCCACCAGTCCTCCCGGCCCTGACAGATTGATCAGGCCATGGATGCCGCTGGAGCACAAACATCGGAGCTGGCTGAGCTGCGCCAGGAGCTGGCACAACAGCGTGAAACCCTGAACCGGATGCTGAAATTCATGACGTCCGTGGACCACCGGTTGTATACGCTGCAGACTGCCGTCTCGTCCACGCAGCAACCAGTCTCCAGGTCCGAACCAGTTTCTTCCACAGCCTCGCAACTTCGCCTCGCTGCTCCGCCTCGCTATGCAGGGGATCCCAAGTCCTGCCGCGGTTTCCTGAACCAGTGCTCCCTGCACTTCCAGTTGCTCCCGCACTTGTTTGCCTCAGACCAGGCCAAGGTGGCGTTCCTGATGTCACACCTGGAAGGCGAAGCCCTGGCCTGGATTAACCCCCTGTGGGAAAATGAGGACCCGATGATTACCGACATCCAGGAGTTCCTGCGAGCCTTCAGGGGCACCTTCGACAAACCTGGACGAACTACCGCAGTGACCTCTACGCTCCTCCGGCTACGCCAAGGGACCCAAACAGTCGGCCAATACGCCATCCAGTTCCGCACGCTCGCTTCGGAGCTGGGCTGGAACAATGAGGCTTTAACAGCGGCCTTTTGGGAGGGTCTCTCTGGTCGTATTAAAGACGAACTAGCCGGCCGTGATGTCCCTCACACCCTGGACGCTTTGATTTCCCTGGCCACCCGGATTGATCTCCGCTTTCAGGAGCGTACCAAAGAGAGTCCGGGAGAAGCGACCACCTTGCCATGCCTTGCCCCCGCAGAGACCTACCGTTCCCTCGTCCCTGCCTTTCCGTGACTTATCGCCAGAACCCATGCAGGTGGACCGTCTGACCCAGGCCAAGCAACGCCGTGCAGAACGGCTTGCCCGGGGCCTGTGCTTCTATTGCAGAGACGGGTCACATATGCTACGTTCTTGCCCGGAGAAACCAGATAGACCCCAGGTCCAAGGGATGGTGGGAACCGCCACCCTTGCCACCGAAATCCCTTTAGTTCCAGTGAAACAGACTGTACGGGTGATGACAGAGGGGACCCAGTTTTCAGCTGAGGCCCACATCGATTCCGGGGCAACAGGCAACTTTATTCACCAGGCCACGGTAGACAAATACCAGGTCCCTGTCACTCCGCTGAAGAAGCCTCTCTGGTTCGCCTCCGTAGACGGCATACCGCTCTACAAACCCATCCGGTATACCACCAAGCCCGTAACCCTCCGGGTTGGCGCTTCGCATACCGAGACTATAGCCTTCTATGTCATCCCAAGAATGGCTCCTGAGCTCCTGCTGGGTCTGCCCTGGCTTCAACTCCATGACCCTGCCATTAGTTGGCGCTCTGGCACTATTTCCTGCTGGGGATCCTTGTGTCATGACCAATGCCTACAGCCTGTTCCTCAGTCCCTGTCACCTGAACCATTGGAACCACCGACCCCTGAAGAGGTGTCGACTCAGTCCAGTACCGTGCCACAACTCTTGTCACTTGTACCTGTGGTGCCACCGGAACCAGAGGAGACGACGCACTCCAGCGACATTCCACCGTCCCTGACAATTGAGACTGTGATGCCACCGGCTACCGAGGAAGAGACATTGTCCTGTACCCGGTCCGAGGCGCCCGATCCGGTCGTCCAAGACTCCAGTCCTGCTTCTGACTGTCTCCCCCCACTTCCCGTTGCCCCCGTTGCCACTGCTGGTAGATCGGCTAGGCGTCGTGCGGCCAGGAAGGCGGTACGGGGTCAGCGGTCCTTCCCCGCCTTTGTGTTGGATCCTGGTCCGGTGACTCGATCCGGGGTGCCCCTGGGGTTCTGTGCACGGAGGGGGGGGCATAGAGGGGGGGTACTGTCACGCTCTCCGTGTCCCAGCACCGCTCCTTACCCACTGATCCAGTCCATGTGTTCACCAGTCATGGCTGCCGCTCCCGCTCTTGCTCCCCTGAGTCCTGTTCCTGGTCTCAGGAGTCTGACTCTGAGTCTTTGCCTCATGGTTCTGTATAGGACCGGGCCGCGCCCACTCTCCTGGTCTTATAGGCCCAGCACACCTGAAGCAGGAAATGACATAGGGCTGTGCTGGGTATATAAGACTTGCCTTTCCATGTGGGCGGGGCCTGATCAACGTGTCTTGTAGCTAGTCTTATGAGCTAGGTGCTCAGGTCTCCTGGTACCGTGTCCTGCTGACTTCTTGTCCTTGCACTCTGGTACCTGTGCCTGTTTACATTACTGTCCTAAAGAACTCTGTGACTCTGGTGACCTGCTTATACTTGTCCCTGCCACGTCAGTGCTCCGGCTGCCGTGTGCCCTGCCCTCCGGTGGGGTGCAAGGTCCAGTGGATCCACCTCCTGGGCCCACCAGTCCTCCCGGCCCTGACAAGATGCATGGTTACCGCCACTCACTGTGTCTGAACACAGGAAGCTGAGCTGACAAACGCTCTGTGCATGCGGCAGCGTCTATTGTGAAGGAGGGGGCCGTGGGGGATCAACGCTGCACAGTTACCGTGGGACACCGGGGAACACCGGTGGGGTTATAGGGGGTGACCTGGCAGGGCCTGGGGAGGAGTTTTCTGTCGCATGTGTCATGGCACATGCGACAGAAGGCAGAGGAGTAGGGTGAATGCGGCCGGCGCGCTGCTGTGCCCGTGCCTATCTTGGATTTTCGGGAGGGGGTCGGGGGGCACTTTGGCGACAGCGGGGGACCGGGGAGGAGATTTATCTCCCATCTGACATGTTTGTTCATGCCAGATGGGAGATAAATCATTTTTTTACCGGTGCTGTCATTTACTGTAACGTGATCATCGGTATACGGTGTATACTGGTGATCACGTGAGCGGCGACCGGAAAAACCAGCCTGAATCATGATCTCCAGGGTCTCAGCTACCCCTAAGACCCCGGAGATTTTCTGACGCTGGGGGGCGCTATTCACTTATTTCTGCCTGCTGTTTATAAACGGCAGATTATAATAAGGTTACATTCACACGACCGATCCGTTTTTGCGGTCCGCAAAAAACGGTCTGTTTTTTCACGGGTGCATCCGTGTGGCATCCATTTCCGTTCCGTATTGTTAAGCCCGGGTGGTGGATCCACTGGGCCGTGCACCCCACCGGAGGCCTGGGTGCACGTTAGCCGGAGCACTAGCGTGGCAAAGACTGCGTCCCACAGGGGATGGGTGGAACAGTCACTGGGGCTTCAGAGTTCCTGGAGACAGTGCAGGATTCCGGCACAGGTGCCGGGTAGGAATGTCAGGCAATAGTATTGATCACAGGACATGGCACAAGGGGGACCTGAGCACCTAGCTTTCAAGACAAAGCTTACAAGACACGTTGATCAGGACCCCGCCCACATGGCAAGGCCAGTCTTACATACCCAGCAGAGCCTCATGTCATATCCTGCTGCAGCAGTGCTGGGCCCATAAGACCAGGTGAGTGGGCGCGGCCCGACCCTATACAGAAGCATGAGTCAGACACATTAGACTGGGGATAGGACACAGGAAAGCACGAGCGGGAGTGGCAGCCGTGACCGGTGAACACGTGGACCGGATCAGTGGGTAAGGAGCGGTGCCGTGCAGGTGCGACCAGATCAGTGGGTAAGGAGCGGTGCCGAGGCAACGGGAGTGTGACACGTATACGGTCCGTATGTCATCCGTTTGTCATCCATGTGCCTTCCGTTTTTTTGGCGTACTGCCAAAAAAATGGAAGGAGGGAAAATACATAAATTTACCCATGATCCATAGCTTCATTCTACATGAAGCGGTCACATGTTCACTCCAGTGCCATTTTCTACTGCTTTTCGCAGCGTAGAGCGCTCTGGTGATTTTCTTGTGCTTGTACACTTCATATCAGTCTTTTCTGTCATTATAATGGCAGAAAGACACATAATGTCCCACTATCCTGCATTTTGTAATTTTGCACTCTTTGGTGCCTTTGGTGGCACTAAGGGGTGCTTAGCCTTGTATTTACCAAAATAAATAAATAAATTTAAAAAAAAAATGACGTGGGGTTCCCCCTATTTTTGTAGCCAGCTAGGGTAAAGCAGACGGCTGCAGCCTGCAGACCACAGCTGTCCGCTTCACCTGGGCTGATAATCCAAAACTGAGGGCACCCCACGCTGTTATTTTAAATTAAATAATTTAAAAAAAAGCACGTAGGGGTCCCCCCCATATTGGACCACCAGCCAAGGTAAAGCAGACAGCTGGGGTCTGATATTCTCACACTAGGGAGGTCCATGGTTATTGGACTCTCCCCAGCCTAAAAATAGTAGGCCGCAGCCGCCCCAGAAGTGGCGCATCCATTAGATGTGTAAATCCTGGTGCTTCGCCCCAGCTCATCCCGTGCCCTGGTGCAGTGGCAAACAGGGTAGTATATGGGGTTAATACCAGATGTGTAATGTCACCTGGCATCAAGCCCTGGGGTTCGTGATGTCACTCGTCTATCACATACCCGACATCACCAACCCAGTCAGTAATAAAAAAAAAAGACGACAAACACATTTTTATTTGAAAAAACACTGCCCAATACATTCCCTCTTTCATCAAGTTATTAGAAAGAAAAACAAACCTAGGTCTGCTGTAATCCAAGCGGTTACCATGACGATCCATACCATAGTCACTGTCCCAGCCAATGAAGAACAGAATGTTAACCATTGGCTGGTAGAGCCGTGCAGTGACCTGAGCTAACATCAATAGGTCAGCCCAGGTCACT
The DNA here is from genome assembly GCF_048569485.1 of Anomaloglossus baeobatrachus. Classification (NCBI taxonomy): domain Eukaryota; kingdom Metazoa; phylum Chordata; class Amphibia; order Anura; family Aromobatidae; genus Anomaloglossus; species Anomaloglossus baeobatrachus. The sequence goes on along the minus strand of NC_134358.1, from coordinate 296,022,260 downwards.
GCAGGGCATGACAAGTGCTGCTGTCAGGAGCGAGGTACATTACCTGCGGTGACGATCTCCTGCACTGGTGATAGCGGAGCTGTCACTGAGTTCAATGACCTTTACAGCCAAGTATCGCGAGAGCCTGTGACGTCACCGCTAGTGACAGTCTCGGGCCGCAGTGACAGATGTGAAGCGGCGGCCATGGAAGACAGTGTCAGCGCTGAGGTCGGGAGTGCGGGACTTCATCACCGCAGGTAAGCCGAGCGGGGTAATGCGTGTGTAGTACGAGGGGGGCCGAGCCTAGCGGGGTAATGTGTGCAGAGTGCCAGGTGGCTGGAGCCTAGCGGGCTAATGTGTGCAGAGTGCCAAGTGGGCGGAGCCTAGCAGGGCCATGTGTGCAGAGTGCCAGGTGGGCGGAGCCTAACGGGGCTGTGTGTGCAGAGTGCCAGGTGGGCAGAGCCTAGCGGGGCTATGTTTGCAGAGTTCCAGGTGGGCAGAGCCTAGCGGGGTAATGTGTGCAGAGTGCCAGGTGGGCGGAGCCTAGCGGGGTAATGTGTGCAGAGTGCCAGGTGGACGGAGCCTAGTGGGGCCATGTGTGCAGAGTGCCAGGTGGGCGTAGCCTAGCGGGGCCATGTGTGCAGAGTGCCAGGTGGCAGGAGCCTAGCGGGGCCATGTGTGCAGAGTGCCAGGTGGGCGGAGCATAGCGGGGCAATGTGTGCAGAGTGCCAGGTGGGCGGAGCCTAGCGGGGTAATGTGTGCAGAGTGCCAGGTGGGCGGAGCCTAGCGGGGCCATGTGTGCAGAGTGCCAGGTGGCAGGAGCCTAGCGGGGCCATGTGTGCAGAGTGCCAGGTGGGCGGAGCATAGCGGGGTAATGTGTGCAGAGTGCCAGGTGGGCGGAGCCTAGCGGGGCCATGTGTGCAGAGTGCCAGGTGGGCAGAGCCTAGCGGGGCCATGTGTGCAGAGTGCCAGGTGGGTGGAGCCTAGCGGGGCCATGGAGCTGAGGATGTCAGTGTCGTGGACTGCATGGCTGGGGACAGGTGAGTGTGAATGTGTGTGTGTGTGTGTGTACATGCCACATGCAGGAGGGGGCAGAGCGAGCTGAGCGGGGAAGTGTCGGCTCCCCGCACACATAACCAGGATAAATATCGGGTTACTAACCAAAGCGCTTTGCTTGGATACCCGATGTTTATCTTGGTTACCAGCTTACCGCAGGCTGCCAGCGTTGGCTCCCTGCACACTGTAGCTGTAAAAAGCCCTGCTTTTGCTGATAGAACCGTTCTTGAACGTAACTTGAACTGTCGAGCTTTTAGCAAAAAGCTCGAGTTTGAGTTCTAACTAAAACAACCCCCAAAATCACTCGAACCGCGAACTGGAGAACCGCGAACCACGCTCAACTTTACTCGATACTTGGCGAGTGCTCAGTATCGGCAAGATGCTCGAGCACATGCTCGGCTCCCCCTCCCTGCATGTTGTTGCTCTTTACAGAGTCAACCCAAATGCAGGGATTGGCTGTCACACAATGTAATGATACAGCCATGTTGGTTGTAGCATTACAGTGATTGGCTGGCCGCAACACATCATCAGGTCTATATCAGACCTGACGGCGCTGTGCTCGGCACTTTCATCCACAGTCAGCTAGTGTAGGGAGAGGTGCTGCTGAGCTAGGAGCTTCTGCTCCCCATGCTGTCTAATCCCTCAATGAGTGAGCAGAGACTGTGGGTTGGTAAGCAGTGATGTCACTGCTGCCACCGTTGCCATGGTAACTTAACGAGCGGGTTACTATAGCAACGGTGATCTCCAATCACTTGATTACAGGCGCCGCTATTCACCGGCTCATGCAGGAGCCGCAGGAGTTAACTCCCAGTTTACCTGCGTCGCTATTCACCGGCTCCTCCAGGAGCTGGTAAATAGCGGAGTCGGGAATCAGGTGATCAGAGATCACCGTTGTTTTAGTAATCCACTCTTTAAGTTACTATGGCAACGGTGGCAACAGTGACATCACCGTTTAACAATCCGCAGTCTCTGCTCACTCATTAAGTGATTAGATAGCACGGGAAATAGAAGCAATCTTCCTCCCACCGTGCTTTCTGATATAGCCGAGCTGCATGGTTGAAGAAGAGGAAAAAGACAGAAGGCAGAAGACTAGGATCATGGAGAGGTGAGAGGGAGTAATAAAGATGGAGTCCCTAAGTGTGTCTGTGTACTTATTATTAAAAAAGTATCTTTTCTCTGTGTTGTCTTTTTTTCATTAAAAAAAATAAACAAAGTCAACATGGGCTTTGCCATATTTTTGTATGCTAGCCAGGTACAGAAGGCAGGTACGGGATGCCCCAAACCCCCATCTGCCTATTTGTACCCAGCTGGGAACCAAAAATATAGGGAAGCCCTTTTTTTAATTATTTTATTAATTTCATGAAATAATTAAAAAAAACAATGTGTGCTTCAACCAATTTTTGCGTCCAGCCAGGTACAACTAGGCAGCTGGGTACTGGAATTCGCAGTACAGGGTGGCCCAAGCTTTCTGAGAAGCCTCCCCACTGCGAATTGCAGTCTGCAGCTGCCCCAGAAAATGGCACGTTCATAAAAGCACCATCTTCTGGTGCTGTATTCAACTCTTCCAGCGGCCCTGGTGATGGGTGGCTCCCTGGGTAATAATGGGGTTGGGGCCAGCTGTGTATTATCAGCTGGCCCTAAGCCCGAAATTCATAGCCACCATGAATTTCTAGCAAAGATAAAAAAAACAACACAGAGAAAAATATTTTTATTAGAAATAAAACACAACACAATTAGTGACTCCATCTTTATTGAACTAAAGAACCCCCTCTCCACTGTAGTCCTGGGTCGAGGGTCCCGAAATGTCCAATCCAGATCCAATATCAGGTAAACCGATCAGATGATGTGTCTGGTCCATAGTTATCACAGCTCATTTACACATAAAGAAAAATGTTGATTTCTCAGGGAATGAGACATCAGATCACAGTTATCAAAGTATCATTTTATTCAGGCCTCGCTACTCTACCAATCCCTTCACTGTTTTCCCATTGCCCAAAGACTCCAGTTCAAATCCCTAACCATGACATACAAAGCCATCCCCAACCTGTCTCCTCCTTACATATGTGACTAGTCCCCCAGTACCTATCTACACGCAAGGTCAGATCCTCACAAGATCTCCTTCTCTACTGCTCTCTGATCTCCTCTTATCACAATCACATACATGAATTCTCCCATGCGTCCCCCATACTCTGGAATGCTCTACCCCAGCATATCAGACTCTCGCCTACTGTGGAAAGCTTCAAAAGGAACCTGAAGACCCACCTCTTCCAACAAGCCTACAACCTACAATACCCCTCAGACCAGTACACCACTGCGCAATCAGCTCTGTCCTCACCTACTGTACCCTCACCCATACCCTGTAGACTGTGAGCCCTCACGGGCAGGCTCCTCTCACTTCCTATACCAATCTGTTTTTGTAATGTTCATGATTGTTGTACTTGTTTTTAATGTATACCCTTTTCACTTGTAAAGTGCCATGGAATAAATGGCGTTATAATAATAAATAATTCAGCTTTCTATGCCCTACAACCCTATACAGATAGCTTAGTAGGGTTGTACCTACTGACAGATCCTCTTTAAGAATCTGGCAGACTCCATGGATGAAAGACTTATGACTGTCACTCAAATAAAGGGCGGTTATATTGATCACATATATTTTTTTCAAATGTCTATAATGTATTATTGTACATTTTGAGTTTCTTGGTTATTATTCTCACCTTAAAGGGAACCTGTCACCAGAATTTTCGCTATTAAACTAAAAGAATCCCCTTCTGCAGCTCATGGGCTGCATTCTATAAAGGTTCATCTTGCTACTGGCCCCCATTTCAGACCTAAATAATTTTATAAAATATTACCTTTTGTTATGGTAATGAGGTTTGCTGGCCTCGTGGGCGGGCTGTATTTCGTCAGTTATTCCCCCTCCTGCCACTATTTGCCGTCCCCCAATGTTCATTTACATAGATGAGGCCGCCGCTCTCATGTTCCGCAGTGGTCCTCGTATGTCTCGCGCATGCGCAGTGGCACTATCGCAGGACTGAGCACTGTTTTCAAATCGCAAGCACCGGTGATGTTATTGCGCAGGCACGAGATTATCGGCTGTTGTTTGGATGACGCTGGTGATGACATTCACAGCGCCGCCCATAATCTTGCGCCTGCGCAATAACATCACCGGCACTCGCGATTTGAAAACAGTGCTCAGTCCCGCGATAGTGCCACTGCGCATGCGCAAGACTTCAGGACCACTGTGGAACATGAGGGATGGTGAACAGCGGCAGGAGGGGGAATAACTGACAAAATACAGCCCGCCCACGGGGCAAGCGAACCTCATTACCATAGCAAAAGGTAATATTTTATAAAATTATTTAGGTCTGAAAGGGGGCCAGTAGCAAGATGAACCTTTATAGAATGCAGCCCATGAACTGCAGAAGCAGAAGGGGATTCTTTTAGTTTAATAGCAAAAATTCTGGTGACAGGTTCCCTTTAAAAGGACTTTGTCAGCACAGAAAGGATATTCAAAACAAGTACAGGCACTCAGTGCATCATAGTGAGGCCAAACATTTATCCCCTTCCATTGGACGTACTGGGAATGTTCGGCTTTTCGAGTACTTCCCGACTAAGGACATACCAAGTGCATCCTGGCAATCATTCATGGGAGCATATGAGCTGTGCCCACTTATTCGCTCCCGTGGACTTGGCTTACCAGACAGCTGAGCACTGCCTCACAAAGCAGCTATTATGCATTGCAATACAGTATAGCTGCAATCAGAGCAGAAGGAGGTAATGTTTCATATAGGGACTAAGGAATACAAAAGTTAAAAAAAATGTTACAATATAAAAAGAAATCAGAAAATAAAGAAAAAAAATATTACAATAAATATGTATACAAGAGAAAGTTTCCAGGCGGTACTCAAATTTCAATGCACAAAGGTGTCCCCAATATCGAGTAAAGTAGAAGACAGGCATTCAAATTTCTTCAATAAATAAGTATACAGCTCAAAAAAATAAAGGGAACACTTAAACAAGGATTTTGTATTTTGGTGTTCCCTTTATTTTTTGTAGTATATATTTATGTAAATGAAAAAAAAAATACATATATGTGGTATTGCTGCATCCATAACAACCCAATCTATAAAATGGATGGTTCCACTAGTTAATGGCCATCAGTGAACACAGTAAAAACAATAAATAAAAAACATAGTAAAAACCATACAGCTGAAAAAATAGTGGAATAAAACAGGATGAAAAAGACATAAATAACTATAAATGTTACAGCTGAAAATATCATCTTGTCCAGCATAAAACAAGCCACCATACAACTTTGTCAGTGGAAAAATAAAAAAGCTATAGCTATCAGAATACATCAATGAAAAAACATTTTTTTTTCTGTAAAATAGTTTTTATGGTGTAGAAGCGCCAGAACATAAATAAAAACTATATAAATGTGGTATCGCTGTATTTGTATTGACTTGACGAATAAAGCTATTTTATTACATTTAGAGTACGCTCACACGAACGTGAAAAACAGACGAGTGCAATGCGAAAAAATCTTGCATTTCACTCGAACCTATGTTAGTCAATGAGGGAGAACAGTTGGTCATCTTTTCTCACATCCAGATTCTGGATGCAAGAAAAGTGGCAACATGCTGCGATTTTCTGCAACAGCCATATCTCTCGCCCCCATTGAAGTGAATGGGTGTGAGAGATACATCGACTGCACTTGGATGTTATCTCAGTGCAGTGCGATATACGCACAGGCTGACAATGGCTTCTGCAGCGCCCGCCCTCACCTTCACAGCTGTGACCCGATCGCAAGTGTCCCATTACACTCAGCTCACGCTTGCAGCAGAGGCTGAGCTGGGGGTCATTTGCATATCACATCCGATGCTCTTGCATCAGATGCCATACGCTAGTATGAGTCCAGCCTTACACGGTAAATGACGTAATAGAAAAAAAAAATCCTGGATTGCGATTTCTTCTTGATTCTGCGTCAGAAAAAGCAGATTAGAAAGTGATGAAAAAATATTAAGTGGCTCAAAATGGTACCAATAAACACTTCAACTCATTCTGCAAAAAACAAGCCCTCACATGACTTTGCTGGCAGAAAAATAGAAAACTATAGCCTTAAAAATACAGTGATGAAAAAAAGTTTATCTTGTAAAAAAGCATTTTTTAGTGTGATAGTAGCTAAACCTAAAACATTATGAAAATCTGGTGTCACTGAAAGATTCCTTCAAAACGCGTAGACGTAAAGTCACTGAAAAGAATACTCTGGATTTTTCCTTACTTCTGCAGCACGACATTTAACTCCTTCTTGTCCGATATATCTGTCTCCACGTAGGGCTGCAGCAGGCTGTTTGACAGGTGTGTCTAGTGGTTGTGACTCTCACAGCTCCTCAAGGTGAGTACCCTCAGTGTTGTTCTTCCATAACATCCCTTGGATAAGACACTATTTACGCTCCTTTTATCTTCCAGTATATTTTTATTTGTGCAACATTCATTGAGTTTGACACCATATGTGCTTTCCAGAGACTAAATCATCACTACACCCGTAGATGAGCTCCCAGAGGGGGGTAATTAAAAAAATTCTCTCACTTGAGGGGGTTTCTACTGCTCTGGCACATAGGGGCTCTGAAAATGGAGTCCACAAACTATTCTAGGAAAATCTGTGCTCCAAAAATCAAATGGCACGTCTTGTCTCCTGAGCCCTGCCATGTGGCCAAACAGTACTGTACAGTCACATGTGGAGTATTGCCATGTTCAGGAGAAATTGTGTAACACAATATATGGCCTTTTGTACCTATTCACCATATGAAAATTGGAAATCTGGGGTTAACACAACATTTTAGTGATAAAAAGATGTAATTATTTTTTCTTCATCGCCCAATAGAATACAATCTTGTGACTCACCTGTAGTGTCAATATGCTGACTGCACCCCTAGATGAATTCATTGCTGATGCAGTTTGTAAAGTGGGGACACTTCTTGGGGATTTCTGCTATTCTGGCACGTCAAGGGCTCTGCCCATTTGACATAGAGCCCACAAACCATTACATCTAAATCTCAACTCAAATATGGCGTTCCTTTCCTTCTTCACTTTGCACTGTGCCTCAAAAGTAGTTTTTGTCCACATGTAGGCAATTGGCATATCCAGGAGAATTTGCATAACAAATTGCATGGTGCATTACATCCTGTTACACTAGTAAAAATGAAAAATTTGGTGTTAACGCAACATTTTAGTGATTAAACATGTATTTTTTCATTTTCACAGCTCAACGTTATGCAATTCTGTGAATCACCTCACACAGCATCTAGATAAATTCCTTGAGTGGTCTAGTTTCCAAAATGGGGTTATTTGTGAAGGAGGTCTACTGTTTAAGCTCCTAAGAGCTTTTGCCAATGGGACATGGCACACGCAATCCATTCCAACTAAATCTAAACTCAAATATAGCTCTCCTTCCCTTCTTCACTTTGTACTGTACCTCAAAGTAGTTTTTGGCCAAATGTGGGATATTGACAAACTCAGCATAAATTGCACAACAAATTGTACAGTGTATTATCTCTTGTTACAATTGTGAAAATGAAAGATTTGGGGTTAAAGCAACATTTTTGTGGTAAAAATGCACATTTTCATTTTCATGGCTCAACGTTATAAAATTCTGTGAAGCACCTGGGGCTCAATTGGCTCACCAAATATTAAGATAAATTCCTTGAGGGGTCTAGCTCTAAAATAGTGTCACTTGTGGGGGAGGTCCACTGTTTAGGTACATCTGAAGCTCCTCAAACGTGACATGGCATGCACTAACAATGCCAGACAATTTGGAGTTAAAAAAGTCAAATGGTGCTTCTTCTTTTCTGAGCTTTGCTGTGCGACCAAACAGTAGAGTTCCACCACAAATGGTGTGTGGCTGTGCTCAGGAGAAATTGCTTAATAAATTGTACAGTGCATTTTCTCCACTTACCCTATTGAAAACAAAAGATTTGGGGTTAAAGCAACATTTTTGTGGTAAAAATGTATTTTTTAATTTTCATGATTCAAGATTATAAAATTCTGTGAAGCATCTGCGGGTTAAAGATGCTCACCAAATCTAAATTCCTTGAGAGATCTAATTTAAAAAATGAACGGAAATCCACTGTTTAGGCACCTCAGGGGCTATCTAAATGTGATATGGCATCTGCTATCTATTCCAGACAATTTTGCACTCTAAAGGGTGCTTTACACGCTGCGACATCTCTAGCGATTGCTAGTGATGTCGTGCCCAAAAGCACCCACCCCCGTCATACCTGCGATATGTGGTGACGCTGCCGTAGTGATGTTGTTCGCTACGGCACTGTCACACGCACATACCTGCTTAGCGACGTCACTGGAGACACCGAACAATTTCTCCTTTAAGGCTATGTGTCCACGTTGCTTTTTACCTGCTTTTTACCTGCTTTTTTGCTGCTTTTTCAACTGCAGCGTTTAATGCCAAAATAGATGTGTTCTGCTTTTCAAGCAAAGTCTATGGGAATTTGGGTTTCTTGTGCCCACTATGCAGTTCAAACTGCAGCCTTTTTCTAGCAGAAATTTGGTCAAAAACTCTGCTTTGCAGTTCAAAACGCAAATGGCAAAAACAATTGACATGTCAATTGTTTTTGCCATTTGGGTTTTGCACTGCAAAGCTGAGTTTTTGTCCAAAGTTCTGCCACAAAAAGGCTGCAGTTTGAACTGCATAGTGGGCACAAGAAACCCAAATTCCCATAGACTTTGCTTGAAAAGCAGAACACATCTATTTTGGCATTAAACGCTGCAGTTGAAAAAGCAGCAAAAAAGCAGGTAAAAAGCAGGTAAAAAGCAACGTGGACACATAGCCTAAGGGGGCAGTTCATTCGGCGTCACAGCAGTGTCACTAAGCAGCCGCCCAATAACAAAGGAGGGGCGGAGATGAGCGGCCGGAACATGCCGCACACCTCCTTCCTTCCTCATTGCCGGTGGACACAGGTAAGGAGATGTTCGTTGTTCCTGCGGTGTCACACACAGCAATGTGTGCTGCCGCAGGAACAAGGAACAACCTGTGGCATGCACCACCAACGATATTATGAAAAGGAGCGACGTGTCATTCATTGATCAACGATTTTTGATGTTTTTGCGATCGTTCATCATCGCTCCTAGGTGTCACACGCTGCGATGTCGCTAATGACGCCGGATGTGCATCAATAACGACGTGACCCCAACGATATATGTATATCGTTAGCAATGTCGCAGCATGTAAAGCATCCTTAAATGTCAAATGGTACTCATTCCCTTCCAACTCCTGCCATGAGCCCAAACAGTAGATTTTCACCAGATATGGGGCATTCTCATACTCAAGAGATATTACACAACAAATTAGTGTGTTTTCTCTTGTTACCCTTGTAAAATGCTAAATTTGGGGCTAAAATAATATTTTTGTAGGAAAAAGTAAAATTTTCATTTTTCCTTCCACATTTCTTTAGTTCATGTGAAGCACATAAAGGGTTAATAAACTTCTTGGATATGGTTTTGAGCAGTTTGAGGGGGTGCCGTTTTTAGAATGGTGTCACTTTTTTGGTATTTTTTGTAAACTAGTACTCTCAAACTCACTTCAAATGTGATGTGGTCCCTAAAAAAATGGTTTTGTAAATTTTGTTGGAGAAATTGCTGATGAACTTTAACTTGTCCAACTTCTTAAAAAAAAGGATGATTTAAAAATTGTGCTGATATAAAGTAGACATGTGGGGAATGTTATTTATAAACTATTTTGTGTCACGTAACCTTCTGGTTTAAGAGCATATACATTCAAAGTTTAAAAATGTACATTTTGTAAATTTTTTCATATATATTTTAACAAATCAATGCAAAAAATATAATATTAAATTAAAATTACACACTATCATGAAGTACAATATGTCTTAAAAAAACACTCTCAGAATCATGGGGATTCGATAAAGCGTTCCAGAGTTATAACTAGAGATGAGCGAACCGGTCCCGGTTCGGCTCGAGGTCGGTTCGCCGAACGGAGGTCCCGTTCGAGTTCGGTTCGTCGAACGTTCGACGAACCGAACTCGAACCGCATAGGAAACAATGGCAGGCATTCACAAACACATAAAAACACCTAGAAAACACCCTCAAAGGTGTCCAAAATTTGACAAACAACTCACAACACAACACAAACACATGGGAAAGTGACAAGGACATATACTCGTGCGAAAACAAAAGAGCAGGACAAGGAAAAAGTGGAGGACACACAGATATAGGCATGGCACGCCCTTCTAAAATCATGTAAAACACCGCAAGGTGACTCCAAGCGGAGTCTCCCTTTTTTCCAAAAATTGGGCCCCACACACCCCTTCAGTGGCAGCAGTTGTGCCCCAGTTGTACACTTCACAGCTAGATTTGCATCAAGCACATTCAAAAATACGCCATAATTAACCGTCCCCAGGATGACACCGGGGTAGGTAGCAAAGGCTTTCCTGATCCCAGCTCTGTTCATCTTGGATCATTTTTAAAAAACACAGCAAGCAAGGGTTACTCCAAGCGGAGTCTCCCTTTTTTTCCAAAAATTGGGCCCCACACAAACCCACCCCTTCAGTGGCAGCAGGTGCCCCAGTTGTACACTTCACAGCTAGATTTGCATTAAGCACATTCAAAAATACGCCATTCTTAACCGTCCCCAGGATGACACCGGGGTAGGTAGCAAAGTCTTTCCTGATCCCAGCTCTGTTCATCTTGGCTCCTTTTAAAAAACACAGCAAGCAAGGGTTACTCCAAGCGGAGTCTCCCTTTTATTCCAAAAATTGGGCCACACAGACACCTTATCAGTGGCAGCACTTGTGCCCTAGTTGCAAACAGGATGTTTTGATTTGCATCAAGCACATTCCAAATCCACAAGCATTTACTCTCCCCAGGATGACACAGGGGTAGTACATTCCTTCTGGATCCATGACTTGTTCATTTTGATGAACGTCAGTCTGTCCACATTGTCACTGGACAGACGCGTGCGCTTATCTGTCAGCACACACCCAGCAGCACTGAAGACACGTTCAGAGACAACGCTGGCAGCTGGACACGACAAAATCTCGAAGGCGTAACTGGATAGCTCTGGTCATTTTTCTAGATTTGAAGCCCAAAATGAGCAAGGCTCCATTTGCAAAGTCATGGCATCGATGTTCATTTGGAGAAACTCCTGTATCATCCTCTCCAGCCGTTGACTATGTGTCAGACTTGTCGTCTCTGGTGGCCTTGCAAAGGAGGGTCTAAAAAAATTATGAAAAGATTCCATAAATTTGCTGTTACCAGCACCAGATACGGTGCCACTGGTACGGGTAGACTGTTGAAGATGACGAGACCGTCCTATGTTTGTCAAGTTACAACTGGGAGAATCACTCCCTGCACGGTTGTTTGGTGGAAAAGCCGAGCTAAGATCGAGTAACAGCTTCTGCTGATACTCCTGCATATGTGCGTCCCTTTCTATGGCTGTAATTATGTCACAAAATTTGGACTTGTACCGGGGATCTAATAGTGTGGCAATCCAGTAGTCATCATCACTTCTAATTTTGACAATACGAGGGTCATGTTGGAGGTAGTGCAACAAGAAGGCACTCATGTGTCTTGCGCAGCCATGCGGACCAAGTCCACGCTGTGTTTGTGGCATAGAGGTGCTAACCATTCTTTCTTCCTCTGACATCTCCCCCCAACGTCTTTCAACAGAAATTTGACCAAGGTCTCCCTCATCCGCTGAGTCTTCCATGTCCTCGGACAGTTCGTCCTCCATTTCTTCATGTTCTCCTGCACCTTCCTCAACATTTAGCCTGCTACCATGCGCCCTTGTTGATCCCTGTCCCCCATGGTCCCATGCCTGCCGCGTTGGTGATGATGAACGTCTGGACCTTGGTGATGTTGTTGTCCCTTGCGCATATGAATCCTCCTGTAGTTCCTCCCCTTCCTGTTGTCCCACCCCCTGACTCCGAATAGTGTTTAGCGTGTGCTCCAGCATGTAAATGACTGGAATTGTCATGCTGATAATGGCATTGTCAGCGCTAAACATATTCGTCGCCATGTCGAAACTGTGCAGAAGGGTGCATAGGTCCTTGATCTGAGACCACTCCATCAGGGTGATCTGCCCCACCTCTGCATCTAGTTGGCCCAGGCTATACGTCATGACGTATTGCACCAGGGCTCGGCGGTGCTGCCACAGTCGCTGTAACATGTGGAGAGTTGAATTCCAGCGTGTTGCCACATCGCATTTCAGGCGATGAACCGGCAGGCCGAAAGACTTCTGGAGCGATGCAAGTCGCTCAGCTGCGGCGCTTGAACGGCGGAAGTGAGCAGACAGTTTTCGTGCCCTGTTCAGAAGGCCATCTAGGCCGGGATAGTGTGTTAAGAATTGCTGGACAACAAGGTTCAACACGTGAGCCTTACAAGGCACGTGTGTCACCTTGCCCAGGCGAAGGGCCGCACCCTTGCAGCATTGTCGCACACGGCCTTACCAGGCTGCAGGTTGAGCGGAGACAACCATTTATTAAACTCGGACCGCAGAGCTGACCACAATTCCTCAGCTGTGTGACTCTTATTCCCAAGACATGTCAAGCTAAAGACCGCCTGATGCCGTTGCGCTCTGCTGCCAGCATAGTAATGAGGCGTGCGTGATTCCTTCTGCGCAGTGAGAACGCTGGTGGCCTGACCAGGCAGGCTTGGGGCGGAGGTGGAGGACCCAGATGAGGTGGAGGAGGCAGAAGCAGTGGCGGAACTTGGACAGACAGAGGATTGACACACAAGTCGTGGGGACGGCAAGACTTGTGCTGCAGACCCTTCACCATCTATCACCATAGTTACCCAGTGCCCAGTCAGCGACATGTAACGTCCCTGTCCATGCTTACTGGTCCAAGTATCGGTGGTGAAATGCACCCGTTCACACACAGAGTTTCTCAAGGAAGCGGTGATGTTGTGTGCGACATGCTAGTGTAGCACGGGCACACCTTTCTTAGAGAAGTAGTGGCGACTAGGCATCTGGTACTGGGGCACAGCGACAGACATAAGGTCTCTAAAATCCTGTGTGTCCACTAGGCGGAAAGGCAGCATTTCGGTAGCCAAGAGCTTACAGAGGGATAGAGTCAACCTCTTAGCTTTGTCATGGGTCGCAGGAAGTGGCCTTTTATTTGACCACATCTGAGGGACAGAGATCTGGCTGCTGTGTGTAGACGGTGTTGAGTAGGGTGTCCCTGGAAAATTGCAGGTTTGTGAGGAAAGTGCAGGCGGAGACCTGATGTTGCCTTCATCCAACGTTGGTGCTATCGATGTCTGAGAGAGCTGTACACACTCACTTGTTTCCCCTTCCAAACCAACTGACGACCTACCAAGCAAACTGCCAGTTGCGGTTACAGTGGTGGAAGTTGTGCGTGGAAAAACAGGTGTGACAGCTGTCCCCACAGTCCTAGAAGATGAAGAGCGCGCGGATGCACTGAAAGGGGCAGGCGGTGGATGGTTCGCTCCGCTAGGCCGCATTGCAGCAAGGTGAGCTTCCCACCGGGACATATGATATTTATTCATGTGACGATTCATGGAAGAAGTTGTCAAACTGCTGAGGTTTTGACCTCTACTAATAGAACCATGACAAATTTTACAGATCACATAATTTGGGCGATCTTTTGCTATGTCAAAAAAGGACCAGGCTAGGCAAGGCTTAGAGGGCATGCTACCTTTTGATCCACCCCGACTAGTGCTCAGAGGCAGAGTGGTGGCTGAGGATGCAGTTGTAGACGTGCTACCAGTACTCCGACTCTGTCCAGGAAGGTGCAAGGTAACTTCGTCATCAGTTGCATCCTCCTCCACCACCTCTGTTGACCTCCTCGAGTGCCTGACTGTGGGTTGACAGTAGGTGGGATCTAGAACTTCATCATCAATTGTTGTGTTTGCACTCCCCTCCCCCTCAGACCGAGCCTCTTCTTGCCCTGACCGAATATTTAAGTTGTCATCCCAATCGGGTATCTGCGTCTCATCTTCATCAGTATGTTCCTCATTGTCTATAACCACAGGTGTTACAGTTTGAGACAAAGGGTCAACATTATGCTCAGAAACTTGGTCCTCACGGCCTGAATCAGAGTCACAAAGGTTCTGGGCATCACTGCAGACCATTTCATGTTCTGTACTCACTGTAGCTTGGGAGCAGACCTCTGATTCCCAGGCTATAGTGTGACTGAACAGCTCTGCAGACTCAGCCATCTCAGTTCCACCATACTGTGCAGGGCTGATGGAGACTTCAGAGCTGGGAGAAAGCAAGTTTGATTGGGATGACAACTCAGAGGACTGGTGTTTTTTGGATGCGGTACTTGAAGTGGCTGAGAGGGCACTTGTTGGACCACTTGAGATCCATTCAAGCATTTTCCTTTTTTGGCCATCATCTACCTTTGTTCCTGTTGTTCGTGTCTGTAAAAAAGGGAGCACATCGGATTGTCCACGGTAAGTAGTAGACAACTTACTTTTGCTGGTAGATGGTCTATCTTCAGCAGATGATAATGGAGCTTTGCCACCTTCCCCACGGACAAAACCTTTTTTTCCTTTTCCACCACGCCTCTTCCCCTTTCCACCAGCATCTGACATTTTGCCACTCATGTTGATTGCGACAAGATTGTGCACTGAAAATGTGGTAGTAAAAATTGAGAGGTGGTGTAGATTGCAGCGGTGGTCTAGCTTTATTAACAGCAGAATAATAAAGAATAAATATCCCTGACAATGCAACTACGGCCCTTAAACTGGAAGCATAAATTGCTAGTATAATGGATTAGTAACTATGAGTTGGAGTGTGCAATGCAGGCAGACGTGCTGCAAATATCTTTGCACTAGTGAGACTAGACAAAAGTCCAATAGCCACGTTTAGGATGACACTAGGTTCACTCAGTGTTTGCTAGTATAATGGCTTAGTTATAATGAGTTGGAGTGTGCAATGCAGGCAGACGTGCTGCAAATATCTTTGCACTAGTGGGACTAGACAAAAGTCCAATAGCCACGTTTAGGATGACACTAGGTTCACTTAGTGTTTGCTAGTATAATGGCTTAGTTATAATGAGTTGGAGTGTGCAATGCAGGCAGACTTGCTGTAAATATCTTTGCACTAGTGGGACTAGACAAAAGTCCAATAGCCACGTTTAGGATGCCACTAGGTACACTGAGTGTTTGCTAGTAGAATGGCTTAGTTATAATGAGTTGGAGTGTGCAATGCAGGCAGACGTGCTGCAAATGTCTTTGCACTAGTGGGACTAGACAAAAGTCCAATAGCCACGTTTAGGATGACACTAGGTACACTGAGTGTTTGCTAGTATAATGGCTTAGTTATAATGAGTTGGAGTGTGCAATGCAGGCAGACATGCTGCAAATATCTTTGCACTAGTGGGACTAGACAAAAGTCCAATAGCCACGTTTAGGATGACACTAGGTACACTCAGTGTTTGCTAGTATAATGGCTTAGTTATAATGAGTTGGAGTGTGCAATGCAGGCAGACGGGCTGCAAATGTCTTTGCACTAGTGGGACTAGACAAAAGTCCAATAGCCACGTTTAGGATGCCACTAGGTACACTCAGTGTTTGCTAGTATAATGGCTTAGTTATAATGAGTTGGAGTGTGCAATGCAGGCAGACGTGCTGCAAATATCTTTGCACTAGTGGAACTAGACAAAAGTCCAATAGCCACGTTTAGGATGCCACTAGGTACACTGAGTGTTTGCTAGTATAATGACTTAGTTATAATGAGTTGGAGTGTGCAATGCAGGCAGACATGCTGCAAATATCTTTGCACTAGTGGTACTAGACAAAAGTCCAATAGCCACGTTTAGGATGCCACTAGGTACACTGAGTGTTTGCTAGTATAATGGCTTAGTTATAATGAGTTGGAGTGTGCAATGCAGGCAGACGTGCTGCAAATATCTTTGCACTAGTGGGAGTAGACAAAAAAGTCCAATAGCCACGTTTAGGATGCCACTAGGTACACTGAGTGTTTGCTAGTATAATGGCTTAGTTATAATGAGTTGGAGTGTGCAATGCAGGCAGACGTGCTGCAAATATCTTTGCACTAGTGGGACTAGACAAAAGTCCAATAGCCACGTTTAGGATGCCACTAGGTACACTCAGTGTTTGCTAGTATAATGGCTTAGTTATAATGAGTTGGAGTGTGCAATGCAGGCAGACGTGCTGCAAATATCTTTGCACTAGTGGGACTAGACAAAAGTCCAATAGCCACGTTTAGGATGCCACTAGGTACACTCAGTGTTTGCTAGTATAATGGCTTAGTTATAATGAGTTGGAGTGTGCAATGCAGGCAGACGTGCTGCAAATATCTTTGCACTAGTGGGACTAGACAAAAGTCAAATAGCCACGTTTAGGATGCCACTAGGTACACTGAGTGTTTGCTAGTATAATGGCTTAGTTATAATGAGTTGGAGTGTGCAATGCAGGCAGACGTGCTGCAAATGTCTTTGCACTAGTGGGACTAGACAAAAGTCCAATAGCCACGTTTAGGATGACACTAGGTACACTCAGTGTTTGCTAGTATAATGGCTTAGTTATAATGAGTTGGAGTGTGCAATGCAGGCAGACGTGCTGCAAATATCTTTGCACTAGTGGAACTAGACAAAAGTCCAATAGCCACGTTTAGGATGCCACTAGGTACACTCAGTGTTTGCTAGTATAATGGCTTAGTTATAATGAGTTGGAGTGTGCAATGCAGGCAGACGTGCTGCAAATATCTTTGCACTAGTGGAACTAGACAAAAGTCCAATAGCCACGTTTAGGATGCCACTAGGTACACTGAGTGTTTGCTAGTAAAATGGCTTAGTTATAATGAGTTGGAGTGTGCAATGCAGGCAGACATGCTGCAAATATTTTTGCACTAGTGGTACTAGACAAAAGTCCAATAGCCACGTTTAGGATGCCACTAGGTACACTGAGTGTTTGCTAGTATAATGGCTTAGTTATAATGAGTTGGAGTGTGCAATGCAGGCAGACGTGCTGCAAATATCTTTGCACTAGTGGAACTAGACAAAAGTCCAATAGCCACGTTTAGGATGCCACTAGGTACACTGAGTGTTTGCTAGTAAAATGGCTTAGTTATAATGAGTTGGAGTGTGCAATGCAGGCAGACATGCTGCAAATATTTTTGCACTAGTGGTACTAGACAAAAGTCCAATAGCCACGTTTAAGATGCCACTAGGTACACTGAGTGTTTGCTAGTATAATGGCTTAGTTATAATGAGTTCGAGTGTGCAATGCAGGCAGACGTGCTGCAAATGTCTTTGCACTAGTGGGACTAGACAAAAGTCCAATAGCCACGTTTAGGATGACACTAGGTACACTGAGTGTTTGCTAGTATAATGGCTTAGTTATAATGAGTTGGAGTGTGAAATGCAGGCAGACGTGCTGCAAATGTCTTTGCACTAGTGGGACTAGACAAAAGTCCAATAGCCACGTTTAGGATGCCACTAGGTACACTGAGTGTTTGCTAGTATAATGGCTTAGTTATAATGAGTTGGAGTGTGCAATGCAGGCAGACGTGCTGCAAATGTCTTTGCACTAGTGGGACTAGACAAAAGTCCAATAGCCACGTTTAGGATGACACTAGGTACACTCAGTGTTTGCTAGTATAATGGCTTAGTTATAATGAGTTGGAGTGTGCAATGCAGGCAGACGTGCTGCAAATATCTTTGCACTAGTGGAACTAGACAAAAGTCCAATAGCCACGTTTAGGATGCCACTAGGTACACTGAGTGTTTGCTAGTATAATGGCTTAGTTATAATGAGTTGGAAAGTGCAATGCAGGCAGACATGCTGCAAATATCTTTGCACTAGTGGTACTAGACAAAAGTCCAATAGCCACGTTTAGGATGCCACTAGGTACACTGAGTGTTTGCTAGTATAATGGCTTAGTTATAATGAGTTGGAGTGTGCAATGCAGGCAGACGTGCTGCAAATATCTTTGCACTAGTGGGAGTAGACAAAAAAGTCCAATAGCCACGTTTAGGATGCCACTAGGTACACTGAGTGTTTGCTAGTATAATGGCTTAGTTATAATGAGTTGGAGTGTGCAATGCAGGCAGACGTGCTGCAAATATCTTTGCACTAGTGGGACTAGACAAAAGTCCAATAGCCACGTTTAGGATGCCACTAGGTACACTCAGTGTTTGCTAGTATAATGGCTTAGTTATAATGAGTTGGAGTGTGCAATGCAGGCAGACGTGCTGCAAATATCTTTGCACTAGTGGGACTAGACAAAAGTCCAATAGCCACGTTTAGGATGCCACTAGGTACACTGAGTGTTTGCTAGTATAATGGCTTAGTTATAATGAGTTGGAGTGTGCAATGCAGGCAGACGTGCTGCAAATATCTTTGCACTAGTGGAACTAGACAAAAGTCCAATAGCCACGTTTAGGATGCCACTAGGTACACTGAGTGTTTGCTAGTATAATGGCTTAGTTATAATGAGTTGGAGTGTGCAATGCAGGCAGACATGCTGCAAATATCTTTGCACTAGTGGTACTAGACAAAAGTCCAATAGCCACGTTTAGGATGCCACTAGGTACACTGAGTGTTTGCTAGTATAATGGCTTAGTTATAATGAGTTGGAGTGTGCAATGCAGGCAGACGTGCTGCAAATATCTTTGCACTAGTGGGAGTAGACAAAAAAGTCCAATAGCCACGTTTAGGATGCCACTAGGTACACTGAGTGTTTGCTAGTATAATGGCTTAGTTATAATGAGTTGGAGTGTGCAATGCAGGCAGACGTGCTGCAAATATCTTTGCACTAGTGGGACTAGACAAAAGTCCAATAGCCACGTTTAGGATGCCACTAGGTACACTCAGTGTTTGCTAGTATAATGGCTTAGTTATAATGAGTTGGAGTGTGCAATGCAGGCAGACGTGCTGCAAATATCTTTGCACTAGTGGGACTAGACAAAAGTCCAATAGCCACGTTTAGGATGCCACTAGGTACACTCAGTGTTTGCTAGTATAATGGCTTAGTTATAATGAGTTGGAGTGTGCAATGCAGGCAGACGTGCTGCAAATATCTTTGCACTAGTGGGACTAGACAAAAGTCCAATAGCCACGTTTAGGATGCCACTAGGTACACTGAGTGTTTGCTAGTATAATGGCTTAGTTATAATGAGTTGGAGTGTGCAATGCAGGCAGACGTGCTGCAAATGTCTTTGCACTAGTGGGACTAGACAAAAGTCCAATAGCCACGTTTAGGATGACACTAGGTACACTCAGTGTTTGCTAGTATAATGGCTTAGTTATAATGAGTTGGAGTGTGCAATGCAGGCAGACGTGCTGCAAATATCTTTGCACTAGTGGAACTAGACAAAAGTCCAATAGCCACGTTTAGGATGCCACTAGGTACACTCAGTGTTTGCTAGTATAATGGCTTAGTTATAATGAGTTGGAGTGTGCAATGCAGGCAGACGTGCTGCAAATATCTTTGCACTAGTGGAACTAGACAAAAGTCCAATAGCCACGTTTAGGATGCCACTAGGTACACTGAGTGTTTGCTAGTAAAATGGCTTAGTTATAATGAGTTGGAGTGTGCAATGCAGGCAGACATGCTGCAAATATTTTTGCACTAGTGGTACTAGACAAAAGTCCAATAGCCACGTTTAGGATGCCACTAGGTACACTGAGTGTTTGCTAGTATAATGGCTTAGTTATAATGAGTTGGAGTGTGCAATGCAGGCAGACGTGCTGCAAATATCTTTGCACTAGTGGTACTAGACAAAAGTCCAATAGCCACGTTTAGGATGCCACTAGGTACACTGAGTGTTTGCTAGTATAATGGCTTAGTTATAATGAGTTGGAGTGTGCAATGCAGGCAGACGTGCTGCAAATGTCTTTGCACTAGTGGGACTAGACAAAAGTCCAATAGCCACGTTTAGGATGACACTAGGTACACTGAGTGTTTGCTAGTATAATGGCTTAGTTATAATGAGTTGGAGTGTGAAATGCAGGCAGACGTGCTGCAAATGTCTTTGCACTAGTGGGACTAGACAAAAGTCCAATAGCCACGTTTAGGATGCCACTAGGTACACTGAGTGTTTGCTAGTATAATGGCTTAGTTATAATGAGTTGGAGTGTGCAATGCAGGCAGACATGCTGCAAATATCTTTGCACTAGTGGTACTAGACAAAAGTCCAATAGCCACGTTTAGGATGCCACTAGGTACACTGAGTGTTTGCTAGTATAATGGCTTAGTTATAATGAGTTGGAGTGTGCAATGCAGGCAGACGTGCTGCAAATGTCTTTGCACTAGTGGGACTAGACAAAAGTCCAATAGCCACGTTTAGGATGACACTAGGTACACTCAGTGTTTGCTAGTATAATGGCTTAGTTATAATGAGTTGGAGTGTGCAATGCAGGCAGACGTGCTGCAAATATCTTTGCACTAGTGGAACTAGACAAAAGTCCAATAGCCACGTTTAGGATGCCACTAGGTACACTCAGTGTTTGCTAGTATAATGGCTTAGTTATAATGAGTTGGAGTGTGCAATGCAGGCAGACGTGCTGCAAATATCTTTGCACTAGTGGGAGTAGACAAAAGTCCAATAGCCACGTTTAGGATGCCACTAGGTACACTCAGTGTTTGCTAGTATAATGGCTTAGTTATAATGAGTTGGAGTGTGCAATGCAGGCAGACGTGCTGCAAATATCTTTGCACTAGTGGAACTAGACAAAAGTCCAATAGCCACGTTTAGGATGCCACTAGGTACACTGAGTGTTTGCTAGTATAATGGCTTAGTTATAATGAGTTGGAGTGTGCAATGCAGGCAGACATGCTGCAAATATCTTTGCACTAGTGGTACTAGACAAAAGTCCAATAGCCACGTTTAGGATGCCACTAGGTACACTGAGTGTTTGCTAGTAGAATGGCTTAGTTATAATGAGTTGGAGTGTGCAATGCAGGCAGACGTGCTGCAAATGTCTTTGCACTAGTGGGACTAGACAAAAGTCCAATAGCCACGTTTAGGATGACACTAGGTACACTCAGTGTTTGCTAGTATAATGGCTTAGTTATAATGAGTTGGAGTGTGCAATGCAGGCAGACGTGCTGCAAATATCTTTGCACTAGTGGAACTAGACAAAAGTCCAATAGCCACGTTTAGGATGCCACTAGGTACACTGAGTGTTTGCTAGTATAATGGCTTAGTTATAATGAGTTGGAGTGTGCAATGCAGGCAGACATGCTGCAAATATCTTTGCACTAGTGGTACTAGACAAAAGTCCAATAGCCACGTTTAGGATGCCACTAGGTACACTGAGTGTTTGCTAGTATAATGGCTTAGTTATAATGAGTTGGAGTGTGCAATGCAGGCAGACGTGCTGCAAATATCTTTGCACTAGTGGGAGTAGACAAAAAAGTCCAATAGCCACGTTTAGGATGCCACTAGGTACACTGAGTGTTTGCTAGTATAATGGCTTAGTTATAATGAGTTGGAGTGTGCAATGCAGGCAGACGTGCTGCAAATATCTTTGCACTAGTGGGACTAGACAAAAGTCCAATAGCCACGTTTAGGATGCCACTAGGTACACTCAGTGTTTGCTAGTATAATGGCTTAGTTATAATGAGTTGGAGTGTGCAATGCAGGCAGACGTGCTGCAAATATCTTTGCACTAGTGGGACTAGACAAAAGTCCAATAGCCACGTTTAGGATGCCACTAGGTACACTCAGTGTTTGCTAGTATAATGGCTTAGTTATAATGAGTTGGAGTGTGCAATGCAGGCAGACGTGCTGCAAATATCTTTGCACTAGTGGGACTAGACAAAAGTCCAATAGCCACGTTTAGGATGCCACTAGGTACACTGAGTGTTTGCTAGTATAATGGCTTAGTTATAATGAGTTGGAGTGTGCAATGCAGGCAGACGTGCTGCAAATGTCTTTGCACTAGTGGGACTAGACAAAAGTCCAATAGCCACGTTTAGGATGACACTAGGTACACTCAGTGTTTGCTAGTATAATGGCTTAGTTATAATGAGTTGGAGTGTGCAATGCAGGCAGATGTGCTGCAAATATCTTTGCACTAGTGGAACTAGACAAAAGTCCAATAGCCACGTTTAGGATGCCACTAGGTACACTCAGTGTTTGCTAGTATAATGGCTTAGTTATAATGAGTTGGAGTGTGCAATGCAGGCAGACGTGCTGCAAATATCTTTGCACTAGTGGAACTAGACAAAAGTCCAATAGCCACGTTTAGGATGCCACTAGGTACACTGAGTGTTTGCTAGTAAAATGGCTTAGTTATAATGAGTTGGAGTGTGCAATGCAGGCAGACATGCTGCAAATATTTTTGTACTAGTGGTACTAGACAAAAGTCCAATAGCCACGTTTAAGATGCCACTAGGTACACTGAGTGTTTGCTAGTATAATGGCTTAGTTATAATGAGTTCGAGTGTGCAATGCAGGCAGACGTGCTGCAAATGTCTTTGCACTAGTGGGACTAGACAAAAGTCCAATAGCCACGTTTAGGATGACACTAGGTACACTGAGTGTTTGCTAGTATAATGGCTTAGTTATAATGAGTTGGAGTGTGAAATGCAGGCAGACGTGCTGCAAATGTCTTTGCACTAGTGGGACTAGACAAAAGTCCAATAGCCACGTTTAGGATGCCACTAGGTACACTGAGTGTTTGCTAGTATAATGGCTTAGTTATAATGAGTTGGAGTGTGCAATGCAGGCAGACATGCTGCAAATATCTTTGCACTAGTGGTACTAGACAAAAGTCCAATAGCCACGTTTAGGATGACACTAGGTACACTCAGTGTTTGCTAGTATAATGGCTTAGTTATAATGAGTTGGAGTGTGCAATGCAGGCAGACGTGCTGCAAATATCTTTGCACTAGTGGAACTAGACAAAAGTCCAATAGCCACGTTTAGGATGCCACTAGGTACACTCAGTGTTTGCTAGTATAATGGCTTAGTTATAATGAGTTGGAGTGTGCAATGCAGGCAGACGTGCTGCAAATATCTTTGCACTAGTGGGAGTAGACAAAAGTCCAATAGCCACGTTTAGGATGCCACTAGGTACACTCAGTGTTTGCTAGTATAATGGCTTAGTTATAATGAGTTGGAGTGTGCAATGCAGGCAGACGTGCTGCAAATATCTTTGCACTAGTGGAACTAGACAAAAGTCCAATAGCCACGTTTAGGATGCCACTAGGTACACTGAGTGTTTGCTAGTATAATGGCTTAGTTATAATGAGTTGGAGTGTGCAATGCAGGCAGACATGCTGCAAATATCTTTGCACTAGTGGTACTAGACAAAAGTCCAATAGCCACGTTTAGGATGCCACTAGGTACACTGAGTGTTTGCTAGTATAATGGCTTAGTTATAATGAGTTGGAGTGTGCAATGCAGGCAGACGTGCTGCAAATGTCTTTGCACTAGTGGGACTAGACAAAAGTCCAATAGCCACGTTTAGGATGACACTAGGTACACTCAGTGTTTGCTAGTATAATGGCTTAGTTATAATGAGTTGGAGTGTGCAATGCAGGCAGACGTGCTGCAAATGTCTTTGCACTAGTGGGACTAGACAAAAGTCCAATAGCCACGTTTAGGATGACACTAGGTACACTCAGTGTTTGCTAGTATAATGGCTTAGTTATAATGAGTTGGAGTGTGCAATGCAGGCAGACGTGCTGCAAATATCTTTGCACTAGTGGAACTAGACAAAAGTCCAATAGCCACGTTTAGGATGCCACTAGGTACACTCAGTGTTTGCTAGTAAAATGGCTTAGTTATAATGAGTTGGAGTGTGCAATGCAGGCAGACGTGCTGCAAATATCTTTGCACTAGTGGAACTAGACAAAAGTCCAATAGCCACGTTTAGGATGCCACTAGGTACACTGAGTGTTTGCTAGTATAATGGCTTAGTTATAATGAGTTGGAGTGTGCAATGCAGGCAGACATGCTGCAAATATCTTTGCACTAGTGGTACTAGACAAAAGTCCAATAGCCACGTTTAGGATGCCACTAGGTACACTGAGTGTTTGCTAGTATAATGGCTTAGTTATAATGAGTTGGAGTGTGCAATGCAGGCAGACGTGCTGCAAATATCTTTGCACTAGTGGGAGTAGACAAAAAAGTCCAATAGCCACGTTTAGGATGCCACTAGGTACACTGAGTGTTTGCTAGTATAATGGCTTAGTTATAATGAGTTGGAGTGTGCAATGCAGGCAGACGTGCTGCAAATATCTTTGCACTAGTGGGACTAGACAAAAGTCCAATAGCCACGTTTAGGATGCCACTAGGTACACTCAGTGTTTGCTAGTATAATGGCTTAGTTATAATGAGTTGGAGTGTGCAATGCAGGCAGACGTGCTGCAAATATCTTTGCACTAGTGGGACTAGACAAAAGTCCAATAGCCACGTTTAGGATGCCACTAGGTACACTCAGTGTTTGCTAGTATAATGGCTTAGTTATAATGAGTTGGAGTGTGCAATGCAGGCAGACGTGCTGCAAATATCTTTGCACTAGTGGGACTAGACAAAAGTCCAATAGCCACGTTTAGGATGCCACTAGGTACACTGAGTGTTTGCTAGTATAATGGCTTAGTTATAATGAGTTGGAGTGTGCAATGCAGGCAGACGTGCTGCAAATGTCTTTGCACTAGTGGGACTAGACAAAAGTCCAATAGCCACGTTTAGGATGACACTAGGTACACTCAGTGTTTGCTAGTATAATGGCTTAGTTATAATGAGTTGGAGTGTGCAATGCAGGCAGACGTGCTGCAAATATCTTTGCACTAGTGGAACTAGACAAAAGTCCAATAGCCACGTTTAGGATGCCACTAGGTACACTCAGTGTTTGCTAGTATAATGGCTTAGTTATAATGAGTTGGAGTGTGCAATGCAGGCAGACGTGCTGCAAATATCTTTGCACTAGTGGAACTAGACAAAAGTCCAATAGCCACGTTTAGGATGCCACTAGGTACACTGAGTGTTTGCTAGTAAAATGGCTTAGTTATAATGAGTTGGAGTGTGCAATGCAGGCAGACATGCTGCAAATATTTTTGCACTAGTGGTACTAGACAAAAGTCCAATAGCCACGTTTAGGATGCCACTAGGTACACTGAGTGTTTGCTAGTATAATGGCTTAGTTATAATGAGTTGGAGTGTGCAATGCAGGCAGACGTGCTGCAAATATCTTTGCACTAGTGGAACTAGACAAAAGTCCAATAGCCACGTTTAGGATGCCACTAGGTACACTGAGTGTTTGCTAGTAAAATGGCTTAGTTATAATGAGTTGGAGTGTGCAATGCAGGCAGACATGCTGCAAATATTTTTGCACTAGTGGTACTAGACAAAAGTCCAATAGCCACGTTTAAGATGCCACTAGGTACACTGAGTGTTTGCTAGTATAATGGCTTAGTTATAATGAGTTCGAGTGTGCAATGCAGGCAGACGTGCTGCAAATGTCTTTGCACTAGTGGGACTAGACAAAAGTCCAATAGCCACGTTTAGGATGACACTAGGTACACTGAGTGTTTGCTAGTATAATGGCTTAGTTATAATGAGTTGGAGTGTGAAATGCAGGCAGACGTGCTGCAAATGTCTTTGCACTAGTGGGACTAGACAAAAGTCCAATAGCCACGTTTAGGATGCCACTAGGTACACTGAGTGTTTGCTAGTATAATGGCTTAGTTATAATGAGTTGGAGTGTGCAATGCAGGCAGACATGCTGCAAATATCTTTGCACTAGTGGTACTAGACAAAAGTCCAATAGCCACGTTTAGGATGCCACTAGGTACACTGAGTGTTTGCTAGTATAATGGCTTAGTTATAATGAGTTGGAGTGTGCAATGCAGGCAGACGTGCTGCAAATGTCTTTGCACTAGTGGGACTAGACAAAAGTCCAATAGCCACGTTTAGGATGACACTAGGTACACTCAGTGTTTGCTAGTATAATGGCTTAGTTATAATGAGTTGGAGTGTGCAATGCAGGCAGACGTGCTGCAAATATCTTTGCACTAGTGGAACTAGACAAAAGTCCAATAGCCACGTTTAGGATGCCACTAGGTACACTCAGTGTTTGCTAGTATAATGGCTTAGTTATAATGAGTTGGAGTGTGCAATGCAGGCAGACGTGCTGCAAATATCTTTGCACTAGTGGGAGTAGACAAAAGTCCAATAGCCACGTTTAGGATGCCACTAGGTACACTCAGTGTTTGCTAGTATAATGGCTTAGTTATAATGAGTTGGAGTGTGCAATGCAGGCAGACGTGCTGCAAATATCTTTGCACTAGTGGAACTAGACAAAAGTCCAATAGCCACGTTTAGGATGCCACTAGGTACACTGAGTGTTTGCTAGTATAATGGCTTAGTTATAATGAGTTGGAGTGTGCAATGCAGGCAGACATGCTGCAAATATCTTTGCACTAGTGGTACTAGACAAAAGTCCAATAGCCACGTTTAGGATGCCACTAGGTACACTGAGTGTTTGCTAGTAGAATGGCTTAGTTATAATGAGTTGGAGTGTGCAATGCAGGCAGACGTGCTGCAAATGTCTTTGCACTAGTGGGACTAGACAAAAGTCCAATAGCCACGTTTAGGATGACACTAGGTACACTCAGTGTTTGCTAGTATAATGGCTTAGTTATAATGAGTTGGAGTGTGCAATGCAGGCAGACGTGCTGCAAATATCTTTGCACTAGTGGAACTAGACAAAAGTCCAATAGCCACGTTTAGGATGCCACTAGGTACACTGAGTGTTTGCTAGTATAATGGCTTAGTTATAATGAGTTGGAGTGTGCAATGCAGGCAGACATGCTGCAAATATCTTTGCACTAGTGGTACTAGACAAAAGTCCAATAGCCACGTTTAGGATGCCACTAGGTACACTGAGTGTTTGCTAGTATAATGGCTTAGTTATAATGAGTTGGAGTGTGCAATGCAGGCAGACGTGCTGCAAATATCTTTGCACTAGTGGGAGTAGACAAAAAAGTCCAATAGCCACGTTTAGGATGCCACTAGGTACACTGAGTGTTTGCTAGTATAATGGCTTAGTTATAATGAGTTGGAGTGTGCAATGCAGGCAGACGTGCTGCAAATATCTTTGCACTAGTGGGACTAGACAAAAGTCCAATAGCCACGTTTAGGATGCCACTAGGTACACTCAGTGTTTGCTAGTATAATGGCTTAGTTATAATGAGTTGGAGTGTGCAATGCAGGCAGACGTGCTGCAAATATCTTTGCACTAGTGGGACTAGACAAAAGTCCAATAGCCACGTTTAGGATGCCACTAGGTACACTCAGTGTTTGCTAGTATAATGGCTTAGTTATAATGAGTTGGAGTGTGCAATGCAGGCAGACGTGCTGCAAATATCTTTGCACTAGTGGGACTAGACAAAAGTCCAATAGCCACGTTTAGGATGCCACTAGGTACTCTGAGTGTTTGCTAGTATAATGGCTTAGTTATAATGAGTTGGAGTGTGCAATGCAGGCAGACGTGCTGCAAATGTCTTTGCACTAGTGGGACTAGACAAAAGTCCAATAGCCACGTTTAGGATGACACTAGGTACACTCAGTGTTTGCTAGTATAATGGCTTAGTTATAATGAGTTGGAGTGTGCAATGCAGGCAGATGTGCTGCAAATATCTTTGCACTAGTGGAACTAGACAAAAGTCCAATAGCCACGTTTAGGATGCCACTAGGTACACTCAGTGTTTGCTAGTATAATGGCTTAGTTATAATGAGTTGGAGTGTGCAATGCAGGCAGACGTGCTGCAAATATCTTTGCACTAGTGGAACTAGACAAAAGTCCAATAGCCACGTTTAGGATGCCACTAGGTACACTGAGTGTTTGCTAGTAAAATGGCTTAGTTATAATGAGTTGGAGTGTGCAATGCAGGCAGACATGCTGCAAATATTTTTGCACTAGTGGTACTAGACAAAAGTCCAATAGCCACGTTTAAGATGCCACTAGGTACACTGAGTGTTTGCTAGTATAATGGCTTAGTTATAATGAGTTCGAGTGTGCAATGCAGGCAGACGTGCTGCAAATGTCTTTGCACTAGTGGGACTAGACAAAAGTCCAATAGCCACGTTTAGGATGACACTAGGTACACTGAGTGTTTGCTAGTATAATGGCTTAGTTATAATGAGTTGGAGTGTGAAATGCAGGCAGACGTGCTGCAAATGTCTTTGCACTAGTGGGACTAGACAAAAGTCCAATAGCCACGTTTAGGATGCCACTAGGTACACTGAGTGTTTGCTAGTATAATGGCTTAGTTATAATGAGTTGGAGTGTGCAATGCAGGCAGACATGCTGCAAATATCTTTGCACTAGTGGTACTAGACAAAAGTCCAATAGCCACGTTTAGGATGCCACTAGGTACACTGAGTGTTTGCTAGTATAATGGCTTAGTTATAATGAGTTGGAGTGTGCAATGCAGGCAGACGTGCTGCAAATGTCTTTGCACTAGTGGGACTAGACAAAAGTCCAATAGCCACGTTTAGGATGACACTAGGTACACTCAGTGTTTGCTAGTATAATGGCTTAGTTATAATGAGTTGGAGTGTGCAATGCAGGCAGACGTGCTGCAAATATCTTTGCACTAGTGGAACTAGACAAAAGTCCAATAGCCACGTTTAGGATGCCACTAGGTACACTCAGTGTTTGCTAGTATAATGGCTTAGTTATAATGAGTTGGAGTGTGCAATGCAGGCAGACGTGCTGCAAATATCTTTGCACTAGTGGGAGTAGACAAAAGTCCAATAGCCACGTTTAGGATGCCACTAGGTACACTCAGTGTTTGCTAGTATAATGGCTTAGTTATAATGAGTTGGAGTGTGCAATGCAGGCAGACGTGCTGCAAATATCTTTGCACTAGTGGAACTAGACAAAAGTCCAATAGCCACGTTTAGGATGCCACTAGGTACACTGAGTGTTTGCTAGTATAATGGCTTAGTTATAATGAGTTGGAGTGTGCAATGCAGGCAGACATGCTGCAAATATCTTTGCACTAGTGGTACTAGACAAAAGTCCAATAGCCACGTTTAGGATGCCACTAGGTACACTGAGTGTTTGCTAGTATAATGGCTTAGTTATAATGAGTTGGAGTGTGCAATGCAGGCAGACGTGCTGCAAATGTCTTTGCACTAGTGGGACTAGACAAAAGTCCAATAGCCACGTTTAGGATGACACTAGGTACACTCAGTGTTTGCTAGTATAATGGCTTAGTTATAATGAGTTGGAGTGTGCAATGCAGGCAGACGTGCTGCAAATGTCTTTGCACTAGTGGGACTAGACAAAAGTCCAATAGCCACGTTTAGGATGACACTAGGTACACTCAGTGTTTGCTAGTATAATGGCTTAGTTATAATGAGTTGGAGTGTGCAATGCAGGCAGACGTGCTGCAAATATCTTTGCACTAGTGGAACTAGACAAAAGTCCAATAGCCACGTTTAGGATGCCACTAGGTACACTCAGTGTTTGCTAGTAAAATGGCTTAGTTATAATGAGTTGGAGTGTGCAATGCAGGCAGACATGCTGCAAATATTTTTGCACTAGTGGTACTAGACAAAAGTCCAATAGCCACGTTTAGGATGTCACTAGGTACACTGAGTGTTTGCTAGTATAATGGCTTAGTTATAATGAGTTGGAGTGTGCAATGCAGGCAGACGTGCTGCAAATGTCTTTGCACTAGTGGGACTAGACAAAAGTCCAATAGCCACGTTTAGGATGCCACTAGGTACACTGAGTGTTTGCTAGTATAATGGCTTAGTTATAATGAGTTGGAGTGTGCAATGCAGGCAGACGTGCTGCAAATGTCTTTGCACTAGTGGGACTAGACAAAAGTCCAATAGCCACGTTTAGGATGACACTAGGTACACTCAGTGTTTGCTAGTATAATGGCTTAGTTATAATGAGTTGGAGTGTGCAATGCAGGCAGACGTGCTGCAAATATCTTTGCACTAGTGTAACTAGACAAAAGTCCAATAGCTACGTTTAGGATGCCACTAGGTACACTCAGTGTTTGCTAGTATAATGGCTTAGTTATAATGAGTTGGAGTGTGCAATGCAGGCAGACGTGCTGCAAATATCTTTGCACTAGTGGGAGTAGACAAAAGTCCAATAGCCACGTTTAGGATGCCACTAGGTACACTGAGTGTTTGCTAGTATAATGGCTTAGTTATAATGAGTTGGAGTGTGCAATGCAGGCAGACGTGCTGCAAATATCTTTGCACTAGTGGTACTAGACAAAAGTCCAATAGCCACGTTTAGGATGCCACTAGGTACACTGAGTGTTTGCTAGTATAATGGCTTAGTTATAATGAGTTGGAGTGTGCAATGCAGGCAGACGTGCTGCAAATGTCTTTGCACTAGTGGGACTAGACAAAAGTCCAATAGCCGCGTTTAGGATGCCACTAGGTACACTGAGTGTTTGCTAGTATAATGGCTTAGTTATAATGAGTTGGAGTGTGCAATGCAGGCAGACGTGGTGCAAATGTCTTTGCACTAGTGGGACTAGACAAAAGTCCAATAGCCACGTTTAGGATGAGACTAGGTACACTCAGTGTTTGCTAGTATAATGGCTTAGTTATAATGAGTTGGAGTGTGCAATGCAGGCAGACGTGCTGCAAATATCTTTGCACTAGTGGAACTAGACAAAAGTCCAATAGCCACGTTTAGGATGCCACTAGGTACACTGAGTGTTTGCTAGTATAATGGCTTAGTTATAATGAGTTGGAGTGTGCAATGCAGGCAGACGTGCTGCAAATATCTTTGCACTAGTGGGACTAGACAAAAGTCCAATAGCCACGTTTAGGATGACACTAGGTACACTCAGTGTTTGCTAGTATAATGGCTTAGTTATAATGAGTTGGAGTGTGCAATGCAGGCAGACGTGCTGCAAATATCTTTGCACTAGTGGGACTAGACAAAAGTCCAATAGCCACGTTTAGGATGCCACTAGGTACACTGAGTGTTTGCTAGTATAATGGCTTAGTTATAATGAGTTGGAGTGTGCAATGCAGGCAGACGTGCTGCAAATATCTTTGCACTAGTGGGACTAGACAAAAGTCCAATAGCCACGTTTAGGATGACACTAGGTACACTCAGTGTTTGCTAGTATAATGGCTTAGTTATAATGAGTTGGAGTGTGCAATGCAGGCAGACGTGCTGCAAATATCTTTGCACTAGTGGGACTAGACAAAAGTCCAATAGCCACGTTTAGGATGCCACTAGGTACACTGAGTGTTTGCTAGTATAATGGCTTAGTTATAATGATTTGGAGTGTTTAGAGGGCAGGAGGGTACAGTGCCAGGATTGTGGGGCTCTGGGTAGAGGAATGGAAGCCTGCCTTTCTATTCCCTCCTTCCCTCCTAATGGGGAAATGCAGCGAGGAAATCCCTGACCTTAGCTACACAGACGCTGTCTCTGTTTTCAGGACCTGTCACCTATGGCTCTGACCCTGCCGGTACGAGCCCTTAAAAGGACTTATAGAAAGTGCTATCGTTAAGCTGTCCAGCGCTGTGTATGGAGCGCATACAGCAGTATCGGCGATAGGACAAAGGACGGAGCTGCACCAGTGATGTCTGACACCAAGGACGCAGAAGAGATAATGGCGTCCGGACGGGCAGATACTCGTTTTTTTAATGCAGGGACATATGACATGGACATCCTATCACACATGCCGTTGCTTCTCTGGCTAAAAGTCCACTTAGCTGTGTGTGTGTCTGGGATTGGCTGCCATAATGGCCCTCCCCACTACACGCGCGCGCTTAGGGAAGGAAGACAAGAAAAAAAAAAAAAATTATACAAACAGCAGTGATCTGAAGGCGCTGTTCACGCACACTATACACTGAAATTTCATAATAGTGTGAGTCACAGAGTGACTTACACTATTACAGCGGAAAGCCAGCTAGGAGTTAGCTGTTTTTTTGCTGCTAGAACCATTATCGAACGTTTCTAGAACTATCGAGCTTTTGCAAAAAGCTCGAGTTCTAGTTCGATCTAGAACAGGCCCCAAAATCACTCGAGCCTAGAACTGGAGAACCTCGAACCTAGAACCGCGCTCAACTCTAGTTATAACCTCATAAAGTGACACTGGTCACAATTGCAAAAAATGGCCCAGTCATGAAGGTGAAAACAGCCTCGGTGTAAAGATGCTAAGTGTTCATTCCCACCGGATTGCTTTCTTTCTATCTCTACCTTCCTCTGTTCTTCGACTGACAGCTTTGGCTTCATAGTGTCAGAGAAGGGGAGAGATAAGGCCCCATCACACACAGAGATAAATCTTTGGCAGATCTGTGGTTGCAGTGAAATCATGGACATATTGTTCCATTTGTAGACAGCCACAAACCTGGCACTGATTGTCCACAATTTCCCTGCAACCACAGATCTGCCGCAGATTTATCTCTGTGTGTGACAGGGCCTATAGATGGGAAATTAACAGGTGTGAAGATACACTTTAGTGATTGGTCCCACCATGATGCCCGAGCTCCTGAGTTTATATGAACAGTCATACTGTGCTGACAGAGTCCCTATTAGGGTATGTGCGCACGTTGCTTTTTACCTGCTTTTTACCTGCTTTTTTGCTGCTTTTTCTTCTGCGCTGTTTAATGCCAAAATGGATGTGTTCTTCTATTCAAGCAAAGTCTATGGGAATTTGGGTTTCTTGTTCACACTATGTTGTTCAAAATGCTGCCTTTTTGTGGCAGAACTTTGGTCAAAAACTCAGCTTTGCAGTGCAAAACCCAAATGGCAAAAACAATTGACATGTTGCTTCTTTGAAAAGCTGAGTTTTTGACCAAAGTTCTGCCTCAAAAAGGCAGCATTTTGAACAACATAGTGTGAACAAGAAACCCAAATTCCCATAGACTTTGCTTGAATAGAAGAACACATCCATTTTGGCATTAAACAGCGCAGAAGAAAAAGCAGCAAAAAAGCAGGTAAAAAGCAATGTGCGCACATACCCTAATGAGCCTTATTCCTCAGTGCTGCTTTTTTACAGCATTATCAAATAAGTGAATAGTGCTCCCCAAAGCAGAGAAACTCCAGGATTTCAGTTATGATCCAATCTTTTACAGGAGAGAGAAATTGTGCCCCAAAGTCCAACACAGTAGCTCAGTTCTGGTGGCGCTATTCCTCAACTACTCTCCTTCTCTGCTGCTAACAAAATAGTAGACAAATCCAACACCCATCAATATCAGGAAACAAGTACATTGGTTCCTAAATCCTGATAACTTGAATCACTGTGATTCAATGTTTAGATAACAGGACAGCACTTTGGCTGAGTCCTACCCTATCCTCCCTATATGTTTAGAGGTAGACCCGGGAAAGGGTAGGTTAGTTTTTATATTAAACTGTGCTCAGAGAAAACAATAACTGAAAGGAGACAATCCCTTTAACAGCGTGTAACTGACAAATCTCGAACATCGGGTTTCTTTTCAATAACTGACCAGATTCTGGCAATGTATTGTAAATCATATACATATTCTAGTTGTTATGCTTTTAGTTGCATGTCACTTGTAATATTGTTTAATCATACAATTTTCTTTCAGTGTCTGATAAGCCGGCATTTTTATCAGGATTTCTCAAGCATAGACTTATGAGCTGTATTAAATGTTTTGATTACATCATTTTTATTTAAAACTAGCTGTAGTACACAGCATTATCTGGGATAGTAACTGTCTCTCTTTCCCTGTCTAACTCTGTCTGTCTCTGTCTGTCTCTGTGTGTCTGTCTCTGTGTGTCTGTCTCTGTGTGTCTGTCTCTGTCTGTCTCTTTCCCAGTCTGTCTCGTTCCTGGTTTGTCTTGTTCCAGGTCTGTCTCATTTCCCATCTGTCTCTTACCCTGTCTGTCTCTTTCCTCATCTGTCTCTGTCTCTTTCCTTGTCTCTGTCTCTTTCCCTGTCTGTCTGTTTCTCTCTATCCGTCTTCCCACTAACATCATATTACATCACACATAAGCTTCTTATACTAAGAATGTCCTTCGTTGCCTATAGCAGCCAATCAGAACTCCTCTTATTAATAACTTGTAGCTCCCAGCTCCATTGACTTTAATGGAGGCAGGTTTTTTGGAGAGTAACTGTAAAGCACGGGTTTAAATATTCCCACCAAAACATTGTCTATAATGTTCCCTGAATCACATGAGGCGTCTGTACAAAATTTCGTGATTGTAAATGTGACGGTGCGGATTCCTTTAGCGGACACACATACACACACGCACACGCACACACGCACACAGCTTTATATATTAGATTAGGTTTATTAAATGAATGGCACCTTTTAAAATGATTTAGCAATCCCAATATGCATCACACTATAAAAAAAACACTAAAAGAAATAACAAAGCCTTATCAAAAAGCACACTTTCATGTGACATAATGGAACTGAGATCAGAGGGTTTGCTTTACAAAAAAAAAAGAAAAATGAGATAAAAAAAATAATTAGATCAAATAAATTGACCAGTAAATATTACAGAGTTCTAATAAATGAATAACAGTATCTACACAAGTAACAGAGCATCTTAATTAGCTAATGTTTAAAAGACCAATCATAAGACTTATGTAGAGGAAGAGCTTAACATTCAATCTCAGAAAAAAAAAATCATCAAAATCCTGAATAAAATCTGGAAGAGATTTCATAGATGCCTGGGATTTTAGATAAACAACTGGTAAAACAAAAATGTCTTTAAGACCTAAAGTGAATCTGTCACCATGGTTTTGCTAACCATCTGAGAGTAGCATAATGTAGAGACAGAGACCCTGATTCCAGCGATGTGTCACTTACTGAGCTGTTTGCTGTCATTTTGATAAAATCAATGTTTGCTCTTCTGCAGATCTAGCAGTTATACAGAGCTCATGAATATGCTGGACTACCTGTCAGCATGCCAAGTAGTCCTCTAATGATAATCTACTGCTGATTAAACAGTGATGTTATCAAAGCTACACTAAGCAGCCCAGTAAATGAAACACTGCTAGAATTACGATCTCTGCACCTACGATAAACTACTCTCAGATTAGGTGTTAAATGCCTTTAACCTCACAAGTCTCCCAATAGATGGCAGGATTATGTTTAATCAACCAGGACATATTCAACCCAATTTTAGCTGATAAGAAAGGAAACACCATGAATGAAATAGATCTGTGTATAACTCTTCGATTCTCATGCACACATTCTCAACCTCAGGAATAACATGACTTTGGGTAAGGGGTAATTTGTAGTACTTGGATAAACTGAACCAAAGGCACCGATCACTGACCTAGAGGAAAAAAACTAAATGGCTACCAAATCTTCGCTAAAGGCACTGGAAGTGGATCTCAGCTAACATGCTGGTATGTAGCTGACAAGGGCAGCCCCAGGGGATCACAGTGCCTCGGCATCTGGCGTCATGGATATATACCAATAGTCTCTGATAGTAGGAGCAGCAACAGCAGTCCGTCTTGTAGCTTTGTTGCGGCTGTGCCGCCCCCGTGCCGACAGCCTGCCGCTGCTCGGGTCCGGGTCTTCCGGTGGGTGGCTCGAGGGTCTCCGGACTCGGGGAATCCCACGGACACTCCGAATGAATAGGGTTTGGGGTGGTGGATGTAGGACGTATATGTACGGGTTGGGCCGTACTAGGTTTGTGACGCCACCCCACGGTATATGGTGAGTTTGGACACCACCACTACAGTTACGGGGCACCACCCGGGGAAGATGTTGTGCAGCAAGTTGTTAACCCCTCCGTGGGCAGGGGTGGTGGCCCCGGGACCTGTTTGGGTTTGTTGGTGCAGGGAGATGGGCGACCGCAGGGTGCTGGTGTACTCACTATTGAAGGAAACACACGAGTCTCTGGTAAACCAAGGTGATGGTGGTCGGTGCCTGCAGCCGGCTGCATTCTGGTCCCCCACCCGGCTGGTGGTCTCTGTCTTTCTCCTGCACTTTTGTGTAATGGTGGACTGCCTGTGCTTGCAACTTCAGGAGTCCGCTCCCAGCTAGATGTGGCCTAAGGAGCCCTTGTCCGCAAACGCTGGCCCGTGGGATCCCTGAGCCGTGGCGGTGGCCTTTTATCCCTGTTACGTCACTGCCGAAGTCTGCTCCAGCGACTTTTGCTCCGATCACCAGGCGACGCCGTGTTCCTGCTGTGGATGGTGCTGGTGATGGGAGAGGAGTTGATGCCAGCGGCACCGGTGGGCGCAGGCTCCGATCATCCACTGGGCTGGGTTATCTTGGGATCTGCACTACTGCTAGCTGACACTGGGTGGCATGTGTGTTCCAGCTGAAGTTGCCAGCGTTCAGCTACAGCCAATTGGAAGACACCACACCCATCTTATTCCCCCTCTTGTCACATGACCACTGCCAGAGATAGTTCTGTACTCCTGGCTCATGTGCTGTTTGTATTTTGATTCCTGTGATTTCTGCGTGTTTCCTGACTACCCTTCTGCCTGCTGTTTTTGTACCTCGCTGCCCGACCCGGATCTGACCACTGCTACGTTTTCTGTTTACGTCTTTGCCTGCCAATTCTGTCCCTGTTCTGCTATTCCTGGTTTGACCCTGCCTGACGACTACTCTCTCGGACTGCAGCCTTCCACGGGTAGAAATCTCCAGTACCCTGTGTAATTCCAAATCCCTGTATAGGGGTTAAAGGGTTTCAGGGTTCTGGGGGTCCTGCTTGTGAGGGGCTTCCCCCTAGTCTGTCCATTACAGCCTGTCTGAGTCTGTTGATCCAGGCAGGCGTTACAATCCCCCTAAGTGGGCTGTTGCCTTCAATCGGGACTTTGGGTGGGACAGGACCTCTAGTCCTTGCCTCAATCGGTTAATTAGCTGGTTCCAGTCACTTCTGGTCCCGGCTTCAGGGTTCGAGTACCCCCCTGTGTGCTCCGGTTTATGAGTCGGTTCCCCAGGTCGGTACCGGCGGGCCACTACCCTGTCACGGTCCACCTCGGTTCCACCGAGCCGTCTTCCCAGCTCCTGCAGACGGAGACCGCCATCTGCTTCCTAGCCAAAGGCACCAGGGCCCCTACCCTGGTACCTTACTTCAGGCCTGACACACAGGCCTGACCTCCACTCTCCTTGAACTCTAAAACTGCACTGTCTGTAGACTCACTGTTTTCCTGCCCCGGGCTGTCTAGACTCCTCGGTGGGCGTCTTCCAACAGCCTGGTTCCACCCCCTGGTGTGTCCATCTAGCCCTGAGGGGGGTGACTAGGGTTTTAAGGTTGGCTGATCTCACCTGTGAGGCAAAGGTGTAGTGCAGGGGCCTATCTGTGACTACCTGGCCCGGCCAGGGCGTCACACGGCCGGTGTGGACAATAGGAGCAGCCAGTGTGGACAACTGAAACCACAGCAGTAGTTGGTATGGATAGTTGAGCAGCAGCAGCAGAGTCGTCATGCACTGAAACACGAAAGATCACCAGTAATACGGAACACAGCGCAATAACAGCAACATTAGAACAAAGGGACCTAAGAACTAGGAATGTTAGGAACACGTTGCCAAGGCACCTCCCTTAACGGGAAGGTGCTTTAAATACCTGATACCTCTTGGTCATAGGCCAAGAGGTACTTCTAGGTTAGGCGGTACTAGCCCCTTAAGAATGTGGGCATGTCTACACACACTCCCTAAGGATGCTAGCAGGAGACCTGTGTGACATGCACAGGTGCCAGGAGTTAGTGGTAGGAGGTGGGGGTGGGACAGTCACCACTGGGTGGCCAGGAAGATATGACTGCCAGCGTTCCTGCTGGGGAAGTGGGGCAGGACAGTGTGGGGACGCCGATACGAGCCATACAGAATTCCAGATACGAGCCATACAGAATTATCAATTGCAGTTACTTGAAAAGGTAGAATGAGAGTTGAAAGTGTGTACACACACTCAATAGCAAAATCACTGTAAATAAGATCTAAGGCGCAACATGAATCAACAAAAGCAGAGGTAGTTACAACTTCAGATTTTGTGATTAAAGACACTTGCAAAATAAAAACAGTTCTAGCCATGAGAGATAACTTCAAACATTTAGAACCGGTATTCTTTCATTTGAATCATTCTTTATTTTATTTAAGAAATTAATTATTGTATCTGAAACAGTGAATTATTACATGACCTCCTGTTGTACTTTAGTATAGACAGAGATGAGCAGGTGATCCAAGCTTAATCTTAATTCCCCACCTGGATTCTCTGCAAGTCCCAAGTTGCATAGATTCTCCTGCCTCAATAGGAGGGGGGGGGGGGAATCATTGAAGTCCCCCCAAACGTACTCTTATCCCTCAGACATCTGTCCAAATGCACTGTCAGAGACATAGTTTCTTTCAGGGACAACGGGGAGGGACTATAAACCATCATCTTGTATCTGGCTAGAAAGGCACTGACAGAATTGTCTGTGGAGAGTAGGTAAGGAACCTCCTTACTCCAGGAGGTTCCACTGCCCAACATCTGAACTGAGAGCATTAGACCTCCACTTTATGATTTCCCTGATCCAACGTGTGTATCATTGATTCAGCAATATTATCGGGGGTCACTATAAATAAGCCCCAAAGCAGATAAAAAAGCATGAACTGAGAAAAAAACTGGAGAATCCTCAGGCAGATAAAATGCCCAAGCCTGAGGATCTCTATGGAGCAGCGATAGGATAATACCCACTCGTTGACTCTCTCTTTCAGATGAGGCAGGATGGAGAAGAAAATATATCTTGCATAAATAAAGAAAGATGGAAAACTTACTTCTGCTTCAGTCACAGCACTCCAGTTAATTTAGCTTAGGTTTTGAAGATAGTTTTGAATGAAATAAAATCTCTGTAGTGGTGGATAATGCATGTTGTTGTTGTCGCTTTATGTCTGCCACCTCCATGGACAGGGACAGTAACTGCATGGCCAGGGCATCCACATCGTCCATAATGGCTTCTCAGAACTCAAAATGGAATGGGCTGGTGATAATGTTATGTTTATGTCATCAACTCACACAGTATAAATAGGTAAAACACTGAAAATGCTGCAACTGACCCAGCCGGTTCCTGTACAGACTAGAGATTTAGACCCTCACTGTCCCTAGTGGTTCATCATGTGCTGGGATACTTTGACCCCAGACTAAACAATGGCAGCTCATACTATGCTGCCTGAAAGGCGTTCTAGAACTTCACATTCCTCTTAAGGAGCCATAGGGCAGAGAAAAGTGTAATATAATATAATATAAGAAAGAACCCCCTGCGCTAAATAGCTTAAAAAGATTATTGTTTCAAACTAAACAAGAAGATGGCAGGAGGGTTGATAGCTGATTGTGATAGTCAGCCCTCAAACATATCAGCAATGTGAACAGCCCTATACAGGAGTCTGCAAACAGAGGTCCCGCAATGATACTATTACAAAAAAGCAGTGTAATAAATTGTAACCAAAAAGTATAAAAAGTT
This sequence comes from Anomaloglossus baeobatrachus, assembly GCF_048569485.1. Classification (NCBI taxonomy): domain Eukaryota; kingdom Metazoa; phylum Chordata; class Amphibia; order Anura; family Aromobatidae; genus Anomaloglossus; species Anomaloglossus baeobatrachus. Next base: position 295,982,878 of record NC_134358.1, on the reverse strand, counting down.
GCAAAAAGTTACATAAAAAGTACCCATGCAGTATACATTAAAATTAAAGCATAACACTCACCCTCCTAAATGATTAGCTGTAGTAAATAGCTGCACAGAGAGCCTCACAACCAATTAGCTGGAGTCCATGTGAATAAAATCTCCAGACAAAAGTCCAAAAATAGAGTCCAAAAATAAAAATATGAGGTGGGTGCAGTTAAATACCACGTCTTTCATGTAGAGTATCCTGACAGAAGTGTCTTAACCACCCTTTTTGCTGCTGACACTAATTTAATTTTTTTTTTTTTCATTTGCACTTTCTATTTCCCCTTCTGGTTCTTGTTGAGGTGCAGGTTATACTTATTTGCAATTATCTAAGAGTGTAATATACCTACAGTAAAGAAATAGTGCTGAAATAGAAAGGGTTCCTAGAGTGAGTAAAAACAAACCGAATACTACCTAACGAGAAACAGAAGATGGGTACAGGGTGAAAAACATAACTAGCAGAGAAATAAAACCTTAGCTGGACTGTCTGACAAAGCAACAGCAGTATGTCTGAGCAATAGAGTATCAACAGAAGGAAACACCAGCAGTGGGAAGGTATTTATAGCCACATGCAAAAGGTGACTGGGCAGACAAATGAGTAAATGATAATATCTGTTAACCTAAAAGACTAAAGTGAGGATAACATATGATAAATACCCAGAGAAAAGGTATAAATCTTGTGGCTCAGTGGACAGATAAACTGACCACAAAACACAGGCTCTAGGGCTGAAACTCTACTCATGACAGGAGGTCGCTGTCACTGCTGTACAGGTTTGAATGAATTTTCAGTTTATTTCTGACTTTGGTGCTGTCATTACCGTATCTTGTTATTCAGAGACCTGTGACATTTTCTGGGTCTTTTTCCCTTGTTACTATGGGAGACGCTTTATATTAAATCTAGTATCCTTTCTGTTTGGTTCTGTAGTGGCTAATGTCAGTTTCTGCTGACCAGAAGCCTCCTCATTATTCCTCCTTAGGTGTTCCCGGTTGGTAACCACTCTCAACCCTCATATATTCCTGCTGCTCTGCAGCTAAGGTGGTGGTTATTTTCTGAAGCAAGTTGAAAGCCATGTCTTGGAGGTGAAAGGAGCTGTTGTCCTAAGTTGCTGAATTCATGTGTGGTCTGAAGTCTTGGAGTCTGACTGCAGACCTGAAGTTGGAGTTCTTCTTTGTTGTTTTTTTCCCCCTGTTTGTCTTTTTCCTTGGTGTTTAAGTAGTGCAGTGGTGCGTCCAGCGCACGCCACCGGCCAGTTGCCTATAGAGGAGTTCAGTAGGGTGGTCACAGGGTTTTTAGGTATTCCTGCTGGGCAACAGGTTGAAAGAACCTATATAGGGACTTATTAGGAGTGAAAGTGACAGTTGCAGGCGAGTGCAGGAGGTGACCATCTTTCCTCTCACCAGTGTTAGGGATGATCATTGTTATTGTGTCCTCAATGCTCCCCCCTTGTCTGTGGTTTTGTTTAGGTGCTTTTTCGCTGCACGTCAGTCCTCGGTTGGTCTGAACGCGCTCGCCATGCATGTAGTGTTACATAATAACTGGCCAAAATCTTTTATTTTTTCCGGTGCCCATTATGGCTCAGGTTTTTTTGCAGCCCTTGGGAGGTTTGCAAGTCATTGCCCATACTCAGCCCAAATTGATGGTGGCCCCCCCAGATTGGTTTTCTTGGGGGGCATGATGGGCTCAGAGTTTGAGGTAGCTTAGAAGCTATACTAGTTAATATCAACACCGGCATTACTGATAAAATAGAGCTGCAGGTGAACAAGGGGCCCTGTGTGAAAGCCTCCCAGCAGTAGAATGATAATCACTAAAGTAAATAGTTGAACAACGCACTGCCAGTGCACGCCTGGCAAAAGCCTGCAAATATAAGGACACTAAAATCCAACTGAATGTTAAACAGACACACTAGTGCCTGTTTCTAATAAAGCATTAAACCATCCCAATACACCTTAATGTTCAATTCATAAACACTGACCTAGAATACAGCACTTGCTCGGCATAAGGATAAAAAGAATTTAACCCAATTACCTGGTGGTGGTAACAGATGTTACTTTCTGGACTACGTGAGGGTTATTCAGATGAGCTGCTTGCATGTGCAGCTTGTAGTCAGTTGTGCCATCTTGAACAGATGCAAGTGACGTCATGAGCAAGGGGGAGAGCTCTCCCCCTTGCTTGTGACATCACTTGCATTCCTACACGTGTTTTTTTTGTATTCGCCGTAACTCCACCGGCCGGGGCGCTTCGTTATTTATCAGCGTGTTCCCCACCATCTGTTTAAGTTGGCACAACTGACTAAAAGCTGCACATTGAAGCAGCTCATCTAAGGAACCCTCACGTAGTCCAGAAATTAACATCAGTTTCCACTACCAGGTAATTGTTTGGGTTAAATTCTTTTTATCCTTATGCCGAGCAAGTGCTGTATTCTAGGTCAGTGTTTGTGATTTGAACATTAAGGTGTTGTCACGCTCCCCGGGTCCTCACCCCCGCTCCCCGGCTCACCTGCCACGCTCCCCGCTCTCCAGCCTCCGGATCCCGTCCGTCCCAGGCCCCCTGGTCCCCGATCCCGGCGCCCGACGGCTTCCCAGGACCTGGCCGGCTCCCCTGCGTCCTCCTCTCAGCCTCCTTCCCTGGCTTCTGGCACCCGGGCGGCGCGCATGCGCATTAGGGCGCGCGCGCGGTCACTGACCCTTTCTTAAAGGGCCAGCGTCCATTAACAGGAAATGAGGTTGAACAGGTACAGGGTATAAAGGGGGTCATTGTCCAAGGGGGCGGGGCCTGATCTTCGTGTTCCCTGAGCTAGGAGTCAGGTCTCCTGGTGTTTATGTGTCTGTACTCACCTATCTCTCTTTGTAGAGCCGTGCCTGCCTCGCCATCCAGTCTGCCGTATCCTGAACCCCGCACGCTGTCCGTCTGCCAGCTGACAGTCCGCACCATCTCGGATCCCTGCGGTGACCCGTCATCTCGCTCCAGAGGTTCCGGACCCCGCCTGATATCATCTCGGCTTCCGAACCTGAGCTACGTCACCAGGACCACCATCTGTGACTCCGTGGTCCCAGGGACTCCTCCGCTGCCTTCACTTGCACGGACTGTTCTGCTGCCCATCAGTGCTTCAGCTGCCGGACTCCCTACTACCATCTTAGAGTTCGGTCCAGTGGATCCACCTCCTGGGTCTGCCCGACCGCCCGGCCGTGACAGTAAGATCAGGCCATGGATCCCGCTGCAGCACTATCGGCCCTGCAAGAGGAACTCCAACGTCAGCATGAAGTCCAGACCCGCATGTTGCAATTTCTGACCTCCGTGGACACCCGCCTGTACACGTTACAAGCATCAATGACGCCTGCGGCACCCAGGTCCCCCGCTAGGCAACCCATGGCTCCCGCACCAGTGGCAGCCTCTTCAGAGGCTTCCCGACTCCGTTTGGCGTCACCACCTCGTTATGCTGGAGATCCCAAGACCTGCAGGGGCTTCATAAACCAGTGTTCCCTTCATTTCACGCAGCTGCCACATCTGTTCGCTTCTGACCAAGCCAAGGTCGCCTTTATAATGTCTCACCTGGAGGGCGAGGCGCTGGCGTGGATGAACCCCTTGTGGGAGAAGGAGGACCCCATGACCAAGAACCTCCAAGAGTTCCTGCAGGCCTTTCGCAACACCTTTGACGAGCCGGGACGCGCCTCTGCGTCCGCTTCATCCCTTCTCCGCCTACGTCAAGGAACACTGACGGTGGGCCAATACGCCATCCGTTTCCGTACTTTGGCTTCTGAACTCGGGTGGAATAATGAGGCCCTGACAGCCGCCTTCTGGGAAGGACTCTCGAGTCGCATCAAAGATGAGTTGGCGGGTCGTGACGTGCCCTCCACCCTAGATGCCCTGATTGCCCTAGCCACTCGAGTGGACATCCGTTTTCAGGAGCGCTCCAAAGAGCAGTATCGTGAGAGACGTGCAGTACGGCACTCCCCTCCTCCACAGAAGTCCTCTGTGCCTCAGTCATCAACAGCTGGGATTCCTGTACACGAGCCCATGCAGGTTGACCGAGTACGACAGTCTGAACAACGTCGAGCAGAGCGGCTCGCCAAAGGCCTCTGTTTTTACTGCGGAGAGGGCACACATCTCTTACGCTCCTGTCCGGAAAGGCCGGGAAACTCCAAAGCCTAGGGTTGGTAGGAGAGGCCACCCTAGGTGCTGGGACTCTCTCAGACCCGGTTATGTGGACGGTACAAGTGTCAACGGGAGAGACGCGCTTCACGGCTGAGGCATACCTCGACTCCGGAGCAGCAGGCAATTTTATCCAGCAGGCCACGGTGGACAAGTACCAACTGCCTGTTACTCCACTTGATAAGCCCCTAGTGATTGCCTCGGTTGATGGGAGACCCCTCTCTGATACCATCTCCTGGATCACCAAGCCGGTGGAATTGCGTATTGGTGCTCTGCACACCGAGAACATCGCCCTCTACGTCCTTCCACACATGTCCCATCAAATCCTGCTGGGACTTCCTTGGTTGCGGACACACGAACCATCCGTCAGCTGGGGTACTGGCGAAATCACTCGTTGGGGCTCTGCCTGTCATGAGAGATGTCTAAAGTCCCTACAACCAATCCCACGTCCTCCGGTTCCCGAGAACCTACCGGAACTGCCCTCGGCCTATTGGTCCTTCGCGGACGTTTTTGACAAGAAGGAGTCTGAGGTGCTTCCGCCGCACCGTCCCTACGATTGCGCCATCGACCTGCTCCCAGGAACAACACCACCTCGAGGACGGATATATCCGTTGTCTCCAGCCGAAACCAGGGCCATGTCCACTTACATCACGGAGAGCCTGGCAAAGGGATTCATCCGGAGATCCTCCTCCCCTGCGGGAGCAGGCTTCTTCTTCGTTAAGAAGAAAGAGGGTGACCTACGCCCATGTATTGACTACGGGGGCTTGAATCAGATCACCATAAAGAACAAGTACCCCCTACCGCTCATCCCTGAATTGTTCGACCGGCTCAGAGGAGCCCGTGTGTTCACCAAACTGGATCTTCGGGGTGCCTACAACCTAGTTCGTATCCGCTCTGGGGACGAATGGAAGACCGCGTTTAATACTCGCGATGGGCACTATGAATACTGCGTGATGCCCTTCGGTCTGTGTAACGCTCCTGCCGTATTCCAAGAACTGGTGAACGACATTTTCCGGGACCTCCTCTACCTCTGTGTAGTAGTTTATCTGGATGACATCCTTGTCTTCTCTCCGGACCTCCAGACCCACAGAGAGAACGTAAAGCTGGTTCTACAAAGACTGAGAGAGAATCGTCTCTACGCCAAATATGAGAAGTGCGTCTTTGAGCAGTCTTCTCTCCCTTTCCTGGGATACATCATCTCGGGTACTGGGCTGCAGATGGATCCTAAGAAGGTCTCCTCCATTCTCAACTGGCCTCCCCCTTCTGGACTGAAGGCAATCCAACGGTTCCTGGGATTCGCCAACTACTACCGCCAGTTTATCCCTCACTTCTCCGCCCTGACTGCTCCTCTCTCCGCTTTGACCAAAAAGGAGGCTAATCCAAAGGACTGGTCACCTGCGGCCGACGCCGCGTTTTGCTCTTTGAAGCGAGCCTTCGCCTCCTCTCCTGCACTCCACCGACCGGAATTAAACCGCCAGTTCACCTTGGAGGTGGATGCCTCCTCCTCAGGAGCCGGAGCAGTGCTCATGCAAAAATCCTCCTCCGGGAAGATGGTGACTTGCGGTTTCTTTTCTAAGAGCTTCTCAGCACCTGAACGTAATTACACCATCGGTGACCGAGAATTATTGGCGGTCAAACTGGCTCTGGAGGAGTGGCGCTACCTCCTGGAAGGAGCAGTGTACCCCGTGATTATCTACACGGACCACAAGAACCTGGAATACCTGCGGTCCGCTCAGCGCCTGAACCCACGGCAAGCCAGGTGGTCCCTATTCTTTGCCAGGTTTGACTTCCAGCTCCACTTCCGACCCGCGGACAAGAATGTACGCGCTGATGCCTTGTCCAGGTCTTTCATGCCCATGGAGCAGGAGGAAGAGACTACTCAACCTATTATCTCTCCTAGCAAGATTGTTCCGGTGGCTCCTGTCACTCTGGCCCAGATACCACCCGGGAAGACCTATGTCTCGGAGACCGACAGGCTAAAAGTGTTACACTGGGGTCATGCCTCGAAAACAGCCGGCCATGCAGGCCAGAAGAGAACATGGGGTGCGATTGTACGCCATTACTGGTGGCCATCCCTTCGCACGGACGTCGCCGCCTTTGTCTCTGCCTGCTCCTCTTGTGCCAGGAACAAGACGCCCAAACACCTGCCCTATGGCCGTCTTCTGCCTCTACCGATACCCTCAGTTCCGTGGCAACACATAGCAATGGACTTTATTACGGACTTGCCATTGTCATCCGGACACACAGTCATATGGGTCGTGGTGGACCGGTTCTCTAAAATGGCCCATTTCATTCCTATGGCTGGACTGCCCTCTGCTCAAGAACTCGCGGACGCCTATATTCAACACATCTTCCGCTTGCATGGCTTTCCTTTACACATCGTATCAGACAGAGGAACTCAGTTCACCTCCCGCTTCTGGAGGGCTCTCTGTAAACATCTGGGAGTGACTCTGGACTTTTCATCTGCATACCATCCTCAGTCTAATGGCCAGGTAGAGAGGGTCAATCAAATCTTGACCTCTTTCTTACGTCACTATGTTAACGCCCATCACGACGACTGGTCCGCTCTTCTACCTTGGGCTGAATTCTCTCACAACCACCACATCAGTGAGTCGTCCTCCAGCTCTCCCTTCCATGTTGTATACGGACTTCAGCCTTCCATCCCATTGCCTGTATCCCCCTCTTCGGATGTCCCTGCTGCAGATACAGTAGCCCGTGACTTTGCAAACATTTGGGACTCTGTCAAAGCGTCCCTTGGGCGTGCTTCCCTGCGGATGAAAAGACACGCAGACAAGAAACGTCTGGACCCTCCGTGTTTCTCTCCTGGAGACCTCGTCTGGCTTGCTTCCCAGTACGTCCGCCTGAAGATACCATCATACAAGCTGGGTCCTCGCTACATTGGGCCGTTTAAAGTCCTCAACAAGATCAATGAGGTCTCCTACAAGCTACAGCTCCCGGCCACGATGAGGATACCCAACTCATTCCACGTCTCCCTGCTCAAGCCGGTTGTCCTTGGTCCCTTCTCCGCTGCTGCCAGTCCGGCTCCTCCACCTATTGCCGAGGATGACATCTATGCGGTAAGGGATATCGTGGCCATGAAGACCGTACGAGGTCGGCAGTTCTTCCTGGTGGACTGGGAAGGGTATGGTCCTGAGGACAGATCCTGGGAGCCCAGGGAGAACGTGGGCACTCCTCTTATCCGTGCCTTCATGTCCCGGTTGCGGGGTGGGGGGCGTGGGGGGGGGGGGTACTGTCACGCTCCCCGGGTCCTCACCCCCGCTCCCCGGCTCACCTGCCACGCTCCCCGCTCTCCAGCCTCCGGATCCCGTCCGTCCCAGGCCCCCTGGTCCCCGATCCCGGCGCCCGACGGCTTCCCAGGACCTGGCCGGCTCCCCTGCGTCCTCCTCTCAGCCTCCTTCCCTGGCTTCTGGCACCCGGGCGGCGCGCATGCGCATTAGGGCGCGCGCGCGGTCACTGACCCTTTCTTAAAGGGCCAGCGTCCATTAACAGGAAATGAGGTTGAACAGGTACAGGGTATAAAGGGGGTCATTGTCCAAGGGGGCGGGGCCTGATCTTCGTGTTCCCTGAGCTAGGAGTCAGGTCTCCTGGTGTTTATGTGTCTGTACTCACCTATCTCTCTTTGTAGAGCCGTGCCTGCCTCGCCATCCAGTCTGCCGTATCCTGAACCCCGCACGCTGTCCGTCTGCCAGCTGACAGTCCGCACCATCTCGGATCCCTGCGGTGACCCGTCATCTCGCTCCAGAGGTTCCGGACCCCGCCTGATATCATCTCGGCTTCCGAACCTGAGCTACGTCACCAGGACCACCATCTGTGACTCCGTGGTCCCAGGGACTCCTCCGCTGCCTTCACTTGCACGGACTGTTCTGCTGCCCATCAGTGCTTCAGCTGCCGGACTCCCTACTACCATCTTAGAGTTCGGTCCAGTGGATCCACCTCCTGGGTCTGCCCGACCGCCCGGCCGTGACAGGTGTATTGGGACATGGCCAGGATACTTGAGTGCATGGGTGATCAGCTTTATGGTGGATCCTCGGTGGGTCCATCTAAAAAATGCATGTGTGTTTGAAATTAAACGTCCAGGTCCAGACCTGTGGTTGCATGTTAATGTACGGGTTACCATCAAGTACATCAAATGGAGGTGTTCTGCTGGGGCTATGGGGCCTGGGCTCCTCGGTCCATCCCAAGTTGTGGACTTTATTGACCCCATGGCCGGACATTTGGAGCATACCTTAGTACTTCACACCCTTTATATAGGTCCCCGGTTGTCACTAAGAGGACGTGTGGTGTCTTTCGAGCATCTGTTGGTGCCACCATGTCCTGCATGCATAAGGGATGGTCACATTGGATATGAACACTTTTGGGTCGAGCTGTTCTGTCCTAGGTGTTACTGAAGGTGTCCAGTTTTGAGAGTCTTTGTCTTTTTCCTTTGTGTTTTATTAGTGCAGTGGTGGATCTAACACACGCCACTGGCCAGTTCCCTATACAGGGGTTCAGTAGGGTGGCTGCAGCATTTTTAGGTATTCCTGCTTGGCTGAAAGAACCTTTATAAGGACTGGTTAGGAGTGCAGGTGACAGTTGCAGGTGGGTGAAGGAGGTGACCATCTTCCCTCCCACTAACATTAGAGCTCACCAGTAAGGTAGTCGCAGGGTTTTTAGGCATTCTTGCTCAGTGACAGGTTCAAAGAGCCTGTATAGGGATTGGTTAGGAGTGCAGGTGACAGTTGCAGGCGATTGCAGGAGGTGACCATCTTCCTTCTCACTAACGTTAGGGCTCACCATTGTTATTGTGTCCCCGGAGCTCCTCCTTGTTTGTGGTTTTGATCAGGTGTTTTTTTTTTTGTTGCATGTCAGTCCTCGGTTGGCCTGAAGGTGCTTGCCACGCACATAGCTTGACAGGTGCAAGTAACAATGGTTGCCCTTCATTTGATTTGCAAACATTGTAAAGAGATTCATTCTTTTAGGTTAGAGGGTGCTTTTGGAGTGGATATTTACTGAAAGCTTTGTATACAGTATGAAGAAAGTAGTTTGTCACAAAGAGTGTGTATAATTGGATAGTTCAAGCAAGGATGAATAAGTGTCAACCATGAAGAAAGAGCCAGATGCCCATCCAGATTCATTACTGATGGAAAGGTGAGTGACAGTGGATTATGTGGAAAATCAGCCCGACGAGAATGAACATTCATGTATGATGAAGAGATGAAGAAAGCAGTGCATTAGTGTTTCGTCGCTCATTTTAAAATATTTTTTACTGAGGTAATATGAAGGTTTGTTGACAGGAAAACAAAGTGTATTGAGCAGTAAGATTATGTTGAAAAATGATGTATTTCTCTTTTCAGAAAGTTGATTAAATAAATTCTACAGCCAAAGTGCAGATTTTTGCCTCACCATTACAGTCTCCAGGTATCTGATCTCTTGGCGTTCTATAGAATCAAATTGAACAACATAGTGATGCATTCACAGTCTATTGCAATTGGAGTGAAAAATAAAATATAGCTTTTAATCGATTAGTTAAAATTACTTTTAGTGTCCTAAATGTAAACATCACTGGTGACAGTGTCAAAAAAGTCCTAAAAGTGGATTAATAAAAAAGAGAGCACTAGCCGCTATGAAATAGGATTAGGGGGTATTTTTATATATTGCTACTGATAATTTTTATTTATGTTTCAGTCAATTATTAAATTCACTATCTTCCACTGCAAAGGTATCTCTATTATTTGTTTAAAGATTTGGGCAACAATAAGTTAATTTATAGATTGAAGCTTACTGTTGTTTTATAGATATAAGTAATTTATATTTTATTTGTCTGCTTTTGAAAATAACACTTTCTTGGTGATGATTTGTAAAATTGCCCACAAGCAATATAAAGCAAAAAATGAAGCACATCAGGCATTGAAAATTTGAAAACAGGAAACCTATAGGTAATAAAATCATTCTTTAGAATATTTCATCTTCTCTATATTTTAAAAAACCAATATGTGGCGCAAAGAACAGCCAGAAATAAATAAATGTCATGATAATATATAGTAATAGGATCCAATAATTTATTTAGCATTTAATCATCTCCAAGAAAATGTTATTTTCAAAAGCAGACAAAATAAAAATAATACACGGTATATATAAAAAAAATAATAAGCTTCAATCTATAAATTAACCTATTGTTGCCCACATCTTTAAATAAAAAACATAGAGACACCCTTGCACTGGAAGTGTCACACTATACTTTGAGAGTCACTGAAGCTACAAGTAGTGTAGCTTCAGAGTGCAGTAAGCATGGGAACCACAAGAGGGCAGTAGAGTAGCCAGTAAGCCAGGTCAGCAGCAGAAGGTCTTGTCAGTAGCATAGGGATATTCAAATCGGGGTCAGATGATAGCCAAGGGTCAGGCGCCAGGAGGTCACATATGCAATAGAGGGGAGAGACGGAGCCGAAGTCAGGAACAAGGATACAGGGGAGATGCCAGGAAGTCCAAAAAACATATAAGGGTGGAAGACAAACAGGTAAGGACCGGAATCAGACAGACAGGGATGTGTGCACAGTAGACAGGAGTGGGTAGTCAGGGACCAGAATGGACAAACGAACGGAGGAGGGAACTGGCAGGGCAAGATAGCAGAGAGGCAGAACAGATAAGGTAACATGACCTGTAACCCTGAGCTGGAAAACCAGCCATGGCTCAGCCGTGGCTGACACAGACATGGATCATGACATGAAGATAGTGAATTTAATATTTGACTGTATCAGATACAGTAGTTGTATTTTAATGTACAAAAATAATAATAAAAAAACAACAAATAAAAAAAATAAATGAAAACAATTATTAAAAGCAATATATGAAAATACCCATACCTTAATGGTGATTGCTCTTTTTTACTAATGCACTTTTAGGACCCTTTTGACACTGTCATCAGTGGCGTTCACCATTAGGACATTATAGGTAATTTTAACAAATCGATTAAAAGCTATATTCTTTTTTTTTCACTTGAATTGCAATAGATGGTGAATGCATTTAATTACGACATTGGAGATGAATCGCTAACCAAAAACAATATAGTGTTTTAGGATTAGTTTAGTAAAACCTTTGGGGGAAGAGTATTGCAACAACACTAGGAATGCAAAAATGCCACTAGAATTCTAACAAGTCAAACCAGCCTATGGATGGAGGAGACAGAGAATTAAATACTGCCAATTAGGACCAATCATCAAAATGAGAAGTTAACTTACTGTTAAAACACAGCATAACAATAGCATAAATAGGCAGTTACAATACTTGACTGATGTTTTATCTCATTTTTACATGAAGTCCATAAGAGAGTGTTTTAATTGGATGCAAATCTGAAACGCTTTTGAAATTAACCATTCAATGGAGCATCGACTATTATGGTATTATCTCAGTTGGATGCAATCTTCTTAGGAGACATATTGATTGCTGCACATTCAAGAAGCTGTATTTTTAATAAGTCTATGGTAAAAATCAATTTGTGGCATTGATGCTTTATTCTTACTTTGCGGGAATCATTTAAGCTGCAGAAAAACGATTCAGGTTGGTGTATTCAAAGGCCATTCTATGGAGTTCAAAGGCACTGTAGACAAGGTCAGATCCTTATTTAATGACTGTTGCTTATTTTGCTTTCTTCAGAATCTGAGTCGGGTATAAAAATATATATTGTCATTCATTTTCTTTGAAAAAAAAAAAAATCTAATATTATTAACTGCTTATTGACTTATTGGAGCATATTTATTTCTGAAAAACCTAATCTGTTAAGAAAAAAATATCAAATTGATTTGCTGCAAATTGATTTCAAGTCGAACGTCATCAAATTTGCAGGTCAATGTGAATTTGAACAAATTATAATTCGATTCCTGTGAATTGCAAACAAAAAAAGTCAAGTGCATTAGTAAGAGAGTGGGCTTCCATGATTTTAGGTGTGGTCTCATGATCTTCCCCCTGATGCCTTCTAGCTAGAAATAAGTGGATCGATTCACAGAGGATTAAGTGCAATTTCTCTAACTATACCGCTGTTAGCTGCATTTAGTGTAGGGCAAGCTTCTGGAGTAGGGCTAGTGTATATAAGGCATGTAAGCAGTCATTCTACCCTTATAGACCATGCTGCTGATACTTAAAAAATGTAAATTGTTCTCTAATGCCAGTCTTAGGCGGGCTTTGCACACTACGACATCGCAGGTGCGATGTCGGTGGGGTCAAATCGAAAGTGACGCACATCCGGCGTCACTTGCGATGTCGTAGTGTGTAAATCCTAGATGATACGATGAACGACCGCAAAAGCGTCGTTATCGTATCATCGCTGCAGCCTCCGACATTTCCATAATGCCGGGGGAGCGACAGGTACGATGTAGTTCCTCGTTCCTGCGGCCGCACACATCGCTGTGTGTGAAGCCGCAGGAGCGAGGAACTTCACCTTACCTGCCTCCCGGCTGCAATGAGAAGGACGGAGGTGGGCGGGATGTTTACATCCTGCTCATCTCCGCCCCTCCACTTCAATTGGCCGCCTGCCGTGTGACGTCACTGTGACGCCGCACGACCCGCCCCCTAAGGAAGGAGGCGGGTCGCCAGCCAGAGGGACGTCGCACGGCAGGTATGTGCGTGTAAAGCTGCCGTAGCGATAATAATCGCTACGGCAGCTTTCACTATATATCGAACGTGCGACGGGGGCGGAACTATCGCTGCAGCATCGGTAACACATTGTTACCGATGTCGCAGCTTGCAAAGCCCGCCTTAGCTGCATTAAGTGTTGGGCAAGCTTCTGTAGTAGGGGTAGTATATTAGAAGCATGTAGGCAATGATTCTAGCCTTACAGACTGTGCTGCTGATAGCTCAAAAATTTAATTTATTCTCTAATAATACAGCTCTTAGCTGCATTAAATGTAGCTCAAGCTTTTGGAGAAGGTGTAGGGTATGAAAAGTATGTAGGCAGTGGTTTTAACCTTACAGACTGTGTTGCTTATTCCTCAAAAATGTAATCTATTCGCTAATTCCGCTGATAGCTGCATTTAGTGTTGGGCAAGCATCTGGAGTAGGGGTAGTGTATTACAAGCAAGTGGGTAGTGATTTTAGCCTTACAAACCATGCTGCTGATAACTAAAAATATAATTTATTCTTTAATAATACCGCTCTTAGCTGCATTTACTATAGGGCAAGCTTCTGCACTAGAAATAGTGTATTAGAGGCATATACTGAGGGATTCCAGCCTTACAGACTGTGCTGGTGATACCTAAAAAACAAATAGTAAAATTCTCTAATAAAACTGCTCATAGCTGCATTTAGTGTAGTACAAGCTGCTGGAATAGGGATCATGTATTACAGGCTTGTAGGCAGGGATTCAAGCCTTGCACAGCGTACTGCTGCTAGCTAAAAAAATATATGCTATTCTCTAATAATACTGCTCTTAGCTGCATTTAGTCTAGTGCAAGCTGCTGGAGAAGGAATCATGTACTACAGGCATGTAGGCAGAGATTCAAGCCTTGCGCGTACTGCTGCTAGCTAAAAAATATATGCTATTCTCTAGTAATACTGCATTTAGTTGTGTACATATTTTAAAATGCTAGACATCAAAAATCTCAATATAGTAATACCTGTAGTATATACAGTGCCTTGCGAAAGTATTCAGCCCCCTTAAATTTTTCAACCTTTTCCCACATTTCAGGCTTCAAACATAAAGATAAAAATTATAATGTTATGGTGAAGAATTAACAACAAGTGGGACACAATTGTGAAGTTGAACGAAATGTATTGCTTATTTTAAACTTTTTAAAAAATAAATAACTGAAAAGTGGGGCATCCAATATTATTCATCCCCTTTAAGTTAATACTTTGTAGCACCACCGAAATTCTTGCACATTCTTCCTTTGCAAACAGGTCGAGCTGAGTGAGGTTGGATGGAGAGCGTTTGTGAACAGTAGTTTTCAGCTCTTTCCACAGATTCTCGATTGGATTCAGGTCTGGACTTTGACTTGGCCATTCTAACACCTGGATACGTTTATTTGTGAAACATTGTAGATTTTGCTTTATGTTTGGAATCATTGTCTTGTTGGAAGACAAATCTCCGTCCCAGTCTCAGGTCTTTGCAGACTCCAACAGGTTTTCTTCAAGAATGGTCCTGTATTTGGCTCTATTCATCTTCCCATCAATTTTACCCATCTTCCCTGTTCCTGCTGAAGAAAAGCAGGCCCAAACCATGGTGCTGCCACCTCCATGTTTGACAGTGGGTATGTTGTGTTCAGGATGATGAGCTGTGTTGTTTTTATGCCAAACATATCGTTTGGCATTGTGCCCAAAAAGTTCGATTTTGGTTTCATCTGACCAGAGCACCTTCTTCCATATGTTTGGTGTGTCTCCCAGGTGGCTTGTGGCAAACTTTAAATGACAATTTTTATGGCTATCTTTCAGAAATGGCTTTCTCCTTGCCACTCTTCCATAAAGGCCAGATTTGTGCAGTGTACGACTGATTGTTGTCCTATGGACAGACTCTCCCACCTCAGCTGTAGATCTCTGCAGTTCATCCAGAGTGATCATGGGCCTCTTGGCTGCATCTCTGATGAGTCTTCTCCTTATTTGAGATTAAAGTTTGGATGGACGGCCGGGTCACGGTAGATTTGCAATGGTATAATACTCCTTCCATTTCAATATGATTGCTTGCACAGTGCTCCTTGCGATATTTATAGTTTTGGAAAACTTTTTGTAACCAAATCCGGCTTTAAACATCTCCACAACAGTATCACGGACCTGCCTGTTGTGTTACTTGGTCTTCATTATGCTATCTGCACTTTAAAAAGAACACTAAGACTATCACAGAGCAGGTGTATTGATATGGAGACTTGATTACACACGGGTGGCTTATATTTATCATGATCATTTAGGACAACATTGGATCATTCAGAGATCCTCAATGAACTTCTGGAGTGAGTTTGCTGCACTGAAAGTAAAGAGGCCGAATAATATTGCACGCCCCACTTTTCAGTTATTTATTTTTCAAAAAATTTTAAAATAAGCAATACATTTCGTTCAACTTCACAATTGTGTCCCACTTGTTGTTGATTCTTCACCATAACATTAAAATTTTTATCTTTATGTTTGAAACCTGAAATGTGGGAAAAGGTTGAAAAATTCAAGGGGGCCGGAATACTTTCACAAGGCACTGTACATATTAGGTGCTAGTGCAATCTCAGTCAAATTCAAAAGTATTCATGCCCTCATAAAGTGGTATAATAAATATAAGGTGCTATGGATTGTGAGGTAGCAGCGTTGCTTGGGCAAAAACGTGAGGCAGTGAAGCAGCAGCGTGTTCAAACCAACAGTCTATTTATTGTTGCAGCATAAATAGATCCAATTTCCCACAGTCAAAGTCTCTTCCGGATCACAGCCGGTGCATATAGACAAATCCTTTGTATAAAAAGTCTTATTACCTTAGGGTTCTCCTAGGCTCACACTCTTGGCCTGTGTTCACTCCACACAGAGCCAGCTCCGCTCACACAGCATGTGGTAGCTTCATCAAGCCTGGCTCTCAACTGAGACACACCCTGATGTGCTCTGCCAGATTTAAACTAAAATGCTAGACATGAGGATTGCTACAAAACCTGGACTGGGAGGAGGGATCTGTCTCCCTGTTACCCTTTGTGCTATAGTCCCCGTAATAGCTATAGCAAACTCAGAGGGTTTCCAGACACATTCTGGGGGACACATAGCGGTCTTCAAATATTACCCCTGTCACTGCCTCACATATCCACCCCCTCAGTTCAATCGGGCGGGGTTGAACTTTTGCCCACATACAGGGACCTCTGGACAGGGCATCCGCATTGTCCTGCAACCTACCAGCCCGGTGTTCCACAGAAAAGTGAAAGTTCTGCAAGGAGAGAAACCACCTGGTGACTCTAGCATTTCTCTCCTTAGCATTCCTCATCCAGACCAAAGGGGAGTGGTCTGTCACCAGGCGAAAGTGTCGCCCCAGCAGGTAGTAGCGTAGGGATTCCAGAGCCCATTTTATGGCCAGGCACTCCTTCTCCACTATGCTATAGTTCTTCTCTGCCGGGGTGAGTTTTCTACTCAAATAGGTGACCGGATGCTCTTCTCCATCTACCTCCTGGGACAGAACTGCACCCAGACCCACCTCAGAGGCATCTGCCTGTACTATAAACTCCTTTTGAAAGTCAGGGTTGGCAAGAACAGGCTGACCACATAGGACTACCTTTAGCGCCTGAAAGCCTTCCTCTGCTTGTGTATTGCAGTGGACCCTGACCGACTTCTTCCCTTTTAAGAGATCGGTCAAAGGCGCCGACCTTCCAGCAAAATTGGGTATGAATCGTCGGTAATACCCCATTATACCCAGAAAGGCTCTTACCTGTTTTGTGGTAAGGGGACGAGGCCAGTTTTGAATGGCTTCGATTTTGTTTACTTGTGGCTTGATAACCCCTTGGCCTATCACATACCCCAAGTAACGGGCTTCTTTGATACCCATAGCACATTTGTTTGGATTCGCTGTCAGACCAGCAGCTCTGAGCGAATCCACTACCGCTTGTACCTGAGATAGGTGGGTGCTCCAGTCACTGCTATAGATGATGATGTCATCCAAATATGCGGAGGCATACAGTTGATGGGGTTCTAACACTATGTCCATTAACCTCTGAAACGTGGCCGGAGCCCCATGTAAACCAAATGGCAAGACGACATAGTGATAGAGCCCCCCTGGTGTGACAAAAGCGGTCTTTTCTTTTGCCGCCTCTGTCAGCGGCACCTGCCAGTAACCTTTAGTGAGATCGAGAGTCGTGAAGTACTGGGCCCGTCCCAGTCTCTCTATCAGCTCATCGACCCTGGGCATGGGATACATATCAAATTTCGAAACCTCATTTAACTTTCGGAAGTCATTACAGAATCTTAAAGAACCGTCTGGTTTCGGGATCAGCACAATGGGACTGGCCCATTCGCTCGTGGACTTTTCAATAACACCCAGTTGGAGTATCTTTTTTACCTCCTCCGCAATGGCTTGCCTACGAGCCTCTGGTACCCGGTATGGCCTCAGGCGTACCCTTACTTGAGGCTCGGTGACAATATCATGGTGGATTACGGTTGTTCGGCCGGGTAGGCTTGAGAACACATCCGTATTCCGCTGCACTAACCTCCGAGACTCCCGTCTCTGCTGTTTTGAGAGAGAATTTCCCTATCCTTACTCCTGATTCATCATCAGGGGACTCCTCCTTGGTTGTTGTCAAGGCACCTGAAGAGGTTAGGTCCAACATTACGTCAGTCATCATACATTCTCTGTCTTTCCACGCCTTTAGCAGGTTTACATGGTATATTTGCTCTGGTTTTCTTCTCCCTGGTTGATACACCTTATAGTTTACTTCCCCTACTTTCTCCCGGATCTCATAGGGACCTTGCCATTTGGCTAAGAACTTACTTTCTGCGGTAGGTATTAGAACTAAGACATGATCCCCCGGTTTAAAAGACCTGACAGAGGCCTTTCTATTATACTGAGTACTTTGGGCCGCCTGAGCATCCAGCAAATGCTCTTTAACAATGGGCATTACTGCCATGATACGATCCTGCATACCCATAACGTATTCAACCGTGCTTTTGTGAGGGGTGGGCTCCTGTTCCCAAGTTTTTTTTAACAATATCCATCAGTCCCCGCGGATGCCTGCCATACAGTAACTCAAATGGCGAAAACCCGGTAGAAGATTGTGGGACCTCACGGATAGCGAACGTTAAATAGGTCAATAACATGTCCCAATCTTTCCCCTCTTTGGAGACCACCTTTTTCAACATAGCCTTCAGAGTTTTATTGAAACGTTCCACTAGACCATCGGTCTGGGGATGGTAAACTGACGTGCGTAGCTGCTTGATCTGAAGGAGTTTGCACAGTTCCTTCGTAATTTTGGACATAAAGGGAGTGCCCTGATCGGTCAGGATTTCTTTGGGTAACCCCACGCGACATAGCAATTCGCTCAAAAGGCACCTCTATAATGGGTAAAGGTATCAGAGGACTACGGAAACGGTGCGTGGGTGCGGTCAACTAACAAACGGGGCAGGACTCACAGAACCTCTTAATTTCTGCGCCGACCCCTGGCCAGTAAAACCGCTGAAACATGCGTTCCCGCGTTTTCTCTTCACCTAGGTGCCCACTCATCAGGTGGTTATGAGCCAATTCCAAGGCCTGACGGCGGTACGGCTGAGGGACCACCAAATGTTCCACTATTTCCCCCCAGATTTTATCAACCCGATAGAGCAACTCTCGCGTTAGAGCCATGTAAGGAGTTTTCAGCTTGGCACCAGGCCGCTGGGGAACCCCATCAATTACCTGTACATTTCCACGTCCTGGAGCCAATGTGGGGTCCCGGAGCTGAGCTGTTCCAAAATTATCTGGAGACACATTCAACTCTGGGATTGCCTCAGGTGGCTCAACTTCTCCTGCCATTACCTCTATGGGGAACCTAGTAGGGTTACACTCTTTCCCTATACTGGAGACCCCTACGGCAGGTATCCCTGAGTCGGGATCGTCCGGCTCAGGGCCTGGTTCTATCATACACCTCGGAGGGCTGGGTCGCCTCCCACATAATGTCCAGAACAGGGGCAAGTCTCTTCCCAAAATAACATCATATGGAAGACTTTTCATCACCCCCACTTCATGTTGAACCTCTCCACATGAGGTAGCAATAGTGACCCTTTCCATAGGGTATTCACGTAGGTCTCCATGTATACAAAGTACCCCTACGTTATGTCCCATGGAGTTTTCCCCGGAGACCAAGGAGGCATGTACAAGAGTCACTACACTTCCTGAGTCCAACAAAGCCTCTGCTGTATAGCCATTAACACGTACTGTGCAGAGATGGGGCTCCTCCCCCATAGTAACAGTGCTTACGGCACAAACAGTATGGGCATACATTGATTTCCGGCGGGCGTACCGGCAGTCCATGGGTTCTGATGTGAGTGGGCACTGTGCCATCATATGCCCCAACTGATGGCACCGCCAGCACATAACAGCAGAGGTGTTCCTGTTTCGGGTGTCCAACATTGGGAAACCGGGACTCCGGCTGACCTTAGTCTGGGGTTTACTCTCTGCCAGGGCTGAAGACGGGGCAGTACCCGAGGAGGGACGGGAATCTTTCACCAACTGTGAAGGGGGCGTATCCCTACGGAGTGCCCGCCGTGAGGCAGAGTCCCGGACCAACTCCTGGGTAGCTGTGTAGCATTCCACCAAATTCACTAGTTGGTCTAGGGTACCGGGATCCCCCTGGCCCACCCACCGTTGAATGGGGGCTGGCAAAGTCCGCACAAATCGTTCAATCACCACCCGCTCAATCATTTGTCCGGGGTTTAAGGTCTCTGGCTGGAGCCATTTTTTCACAAGGTCCAGTAAGACATGGGCCTGTGAGCGTGCAGGTTTTCCCTCCACAAAGGACCACTGATTCACTCGCTGGGCCCGGAGATAAGTGTTAACCCCCATTCGTGCAAGGATCTCACCTTTCAGTGTGCCGTAGTCCTTGGCATCCTCCGTACTGAGATCCAGGTAGGCTTTTTGGGGTTCACCTACCAAGAATGGGGCCACGACATCAGTCCAACAGTCGATAGACAATTTCTCTCGCTCAGCGGTCCTCTCAAACACAGAAAGAAAAGCTTCTGGGTCGTCCTCTGCACTCATCTTCATAAGTGCCGCCCTTACTCTGTCCTGAGCCGCAGGAGGGACTGGATGACCTGAAGTTACCGCTGGGTGTGCATCTCACAGAGCCGCAAGCTGCTGAGTCAACAAGCTGTTTTTCTCCTGTTGCTGAACTAACGCCCGCTGCAGCTTGGCATTGGTTTGTTGCTGCTGAACATTAGCCTGTTGCTGCTGAGCATTAGCCTGTTGCTGGTGTGCACTGGTTTGTGCAAAAACCTGCTGTAGTTGAGCACTAGACTGGGCCAGCTGCTTTACAAGATCCTCCATGGTGGCTGCTGAGTTAAACTAACTTTGCAGGCTTGATCATAAACATGTGAAAACTGGGTTGTTGCCCCTAACAACCAGGCTGCAATGCACGCGAGCTTCGTGGACCCGCCGATCCACCGCAAACAGTCAGTAAAAAAAAATTGTTTCCCCCCTTCTTCTTCTCCAGGGAAGTACCCCCTAGGCCATTGCCCTTAGCAACCAGGCTGCCATGCCCGCGTTCTCCACCATAATGTGAGGTAGCAGCGTTGCTTGAGCAAAAACGTGAGGCAGTGAGGCAGCAGAGTGTTCAAACCAACAGTCTATTTATTGTTGCAGCATAAATAGATCCAATTTCCCACAGTCAAAGTCTCTTCCGGATCACAGCCGGTGCATATAGACAAATCCTTTGTATAAAAAGTCTTGTTACCTTAGGGTTCTCCTAGGCTCACACTCTTGGCCTGTGTTCACTCCACACAGAGCCAGCTCCGCTCACACAGCATGTGGTAGCTTCATCAAGCCTGGCTCTCAACTGAGACACACCCTGATGTGCTCTGCCAGATTTAAAATAAAATGCTAGACATGAGGATTGCTACAAAACCTGGACTGGGAGGAGGGATCTGTCTCCCTGTTACCCTTTGTGCTATAGTCCCCGTAATAGCTATAGCAAACTCAGAGGGTTTCCAGACACATTCTGGGGGACACATAGCGGTCTTCAAATATTACCCCTGTCACTGCCTCACAGGATATAAAAAATACTTTCAACCTGTTTACCAGCACCACCCTACTTCCACATAGTTCAGTTGGACTAGTGGAGAGCCAGGATGACATAATCCTCAGCCTTATGCTCCTTCATCACACCATGGCGAGTCTAAGGGGACAATGGACCTCACAGTTGGACACTCTGAGGAGCTCTTTATAATTTCATTGATGGCTTTTTTCTGGCCTCTCAACATGAATGTTTCAAGAGGCACATGAGAAGGTAGTTTGTGGTTATGCTCAAATTTTTGAGCATCCACAGTTAGAAGAAGGTGACAGTGGGGAATGGCAATTACTGTCTCAAGAAATGGATGATGATGAGACACAATTAGATGGAGTCTAGAGGTCAAAAGGAGGAACAGAGTGCAGAAGTGGAAGACAAGGTGGTGGACGATGAAGTCACTGACCCAACATGGCAAAGTGGCATGCAGAGCGAGGACAGCAGCTCAGAGGGGGAGGGATCCGCAGCACTGCAACAGCCAGCAAGAGACCGTGAGGAGTTAGAGGAAGAGGGCAAACAATTGTTCCTAAGAGCACGCATATGTTGCAGTATCTTAGGCCAAGGATTAGGTGTTCCCCAGATTGGGGCTCTTTTACAGAAGGTGCAGAAGACAAAAAACAGTTATTTGCAACCTGTGTTGTACGAAGCTCAGTAGTTGCCAGACCACAGATCATCCAAACACCTGACTTGCTGGGCTGAACGCCCTGGTCCACAGTCATTGTCTACGGATTACCCCACTGCCTCTTCCCCATGCTATGTGATGTTTAATCTCCATCCAAGACACAGGCGTGTATGCCTCACTGAGCCTGAAGCTATCTTTGCACATTCTCAAATACCATCAGCAGGCATGCCCACTTTCTTGTCCCAGTGCAAAGTCCAGATGTCTCTCTCCCAGGCCTTGGAACGTAAAAGTCAATACTCAGCCCCGTACTCACAAGCCTAAACTCTAAATTGCCACATTTGACCGCTTGCCTTGAAAATGTTGAGGCTTTCCGCAACCTGATGGCGGCAGCCAACCATTGGTACTCAGTCCCCAGCTGTCACTATTTCTCCCAGTGTGCCATCTCTGTCTTACTCAAGAATGTGCCCCATATCATCACCAATGCACTCATAAATGCAGTTGCTGGCAAAGTCCACTTTATCACAGACACGTAGACAAGTGCTTTTGGCCAGGGACGCTACATTTCGCTTGCAGCACACTGGGTGAACCTCATGGAGGCAGGAAACAAGTTGGCGGCTTGGCCGATACACGTGCTACCAACACTTAGAAATTCGGGTCAAATTTCACTTAGAAACAATTAGAAATTCAGGGTTTCCTCCACCTCCTACGCCAGTTGCTGCTCCCACTCCTCCTCATCCTCGATTGGCGATTGTCATCTCTATCAGTCGCAAGCTGGCAACAGGCTTGGTGTGGTGGCAACAGGCCCTGCTGAAACTTAAATTTTTCGGTGACAAACAGCACACAGCTGCAGAGTTGTTGAAAGGTATAACAGACCAGACATATCTGTGGCTATTTCTACTGAATCTCCAACCAGGCATGTTCATGTGTGATAATGGCTGTAGCCTGGTAGCGACTCTTAAGCTGGGAAAGCTGACACACATATTATGAATGGCCCACGTGTTCAATTTAGTGGATCAGTACTTTCTGAAAACCTATCTAGATTTGACTGAGCTACTTCCGAAGGTGCACTGTGCCACCCCCGCGTCAGCAGCCTGCTGCCGCTGATAGGATCCGGATCCGCGGTGGCTCGAGGCGTCGGGGTCGCGCGGCCACTCGGAATTAAAGGGGGGGTTATTTACAGGGGATTGTATGGACAGTTCGTAATGCTACCAATGGTGCGTGGTAAGATGGAGTACCACAGCTGCAATGGGGAGGACTCGGTGGCGATGGTGTGGGCAGCCAGATGTTTAACCCCTCCACGGGTAGAGGGAATGCCCGAAACTCGGTGTAAGTGATGGGAAAGTGCCGTTGGGACAGTTGGGGGTTCATTTATGTACTCAGTCCAATAACACTGACACCGACCACTGTGGTAAACCAAGGTTCTGGACACCGCTGCCAGTTGGAGGGAGACCGCCTGGATCCCATGCCTGATGGTGTTGCCTGTTAGTCTGTGACCTTTTCCTTGGCACCTTGTCCTCTAGTTGGTCCCTATAGTATGAAACTAGTCAGGTCCCGCTCACCAGTATGGCTAACTGAGTGAGCTTGCTCTCAGGGTTCACACTTGGTATTTTCTGGACCGTTTGAGTGGGAAGTCTTATCCCCCTCGTTGCACTAGTACCCCGATTTTGGAGCAGGCGGAGAACGGATCTTGAAGGCTCTGTCCTCGTTGGGTAAATTGTCAAGACGCCTGAAGCTTCTTCCTGACCTAGGGTCCACGTACCCCATCGTGCTGTGGCCCCTGCCCAGTGATAGCACAAGGCTGCCGGCTGTCCTCCTCGACAGTCCGTGCCCGTTGTCACGATCCCCTGTGACCGGGGTCCAGCTCCTACCAGGTCCAGACCAACGTCTGCCACCTAGTAGTCTCAAGGAGCCCAGCTCCTGACCTCTCCTCTCGAGAGTCACGACTCAACTCACTGTCTCCTGACACTCCTGACCTTTCTTTAACCAACCCCCCACGTGGGCGACCCTATTCCACTCAGGCCTTCCACTGGTGTGTCTGGTGGGTGTGGTGCAGCGTGTTCCTAGGATTTTTAATTAGCTGTTCTTGGCAACACAAATGGTTAGGGGTCCGTAACCAAGGAGGAGGTGGATACTATGCAGAAGGGCAGATTGCACAATACCCTGTGACGACCTGATAGGCCAGGCGTCACAACACCACCTGTACACACATTCCACAAGTAAGATACAGTTGACGCTGGTTTGGCAGTGGTGCAGTAAGGCTTGTATATGCGAGCTCACTGACTGATTTACAACCAGCCCATGCGCTGGAACTCAACATTACATATGTTGGAATGGCTTTGTGAGCAGCAAGAGGTAGCAGTTGAATACCAGCTCCAATATTCCCACCGGTATTCCAGTCAGACTCCTCACATAAGAACAGACAAGAGGCCATGGATGTCTGTCATCTGTGCTGTTCTCCAAAAATTTGAGAAACCAACCAAGATGTTGAACGGCGAGGTCACCGTAATCAGCATAACCATACTGCTTCTGTGTTTACAGAAACACTAGCTGCTTACAATGAAAGAGTAAGCTTTCCATGCGGAACCAGTGGAGATGGAGGAGGAAAATGTGATGTCCTGGCCGGGCCAGGTAGTCACAAATAGACCCCTGCACAACACCTTCCCTCACAGGTAACAGCAGCCGACCTTTAAACCCTAGTCATCCCCCTCAGGGCTAGATGGACACACCAGGGGGCGGAACCAGGCGGTTGTAAGACACCCACCGAGGAGTCTGGACAGCCCGGGGGCTGGAAAGTAGACAGTCTAGTGTTAGAGTTCAAGTTGGAGAGGAGAGTGGGCTGGAGCTGTGCCCAGCTTCAGAGGAGGCGAATACCCCCAAATTGAACGGCGCCAGGGTAGGAGCCCTGGTGCCACTGGCTAGGAGGCAGACTGTGGTCTCCGTCTGCAGGAGTCGGGAAGACGGCTCGGTGGAACCGAGGTGGACTGGGACAGGGTTGTAGTCCGCCGGTACCGACCCGTGGAACCGACTTGGACACCGGAGCACACAGGGGGGTACTCGGACCCTGAAGCCGGGACCAGAAGCGTCTGGAACCGGTTAATTAACCGATTGAGGCCAGGACTAGAGGTCCTGTCCCACCCAGAGTCCCTATTAGAAGACAACAGCCTACTGAGGGGGATAGAAGGCCACCGCCAGGGCTCAGAGATCCCACGGGTCAGCGTCTGCGGGCAAGGGCTCCATAGGCCACAACCAGCCGGGAGCGGACTCCTGAAGTTGCGACCACAGGCAGTCCACCATTATAAAAAGGTGCAGGAGAAAGACAGAGACCACCAGCCGGGTGGGGGAACCAGAACGCAGCCGACTGCGGGCACCGACCACCATCACCTTGGTTTACCAGAGACTCGTGTGTTTCCTTAATAGTGAGTACACCAGCACCTTGTGGTCGCCCATCTCCCTGCACCAAACGTCCCCCAACGAGTCCCGGGGCCACCATCCCTGCCCATGGAGGGGTTAAAAACTTGCTGCATAACATCCCCTTGGGTGCCCCGTAACTGCAGCGGTGGTGTCCAACCTCACCACACACCGTGGGTGGCGCCACGAACTTAATACGGCTCAGCCCGTACATTTACATCCTACATCCACCAGCCCCCATCCTTTTTCATTCGGAGTGTCCGCAAGACCCCCGAGTCCGGAGACCCTCGAGCCACCCACTGGAAGGTCCGGATCCGAGCAGCGGCAGGCTGCTGGCACGGGGGCGGCACAAAAACACAAGGTAATACTAAGCCTCCATTCAAGATACAGTATGTATGCTGTGTTATGCTGCTTCAAATACTGCACCAACAAGGCCAGTGCCGATGATGCCATCTCAGCATTACTATCCCACTTATATACCTGTTTAAAAAAAATGTCAGAGGCCATAATCGATGAGGTGGTAGCACAGGAGAAAAAGAAGCAGGAGGAACAAGGAACATTGACACCTCTATCAGGACTGTCATCCACACAGGGCTCTGAGGGTGGGTTCCTGTACTGACAGCAGTATGGATACAAGTTTCCAGCCAGGAGACAGTTTTGGAGGAAGAGAAGGAGGAACTGTCTTCTCAGCAGGGTAGCACTGAAATTTGCTCAGCAGCATCACTGGAGCATGGCTGGGTGTATACAGGGGACCGAGCCCACACACCTCCATCCGAGGACAGCTTGTCCTTGTGTGACGCCCTGGCTGGGCCAGGTAGTCACAGATAGGGCCCCGCACTACACCAGTCCCCTAACAAGGTGACAGCAGCCAAACATTAAAACCCTAGTCACCCCCCTCAGTGCTTGGTGGACACACCAGGGGGCGGAACCAGGCGGTTGGAAGACGCCCAACAAGGAGTTTCAGACAGCCTGGGGCGGGAAAGTTCAGATCAGTTTGAGTGTTGAGCAGAAGTGGAGGTCAGGCCTGTGTGTGACATGCCTGAAGTAAACTGAACCACTGCCAGGGTAGGAGCCCTGGTACTGCTGGCTAGGAGGCAGACAGAGGCCTCTGTCTGCAGGAGCCGGGAAGAATGCTCAGTGGAACCAAGGTGGACCGGGACAGGGTAGTGGCCTGTCGGTACCAACCCGGGGAACCGACTCGGAAACCGGAGCACAAAGGGGAGTACTCAGACCCTGAAGCTAGGTCCAGAAGCTACTGGAGGCTAGCTAATTAACTGATTGCGGCCAGGACTATAGGTCCTGTCCCACCTAAAGTCCTGACTGAAGGCAACAGCCCAACGAGGGGGATAGAAAGCCACCGCCACGGCAGAGAGATCCCATGGACCAGCGTCTGCGGGCAAAGGGCTCCTCGGGCAACCACAAGCCGGGGAGCGGGCTCCTGAAGTTGCAAGCGCAGGTAGTCCACCATCACAAAACAGGTGCAGGAGAAAGGCAGAGACCACCAACCTGGTGGGGGAGAAGACTGCAGCCGACCAATCGTGAGTACATCAGTGCCCTCCGGCCGCCCAACTCCCTGCACCGCCAAACACCCCCAACGGGTCCCGGGGCCACCATCCCTGCCCATGGAGGGTTAACAACTTGCTACATGACATCTCTCCCGGGTGCCTCGTAACTGCAGCGGTGGTGTCCATCTTCACCACATCCCGTGGATGGCATCACGAACTCAAACATGGCTTCGGCCGTACACCTATGTCCCCAAACCACCAAACTCCTTTTGATCGACGTGACTGCAGGACCCCCGGGTCCGGAGACCCTCGAGCCACCCACTGAAGGTCCGGATCTGAGGAAATCGTCTGCTGCCGAGCACGGGGCGGCACACTTGCCTCTGGGCAGCCTGGCACACATATGTCAATACATGCTGCTGTGCCTGCGCAATGTTCGTTGAGATGCCAAGATTGTGACCAGTACTAATAACTGGTTGGCTGTAGCTGTGCTACCAGGACAACATCGTTACTTACATCACTTGAGCAGGATCACAAAATGCGTGCATGCAAGCACACGCTGGTAAAGGAACTACTGACATTCTTATGTCTGCTTATGGCTGGATGTATGTGCGCGGAGAATTAAACTGCCAATCAGTGATTCCGAACCTCCTTGGGCCAAGTTCGGACCAGTGCAGGTTTGGTTCGTTTGCGGCCAGTGAACTGAAAAAACAACAACAAAAAGAGGAATTAAATCCTCCAATAGCTAAGCAATTAGGGTATGTGCGCACGCTGCATTCTGTCAAATGCAGAAAAAAATGCACCCTCTGGCAGACTGAACAACTGTAAAGACTGAGTTTGTAAAAAAAAATATGCAGCCAAAATGCATGCATTGTGCATGCGTTTTCCAAGCGTTTTGCATGCATTTTTTGACAGTGCGGTCCCACGGCAATTCAGCTCTGCTACATGCCCGCTGACAGCAGACATAGACAGAGCCGCGCGATGAGAATGAACTCGGATGAACTTCACAAGACTTCCTTGTCATCCCGCAGCTCTGTCTGTGTGTCGCATCCTGATTAGCGGTCACCCATGAAGGACTCACCGGTGACCGCAAATCCCCTGAGTGACTGAAGTGAGCAGCGTGATCAGCGATGACGTCACTCAGGTTACCCGCGGCCGCCACTCTCAGGTGGAGGACTCCAGCTGTGGCCGCGGGGAACCTGAGTGACGTCATCGCTGATCGCAAAGCTCACTTCAGTCACTCGGGCGACTTGCTGTCACAGTTGGAGGATCCAGCAGTGACCACGGGTAACCTGAGTGATGTCATCACTGATCACCCGGCTCACTTTAGTTGCTGAGTGGAGCTGACAGTGAGGGTCGGTGTTCTATGACTGCTCCTATCAGCTTCATGTAGCAGAGCTGAAAGCGTCGGGGGACCTCATGTGGATTACGCCGAACCTGGAGGGCTGTTTGGGGATTTTAATAAAGTGGTGAAAGAGGGTGGTTTTTTTTGTCTTTTATTCCAAATAAAGGATTTTTTGGATGTGTGTGTTTAGTTTCTTTAACTTACAGGTTAATCATGGAAGGTATCTTGGTGAGACGCCTGCCACGAATAACCTAGGACTTAGTGGCAGCTATGGGCTGCCATTAACTCTTTATTACCCCGATTGCCACCGCACCAGGGCAATTTGGGATGAGCCGGGTAGAGTCCAGGGACTGTCGCATCTAATGGATGCGGCAATTCCGGGTGGCTGTTGGCTGATATTGTTAGGCTAGGGGGCTCCCCATAATGTGGAGCTCCCCATCCTGAGAATAGAAGCCTTCAGCCATGTGGCTTTATCTTAGCTGGTATCAGAAATGAGGGTCACTCAATGTGGGGGCGTGTCTGACTGCAACCAATCATAGGCGCCGGTGGGCGGGAAAAGCAGTGAATACTAGATGGAATAATGAGCAGCCGGCATTTTCAAAAGAGGAAAAGACTCTGGAGCAGTGTGACAGCCGTGCAGCGCCGCGCCAGTGATTGGTCAGTAATCGGTGAGGATGAGAGAGTGAGTGAGAGGCATAGACCGACAGAGAGAGAGACAGACAGAGCAATCAACTGACAGAGAAAGAGACCGACCGACAGACAGAGAGAGATTGACCGACATCGATAGACAGACAGAGATTGACTGACATCTACAGAGAGAGACTGAAAGACCTGCGTTTTGTTTGTCAAAAAAGTATGCGGAACACAACAAAAATGCAGTCCAAGTGCATTTTGGTTGCGTTTTGACCCACATCATTGATTTCAATGGGTGGAGAACGCAGCTACAACGCACAAAAGAAGTGACATGCTGCTTTTTTTTTCGCATCGATTTTTGGCATTCAAAACGCTGCATTTAAAAACGCAGTGTGCGCATTAAATTTTCGGACTTCTCATAGACTTTGCTGGGGAAGCAGATTGCATGCAATTTGGCATTGAAACACTGCAGTTTAACACTAGAACTACTGGACTCGTGACACCTATATAGAAATACATGGTGCAAAGTAGTCAAAATGACTACCTCAGTAGTTCTAGTGTTAAAACACAGCGTTAATGCGGGGAAAAAATGCAACGTGCGCACACAATCTTACTCACAGAAAAATGACAGCACATGTAAACTACCCAGGCCAAAAAAACTAATGCATTACCAGGATGCATCAAGACCTCCAATAAATGGAGGCATCACAGGTGCAAGAGGAGCAAATCACTCTACCATTTCCAATGATGGAGGGGAGGGATTGCTTGATGGTAAAATTGCATACTTGTGGCTTGCATAGGGCACCGTTCACACTTGCAAGTTCACAGTATCGGGTAAGCAGCCTATTAGTTACACCTATCCTATAAGATGCTAGCGGGCTGCGCTAGTACTACATATATGCAGCATGCAGGGACAGTGACTATAGTATGCAAGGCCTAACAAAAAGAAGCCTGGCTGCATCCTGTATAAAATGTTCTATGCAAAAGAATATATAAATATATGAGGTATTGGTTGGTATTATGGCCAAGATATGGTAGCCCATAATCCACATCACGGATCCTCATTCTTGTGGGTCCCTACACTAAGGCGGGCTTTGCACACTACGACATCGCAGGTGCGATGACGGTGGGGTCAAATTGAAAATGACGTACTTCCGGCATCGCATGCGACATCGTAGTGTGTAAAGCCTAGATGATACGATTAACGAGCGCAAAAGCGTCGTAATCGTATCATCGGTGCAGCGTCGGCGTAATCCATGATTAAGCTGACGCGACAGTCCGATGTTGTTCCTTGTTCCTGCGGCAGCACACATCGCTGTGTGTGAAGCCGCAGGAGCGAGGAACATCTCCTACCGGCGTCACTGCGGCTTCCGTAGGATATGCGGAAGGAAGGAGATGGGAGGGATGTTTACATCCCACTCATCTCCGCCCCTCCGCTCCGATTGGCCGCCTGGCGTGTGACGTCGCTATGACGCCGCACGGCCCGCCCCCTTAACAAGGAGGCGGGTCGCCGGCCAGAGTGACGGTCGCAGGACAGGTGAGTCCATGTGAAGCTGCCGTAGCAATAATGTTCGCTACGGCAGCTATCACAAGGAAATCGCAGCTGCGACGGGGGCGGGTACTATCGCGCTCGGCATCGCAGCATCGGCCTGCGATGTCGCAGCGTGCAAAGTACCCTTAATAGTGTCCAGTGAACTGAACCTCCAAAGGTTGCTCATCTCTAAACAGCACCACCTTGGAAAAGGAGAGTTGTCATGGCTGAAATGTGGAAAAAATTAATCATCATCACGTCACAACATATCACATCATCATATGATATGAACCATATTAGCAGGAGGCCGCATCTCAACAACATGGTGGAAGAGTACGTGTACACTTGTCTATCCATAGTAACTGATGGGTCTGCCACATTTAACTTGTGGGTCTCCAAATTGGAAACATGACCTGAGTTTCCCTTTACACCACTGTCAGAACGTGTGTTTAGCACGGCAGGGAGTGGGATCACAGACATCCATCTGTCCACTGTCTATGTGGTCAAGCTTAAAATGAATCTGGCATAGATCACACAGGACTTGTCCATACGTTTGACTGACTAGTCAACTATAGCAAACTACACCAAGCCAATAGTACACTTTATGTGCCAATGTTCACAATGTTTTGGGGCCTGTGAAATGAAATAAATCTATATATATAATTGCCTTATTCTGTCTGTCTGTCTGTCTGTCTGTCTTGCTCCAAAATTGTGTCCTTACGGTGACACAAAGCTGATTGGCCGCTGGGCTCGCCATGGCCCCGCCCCCCCGCATGGATTGGCCCTCGCCCAGGCTGCGCCCCCACACGGATTGGCCGGCTGCTCGCCCAGGCTCCGCCCC
The DNA here is from genome assembly GCF_048569485.1 of Anomaloglossus baeobatrachus. Lineage (NCBI taxonomy): Eukaryota > Metazoa > Chordata > Amphibia > Anura > Aromobatidae > Anomaloglossus > Anomaloglossus baeobatrachus. The sequence continues at coordinate 295,952,137 of NC_134358.1, read as the reverse complement.
CCCACAGATTGGCCTCTCGCCCCAGCACCCTGCAGGCATTGGCAACTCGGCCACGCCCCGCCCCCTCACGCAATGCACGCTAGCTCTGGCCCCCGCATTCCCCGAACCGACACGGTCACGGAGCTACGACTACCAGGTGAGTACTGTACCCCTGGGAGCCCACATCAGCGTACGCCGCCAAACCAGCCGACACATACCCTCGCATTGCTGGGGCTGGCCGGCGTATGCTGGTGTGGGCTCCCATGCGAGCGGGGGATGAGATGCGCTGGTAACCATGGTAGCATAGTTACCAGCGCATCAAGGTCCTGCAGCGGCGAAAAATACACACACGCACACACATAACAGCACACACACACACACACACTCTCACACACACATCACATCGCATCCACATACTCACAACATCCTGGGATATCGCTTGCTTCTCGGCGGCGATACTGTGCTGTGAGCTTCCAGGACCTGCCGGAGGATCACATGGACAGAAGCATGTGGTATCTCCCGATGTTGTGAGTATGAGCGCGTATGTGCAATATCGTCAATGTGTGTGTGTGTGTGTATGCGATCGGGTGTGTGTGAGTGTATGCGATCGGGTGTGTGTGAGTGTATGCGATCGGGTGTGTGTGGGTGTGTGTGAGTGTATGCGATCGGATCTGTGAGTGTCGGCAGAGGAGCACGGCGTGCTGGAGGAGGCTGGGAGGAGAGAGGCTGATCCTGGGGAAGGCTTGGATGGGGAGGCTGAGAGAAGAGAGGCTGATGCTGGGGGAGGCTGAGGCTGGGGTAGGCTGGGAGGAGAGAGGCTGATGCTGGGGACCGAAAAGGCATCAGCTGGGGACAGAAAAGGCTGATGCTGGGAGGAGAGAGGCTGATGCTGGGATGAGAGAGGCTGATGCTGGGGACAGAGAGGCTGATGCTGGGAGGAGAGAGGCTGATGCTGGGGACAGAGAGGCTGATGCTGGGATGAAAGAGGCTGATGCTGGGAGGAGAGAGGCTGATGCTGGGAGGAGAGAGGCTGATGCTGGGAGGAGAGAGGCTGATGCTGGGGGAGAGAGGCTGATGCTGGGATGAGAGAGGCTGATGCTGGGATGAGAGAGGCTGATGCTGCGGGTAGAGAGGCTGATGCTGGGAGGAGAGAGGCTGATGCTGCGGGCAGAGAGGCTGATGCTGCGGGCAGAGAGGCTGATGCTGGTGCAGCATGGGGGATGGAGCACGATGGGGGGTGCGCAGCATGGGGGATGGAGCACGTTTGGGAGTGCGCAGCATGGCGCATGGAGCACGTTTGGGAGTGCGCAGCATGGCGGATGGAGCACGTTTGGGAGTGCGCAGCATGGCGGATGGAGCACGTTTGGGAGTGCGCAGCATGGCGGATGGAGCACGTTTGGGAGTGCGCAGCATGGCGGATGGAGCACGTTTGGGAGTGCGCAGCATGGCGGATGGACCACGTTTGGGAGTGCGCAGCATGGCGGATGGAGCACGTTTGGGAGTGCGCAGCATGGCAGATGGAGCACGTTTGGGAGTGCGCAGCATGGGGGATGGAGCACGATGGGGAGTGCGCTGCATGGGGGATGGAGCACGATGGGGAAGTGCACACCTCCCCCCAACACACACACACACACGCGCGCGCACTGCACAACACACCACACACACACACTGGGAACCACAAACAACTGCCCTACACAGACACCCACACACACAGACAACGCTGCACACACACAACACCCAACACACAAACACCGCGGCACACACAAATATACGCACATACCGCACAACACACACATTGCACAAAACATACCTCCCCCAAAACACACCACACACACACAAACCGCGCAACACACATACACACACAATGCTACAGATACACAGCGCTCCACAAACAACGCAACACACGCAACACACATACAACACCGCTCTCACCCCCCCGTCACACCCAGACAACACCCAGAACATGTACAGCGCCCTACACAAACACTTGGTAACTACACACAACAACATCTATATCTATATATATATATATATTATATATATATATATATATATATATAACAAAAATCATACATGAACTACACAATACGTAAATTCTAGAATACCCGATGCGTAGAATCAGGCCACCTTCTAGTAAATAAATAAATAAATAAATGAAATTAAAATAAAAAAGTGTTATCTATCTCCTCCTCAGTCTTTTCTACCTACACTGCCATGCCCAATGCAACCTCCTCCTCCTTTACTTTGACCTTCTAATCCAGATTTAATACTTTTTTTTTATTTATTCTTAATTTGTCATTTTTCTAAACAAAACCCCTCCAAAAAAACAGAAGACAAACAAACAAAAACCAGTGTTGGCTACCTCCTATCTCTCTTCCACCTACACCACCACGACTACTTTCACATCTGTCACGGGCGGGGAAGGACGCCGCTGCGCTGCGCTCGCTAACGCTCGGGTCCGGCGCTGATGCGATGGCTGCTTGGTGGCTCGAGCGGTGGGCCGGATCCGGGGACTCGAGTGGCGCTCCTCGCCCGTGAGTGAAAGGGGGTAGTTTGGTTTGGGGATTTGGTCCGTGACGCCACCCACGCTGCTGGTGACGGTGATCCCGGGAGCGATGGCAGGGAGCAGCTGGGATGTTGTTTTCCCCCTCCGTGGGTAAGGGTTGGTGGTCCCGGGGCCCGGTGAGATGACGGGGAGGCAGGGTTGGCAAGGTACAGGGTCGCCTGGACTGCGCAGCGCGGTGCCAGACGGCACGGTAGTACTCACTCAGCCACAAAGGTACGCAAAGTCTCTGGCAAACCAAACGGCTGGATGGACGGGTCCCGCAGCCGGCTGCTGTGGCTTCTCCTGGACGGTTAGTAATGGCTGCCTTTCCCTGCACCTTTGTGTATGTTCGGTCCCGATGGATTCCCACCGGTAACCCGCTCCCCAGCGTATATATGTGCCGGAGGAGCCCTTTTGCCCGCAGGCTCTGGCCCTTGGAATGCTAGCTGTGACGGTAGCTGTATTTCCTTTTGCTGGTCGGACGGTTGCCTTCAGTCGGGTCTTGGCTGTTAGGAAATCCCTGGGGTTCCGGTCACTGACGGATTTGACCTCTAATGGCGACTCCAAGCCTGGTCGGGGTCCGTAGGCCCTGCCTTTCTGTGCTGGCTTCACTTCGCTCCCCGGTTCGGTACCGGCGGACCACCGCCCGTCCCCGGTCCTACGGTTCTGTGTTGATCTGCCTCTCCTGCAGACGGCCACCACCGTCTGCCAACCTTGCTCTTAGTGCCCGGGCCACACACCCGGACACGGTCAGTTTGCTCCTCCACTTCTACTTCACTCCTCACTCCTTTCTCACTTCTCACTAACTACCCTCAACTGACTTCCTTCTCCCGCCTCCAGGACTGTGAACTCCTCAGTGGGTGGGGCCAACCACCTTGCTCCACCCCACCTGGTGTGGACATCAGCCCCTGGAGGGAGGCAACAAGGATTTTGTGTCTGGCTGATGTGCCTGTCTCAGGGTGGGGGTGTGTGTTGTAGTACCTGTGATGACCTGGCTAGTCCAGGGCGCCACACATCCATTTGGACATCCGCCTCCTTGTTAAATTTTTTTTCTGTTATTTTTTGTGTAAGTTCACACAGTGCGTTTTTCGGGGCGTTTTTGCGCGTTTTTCGGGTGCGTTTTTGGCCTCAAAACTGCATGACTTTGCTTCCCCAGCAAAGTCTATGAGTTTTCATTTTTGCTATCCGCACACTTTTTTTTAAGCTATGTTTTTGAGCTTAAAGAAAAAAATGGACATGTCAATTCTTTCCTGCGTTTTTCTGCGTTTTCCCCCATGCAATGCATTGGAAAAATGCAGAAAAACGCAGAGATCAAAAACACCGCCAAAAACGCACCAAATCGGCTCTGTGAGTGCCTTTTTGAAAATTGATCCTTTGTGGGTAAATCCTGCTAATCTTGGCTCTGTGTGTCAACTCTGAAAACAAGCTTCGCAATGGCCTATCTGAAAAGTGTTGCGCTGTGTAGGAATTCTATCAATCTTGTTTGCCTGAATGACCTCTGGAAACAGGCTCTACGGCCCAGTCACACACAAGACTTACCAGCGATCCCGAAAACGATGCGACATGATAGGGATCGCAGGTAAGTCGCTGGGAGGTCGCAGGTGAGATGTCACACAGTCAGATCTTACCAGCGATGCAGGAACAATACATTTCGCAGTAGCGACCTGTATAACGATCTCAGCAGTCACTGTGACCCTGCCACACAGCGTCAAACACAGCGATGTGTCCTGCCCAGCAGGACATCGCCTTTGAAGAAAATGGCCTGGACCATTCTGCAACGACTAGAGATCTCACAGCAGGGGCCTGATCGCTGGTAGGTGTTACACATAACAAGATCGCTAACGGGATCGCTACTGCGTCACGGAAACCGTGACTTAGCTGCGATCTCGCTATTGATCTCGTTATGTGTGACGGTACCTTTAAGGCCACATCACACTAAGCAACATCGCTAGCAACATCGCTGCTAAGGAACAACTTTTGTGACGTAGCAGCGATGTTGCTAGCGATGTTGCTGTGTGTGACATCCAGCAACAACCTGGCCCCTGCTGTGAGGTCGTTGGTTGTTGCTGAATGTCCTGGGCCATTTTTTAGTTGTTGCTCTCCCGCTGTGAAGCACACATCGCTGTGTGTGACAGCAACAGAGCAACAACTAAATGTGCAGGCAGCAGGAGCCGGCTTTTGCGGACGCTGGTAACTAATCCGATGTGTACTGTGGCTAGGAGTGCAGAGAACAGGAGCTGGCACTGACAGCTGAGAGCGGCGGACGCCGGTAACGAAGGTAAATATTGGGTAACCAAGGTAAGGGCTTCTTGGTTACCCGATGTTTACCGTGGTTACCAGCGTCCGCAGAAGCCGGCTCTGAGTCCTGATGCCTGCACACGTAGCAGACTACACATCGGGTAATTAACCCGATGTATACTGTGGCTAGGTGTGCAGGTAGCCAACGCTAAGCGGTGTGCGCTGGTAACCAAGGTAAATATCGGGTTGGTTACCCGATATTTACCTTAGTTACTGTGGCGCCCTGGACAAGCCAGGACGTCACAGGTACTACAACAACACACCCCACACCACAACTAGGCACATCTAGGTCAAACAAAAATCTTTGTTGCCTCCCTCCAGGGGCTGATGTCCACACCAGGGGGTGGAGCCAGATGGTTGGCCCCACCCACCAAGGAGTTCACAGTCCTGGAGGCGGGAAAAGGAGGGGAGATCAGTTTTGGAGTTTGAGGAGTGAAGTGGGCGTGTAGGAAACTGACCATGTCCGGGTGCGTGGCCCGGGCACATACAGCAAGGTTGGCAGACGGTGGTGACCGTCTGCAGGAGGGGCTGATTGACGTGAACCGTAAGGACCGGGGATGGGCGGTGGCCCGCCGGTACCGGATCGGGGAGCGAAGAGAAGCCAGCACCTCTCGGCAGGGCTTACGGACCCTGACCAGGCTAGGAGTCGCCGTAAAACCGGTCAAATCCGTTAGCGAAGGGAACCTCCGGGGTTTCCCAGCAGTCAAGACCCGATTGAAGGCAACAGCTCAAACCGTGAAGGGAAATACAGTCACCGCCAAGGCTACAGTTCCCAGGGCCAGAGCCTGCGGGCAAAAGGGGCTCCCTCAGCCTCCATCCAAGCTGGGGAGCGGGTTACCGGTGGGAAGCCACCAGAACCAAGAACATAACACAGGTGCAGGAAAAGGCAGTCACCACCAACCTACCGGGAGAAGAACCACCGCAGCCGTCTGTGGGACCCGTCCATCCAGCCGTTTGTTTTACCGGAGACTTTCATTCGTCATTGGCTGAGTGAGTACCACCGTGCCGTGCGGCACCGCGCTGCCCCCGCGACCCTGCACCTCACCAAGCACCGTAACCCGCCTACCTTCCCTCCCTCCCCGGGCCCCGGGACAACCAATCCCCCTACCCACGGAGGGGAAGAACAGCATCCAAGCTGTTCCCTGTCATCGCTCCCGGGATCCTCGTCCAGAGCAGCGGTGGTGTCACAACCTCACCACAACCGTGGGTGGCGTCATGAACAATAAATCCCCAACACCATTCCCCTTTTCACTCACGGGCGAGGAGCGCCGCTCGAGTCCCCGGATCTGGCCCACCGCTCGAGTCACCGAGCAGCAGCAGCACCGGACCCGAGCATGGTGAGCACAGCTACCCCTCCCCGCCCACGGCATTACCAAGCGCATCGCTTCCACGCGGCGCTGGGGGCTGGTCACGGGTTGCTGGTGAGATTTGCCTGTGTGACAAGCTCACCAGCAACCCGTGTAGCGACGCTCCAGCGATCCCTCCCAGGTCAGGTTGCTGGTGGGATCGCTGGAGCATCGCTAAGTGTGACATCTCACCAGCGACCTCCTAGCAACTTACCAGCGATCCCTATCAGGTTGTATCGTTGTTGGGATTGCTGGTAAGTTGTTTAGTGTGACTGTAGCATTAGGGTCTTCTTAAAAAGTATTGCTCTGTTGTTAAACTTTGTCAATGTTGGCTCTATGGATCAACAAAGAACACAGGCTCTCTAAGTCCCTGTTTGAAAAGTTTTTCTCAGTGAGGTAATTCTGACAATATTCTCTGTCTGGGTGAACTCTGAATGCAAATGGAGAAGGTGACCAGCTACATTATTAATGGGAGGTATGTACCACATAAGTGGTGTTATCCTGAGAAGTGCCGATACTTTTATTACCACAAATATTTGCTTTAGTATTCACTGGGTCAGGATCACAGGTGGCTGGAGAGATGGGTGGGTCTGGCCACCTACATACCCCACCCATGGGTTTGTTTGACATATGTTTGACAGTTCACATGAGAGATTTTATGGAGTCTGTTGCTTGACACATGCAGACAGACTGCAGCCAGCAGGGATAGTGCTGGGCTATTGAAGGAGTCTCTGGGAGAAGGCCTGTTTGAGGCTGAAAGTGTGGCGCCCTGGACTAGCCAGGTAGCCACAGACAAAACACACGCACACCCCCACACCTCAGACAGTTACATTAGTCAGACAAAAACCCTTGTTGCCTCCCTCCAGGGTCTGATGTCCACACCAGGTGGGGCGGAGCCAGGCGGTTGGCCCCACCAACCGAGGAGTTCACAGGCCTGGAGGCGGGAAAGGCAGTAGATCAGTTCAGGAGGTGAAAGTGAGAGGTCACAAACTGCAGGTGTCTGGGTAGGAGCCCAGGCACTGACAGCATGGTTGGCAGACGGTGGTGGCCGTCTGCAGGAGTTGGTGGAACTCCGCAGAGCCGTAAGGACCGGGGCTGGGCGGTGGCCCTTCGGTACCGGACCGGGGAACGGAGTGAAGCTAAGCACACAGACAGGGCCATCGGACCCCAACCAGGCTTGGAGCCGCCGTCAATAGTCAAATCCAAATGTGACAGGAACCCCCGGGGTTCCCTAACAACCAAGTCCCGGTTGAAGGCAACCGCTCACACCATGAGGATATACAGCCACCGCCACCAGCTAGAAATCCAAGGGCCAGCGCCTGTGGGCAAAACGGGCTCTTCCGGTATCTATACATCGGGGAGCGGACTACCGTTGGGAAGCCATTGGAGTCAACACAGTACACAAAGGTGCAGGAAAAGACAGCCACCATCACCTGTCCGGGGAGAGACACTGCAGCCGGCTGCGGGACCCATCCATCCAGCCGTTTGGTTTACCAGAGACTTTGTGCCTCTATTGCTGAGTGACTACACCCGTGCCATCCGGCACCACGCCGCGCTGTCCCTGCAACCCTGCACCTCACCAACCCTGCCATCCCGTCACACCACCAGGCCCCAGGACCACCAACCCCTACCCACGGAGGGGGAAAACAACATCCCAGCTGCTCCCTATCATCGCTCCCGGGATCCCCGTCACCAACAGCGGTGGTGCCCATCTTCACCACAACCCGTGGGTGGCGTCACGGACTTAATCCCCAAACAAACTACCCCCTTTTCACTCACAGGCGAGGAGCGCCGCTCGAGTCCCCGGATCCGGCCCACCGCTTGAGCCACCGAGCAGCAGCAGCAGCGCCGGGCCGCCCGCGACAAAAGGAGTCAGTGTGAGGAAGCTGCCAACCTTCCATGAAGAAACCTCATGTAGAGGCGTGTGGACTCACATTAGTGAATGTGTGTAGAGAGTGCTAAATCTCCTGAGAGGAACGGACTGGAAATCCGTGGATTAATCCTGACCAGGGTCAGTGTGGTCACTGTGAGTCCACAGTTAAATGGACTAGAAAACCGTGTTTGTTTATTTTGACTGTAAAGCCAGAAGAGGCAATGGTATGTTGCAAGAGTGGTTTATGTGCCTGCTTAAATAAACCTACTGAACTGTTAAAGAGACAGTGTTCCTGAGCATACCTTACATCACAGTAAAAGTGAGTAAAATCCCCATTATAAAATGTGTGAACGGAGCACAATGCCACATTAGCCATTTGTTAATAAACTTGTTGCTCTGTAGGAGAACTCTGCTAATCTTGACTGTGTGGGTGAACTCTGAAAACAGGCTATGTGTCACTAGGCGTTTTACACAAAACTCACCAATGGTCTTGGCGGCATCAGATGCTGTTCACATTACAGATCCTGACACTTCTCCTTATGGTTTCTCTGGTGCTTCTGAGCTAAACAAGCAGGTTCAGGCATCGACCAGCTGTAGACTCATTTTTGATCAGGCTAGCAGGAGTTAACATCTGCTAGCCTACTTGTTACTTTTGGGATCACATGTTGTTGGAAGCTTATTACATTGGCTCCCTTCCCATTTAAGATGATGGAACCTATCCACTCACGCTGACTATAGTTTATTGCTGTGTTGGTCTGTGTGCTGTTGTGTCCCAGTCTTGCTGGTGATTATATTGCTTTGTGCTTTAAAGGTCCAGTCACACTAAGCAACTTACCAGCGATTCCAACAACGATAGGGATCGCTGGTAAGTTGCTAGGAGGTTGCTGGTGAGATGTCACACTGCGACGCTCCAGCGATCCCACCAGCAACCTGACCTGGCAGGGATCGCTGGAGCGTCGCTACACGAGTTGCTGGTGAGCTCACCAGCAACCAGTGACAAGCCCCCAGCGCCGCGTGGAAGATGCTGCGCTTGGTAACTAAGGTAAATATCGGGTAACCAACCCGATATTTACCTTGGTTACCACCGCACGGAGCTACACGTGCAGAGAGCAGGGAGCAGCGCACACTGAGCGCTGGCTCCCTGCTCTCCTAGTTACAGCACACATCGGGTTAATTACCCGATGTGTGCTGCAGCTACATGTGCACAGAGCAGGGAGCAGCGCACACCGCTTAGCGCTGGCTCCTTGCTCTCCTAGCTACAGCACACATCGGGTTAATTAACCCGATGTGTCCTGCAGCTACATGTGCACAGAGCAGAGAGCAGCGCACACTGCTTAGCGCTGGCTCCCTGCTCTCCTAGCTACAGCACACATGGGGTTAATTACCCGATGTGTGCTGCAGCTACATGTGCACAGAGCAGGAGCCGGCACTGACAGTGAGAGCGGCGGAGACTGGTAACAAAGGTAAATATCGGGTAACCAAGGACAGGGCTTCTTGGTTACCCGATGTTTACATTGGTTACCAGCCTCCGCAGAAGCCGGCTCCTGCTGCCTGCACATTTAGTTGTTGCTGTCTCGCTGTCACACACAGCGATCTGTGCTTCACAGCGGGACAGCAACAACTAAAAAATGGCCCAGGACATTCAGCAACAACCAGCAACCTCACAGCAGGGGCCAGGTTGTTGCTGGATGTCACACACAGCAACATCGCTAGCAACGTCACAAAAGTTGTTCGTTAGCAGCGATGTTGCTAGCGATGTTGCTAGCGATGTTGCTAGCGATGTTGCTAGCGATGTTGCTTAGTGTGACGGGGCCTTAAGTTGCTGTGGAGTTCTCCCATTGTCTTGTTGTTTCCTCTCTGTTCTTATTTTCCTCCTAAGCTCTATTTGTCCTATTCATTTGTGTGAATGTGCCAAGAGATAGAGTTTTGTTTTCCCCTGTTTGTCTGTTTCTGTTGACTAAATCCCTCTTGTCCCGGTCCTCCCCTGGGGTTGGGGGGAAGGGGATTTAAGATTAGGGATAATAATAATAATCTTTATTCCTATAGCGCCAACATATACCGCAGCGCTTTACAATTCAGGAGGCTCATATACATAAACATATACAAACAAGTAACAATTATAGAAGATTAAATATTTAAAGGGAAAAAGGCAACCCTGCTCGTGAGAGCTTACAATCTACAATGAGATGGGGGGAGGGGCATGGTACAAGTGCTTATTTACAATAACAATCCAGCCATCTCAAGGAAATGGGGGATAGATAATGGCTTCCTGGACCAATAGGCCAGAGCCTTGAGATGCATTTGGGTTCCATGGAGTTTGACGTGGGGTTATGTTCTGAGAAGTTGTAAAGGGATTAGGTGAAATTAGTTTGGCTAGGGAGTGTGATAGGCCGCCCTAAAAAGATGCGTTTTTAGGGAGCGTCTGAAGCTGAGTAAGTTGTGATTTGTCCTAACTTCTTGGGGTAGAGCGTTCCAGAGGTTTGGTGCAGCTCGGAAGAAGTCTTGGATTCGGGAGTGGGAGGTTCGAATTAGTGTGGATGTTAGTCGAAAGTCATTTGCAGAGCATAGAGAACGGGTGGGATGATAGACAGAGAGGAGGGTGGAGATGTAGTGGGGTGCCGCACTGTGGAGAGCTTTGTGGGTGAGAACAAGCAGTTTGAATTGGATCCTGTGATATATGGGCAGCCAGTGCAATGACTGGCACAGAGCAGAGGCATCCGAGTAGCGGTTAGCCAGATAGGTGACCCTGGCTGCTGCATTAAGGATGAACTGTAGAGGAGAGAGTCTAGTTAGGGGTAGACCAATTAATAGAGAGTTACAGTAGTCAAGGCGAGAGTGGATCAGGGCCACGGTGAGGGTTTTTGTCGTTTCCATTATGAGAAAGGGGCGGATTCTAGAGATGTTCTTGAGGTGCAAGCGGCAGGAGCAGACAAGAGATTGTATGTGGGAGGTGAAGGAGAGATCAGTGTCAAGTATAACCCCGCAGGCAGCGGGCTTGCTGCCTAGGACTTATCGTTGTGCCACACACAGAGAGGGAGATGTCAGGTTTAGGAAGGTTGGGAGATGGAGGGAAAAGCAGAAGTTCAGTTTTGGAAAGGTTAAGTTTCAGATAGAGAGCAGACATGACGTTGCAAACTGCAGTCAGGCAGTCACTTCTGTTCATTAGTACAGCGGGGGTGAGCTCAGGGGATGAGGTGTATAGCTGTGTGTCATCAGCATAAAGATGGTACTGGAAGCCAAATCTGCTGATGGTCATTCCAATTGGGGCAGTGTAGAGTGAGAAAACAAGAGGGCCAAGGACTGAACCTTGAGGGACCCCAACAGTGAGATGTAGAGGAGAAGATGTGGAGCCAGCAAATGATACGCTGAATGAGCGGCCAGAAAGATAGGAAGAGAACCAGGAAAGCACAGTGTCCTTTAGGCCGATAGAATGGAGCATAGTGAGAAGGAGATGGTGGTCAACAGTGTCGAAGGCGGCAGAAAGGTCAAGAAGAATAAGCAGAGAGTGGTTACCGTTACGTTTTGCTGTCAATAGGTCATTGGTCACTTTGACAAGGGCAGTTTCTGTTGAGTGTAAAGGGCGGAAGCCAGACTGTAAAGGATCTAGAAGAGAGTGAGTGGAAAGGTAGTGGGTGAGACGAGAGTAGACCAGGCGCTCCAAGAGTTTAGAGATGAAGGAGAGATTGGAGACTGGTCTGTAGTTGCTTGTGCAGGACGGATCAAGGGAAGGTTTTTTCAATAATGGAGTAATGATAGAGTGTTTGAGGGAGGAAAGGAAGATACCAGAAGAGAGAGAGAGAGATTGAAGATTTTAGTTAGGTGAGTAGTGACAACTGGAGAGAGTGTCTGGAGTAGGTGTGAGGTGAAGGGATCAGTAGGGCAAGTGGTAGGGCGAGAAGAATAGAGGAGCCTGGAGACTTCCTCCTCTGTGACTGGGTCAAATGTGGAAAGTGAGCTGGATGGGATATGGGGAGGGGTGGGATTCACAAAGCTTGGTGGCTGGGAGCTGATCTCTTGGCGGATGTTTTCTATTTTCTCTGTGAAATACGAGGCCAGGTCATCAGCATGAAGGTCTGTGATAGGGGTCTGTGCTTTGGGACTGAGGAGGGAGTGAAAGGTGTCAAAGAGCTTTTTTGGATTGTTGGATAGTGAGGAGATAAAGGTGGTGAAGTAGGTCTGTTTGGCGAGGTAAAGGGAAGAGTTGTAGGTCCTTAACATGAACTTGTAGTGGATGAAGTTTTCTGGTGTGCGGGATTTCCTCCATAGGCCTTCGGCACTCCTAGAGCATCGCTGGAGAAATCGAGTTTGTGATGTGAGCCAAGGCTGTTTTACTCTGTGTTTGGAGGTTCTGAGAGTGAGGGGTGCTACTTGGTCCAGGGTGCTTCTGAGTGTGTCATTGTAGTGCTTTACAGCCAGATTAGGACATGAAAGTGAGGAGATAGGGGATAGTGATAAGTGTAGAGAGTCTGTAAGTGTCTGAGAGTCAATGGCCTGTAGGTTTCTGAATGTTTGATAGGTGGGAGTGTGCTGGGGCGGACGAGGATTTGTGAGCTTGAAGGAGAGGATGTTGTGGCCAGAGAGGGGAAGAGGTGAGTTGTCAAAGTGAGAGATTGAGCAGAATCGGAAAAAGACCAGGTCAAGGGTGTTACCATCTTCATGTGTCTCAGTGGATGAGAGCTGTGAGAGGCCAAGGGAGGTGGTTAGAGATAGAAGCTGGGATGCAGATGGGGAGGAGGGGCTGTTCATGGGGATGTTGAAGTCTCCTAGGATGAGGGTTGGCAATTCAGAGGACATGAAGTGTGGCAGCCAGGCTGAAAAGTGGTCAAGGAACTGGGTGGGTGAGCCTTGTGGACGGTATATGACAGCTACTCTGAGGGGAAGGGGATGGAAGATCCTGATGGTGTGGACCTCAAAGGATGGGAATGAGAGTGATGGAGCTGGGGGGATGACCTGGAAAGTGCATTGTGGAGACAGGAGTAAGCCGACTCCACCACCATGTCTGTTTCCAGGTCTTGGTGAATGGGTAAAGTGTAAACCACCATGAGAAATTGCAGCAGGGGAAGCAGTGTCAGAATCCTGAATCCAGCTTTCAGTGAGGGCTAGTAGGTTAAGAGAGTTATTGAGAAAGAGGTTGTGGATGTAAGGAAGCTTGTTACATACGGACCGTGGATTCCAGAGAGCACAATTAAAAGAGGGAAGTGAGGGTGTACAGCTAATCTTAATAAGGTTATCTGGGTTTCTATGGGAGGTGGGGGAGGGGGTAAAGTTAGCATGGGGTGGACCGGGATTAGGAGAGATATCACCTGATAGAAGTAAAATAGAAGGAAAAAGAGCAGATTGTTTTTGGACTTGTGGCATGGCTTTTTGTGTGATACCCTGGAGCATGAAGGATTGAGGTTATTCAGATAGGTGAAAAGAGATGATCAGGATCAGGGCCAGGAAGGCAGCTCAGACATCCTCACCGTCAATGGTAACTTTTAGATTGGGGATAGCTAGGGTCCACTAGCCTGAGGGCTAGTCTAGGAGCCCCTGTCTAAAGCTTTCTTTGTAAGCACAGTGACACTATGTAGGGGCCATTAGTTAAATTTGTTGCTCTGCGGGAAACATTTTCTAATCTTGGCTGTGTGGGTGAACTCAATGAACTGAGATTACAGACAATATAGGGGCCTTTTGTTAAACTTGTTGCTCTATGGGATAACTCTGCCAATCTTGACTTTCTGATTAAACTCTGAAAACAGGATATCTAGGGGCCATTTAATGAACTTGTTGCTTTATGGGGGAACTCTTACAAACTTGGCTGTGTGGGTGAACTGGGATTATAAGCTATATAGATGCTTTGGGCTCCCATGACACTCAGTCAAATGCATTGGAGAAGCACCTAAAGGCATAGTGGCTTGGACTGGCATTGGCATAGCTAGCTGAAAGATCACCAGCTCAATTCCAAATCCAACTATGAGCTATTTAACTGCAGAAGCTGTATTTTACACTACTGGAGTTGAAATTTTGGCTCTGTAGAGGGAACTATGAAAACAGGCTCAATAAGGCTTTATTTTAAATTGTTGCTTTTTTGGGTGAGCTCTGCCAATCATGGCTGGGTCAACTTTGAAAAAAGGCTACAAAGGGGTCTTTTGTTAAACTTGTTGGCTGTATAGGTGAACTGGGAAAATAGCCTCTGTATGGGGCTTTTTTGAGAATCATTGCTCTGTGGAAGAATTCTAACAATCCTAGCTGTGTGGGTAAGCTATGAAAACAGGCTCAGTAGGGGTCTTTTGAGAATTATTTTTTGTGGAGGAAGTCTAATAGTCTTGACTTTGTGGGTGAACTGGGAATACCAGCTCTGTAGAGAGCTTTTTGAGCATTGTTGCTCCGTGGGGGAACGAAACCAATCTTGATTATGTGAATGAACTGGGAACACAGTCTCTGTAGGGGATCTTTTTTGGAATTGTTGCTCTGTTGCAGAACTCTAAAAATATTGACTAAGTGGGTGAACTGGGAAAACTGGCTCGACATGGAGATTTTTTTGAGAATTACTGCTCTGCGGGGGAACTCTTACAAACTTGTCTGTGTGGGTAAACTTTGAAAACAGGCACTGCATGGGTCTTTTTAAGAATTATTTCTATGTGGAGATTTCTAATAATCCTGCCTGTGTGGGTGAACTGGGAATGCAGGCAATGTAGGGTCTTTTTGACAATTGTTCCTTTGTGGGGGAACTCTGCCATTCTTTGTTGTAAGGGTGAACTGAGAAAACAGGCTCTGTATGAGGTCTTTTTGAGAATTATTGCTCTGTGGGGGAACTCTTAGGCTATGTGCGCACTAGAAAAGTGATTTTTCTCAAGAAAATGTCTTGAGAAACTTCTGGGAGTTGAAGATTACTGCACCTGCGGTAAAAAAACGCACCAAATCCACGGGAAGAATGCATGCGTTTTTGCCACAGATTTGCAGCAGTTTTACCGCGGTTTTGCCGCGGTTTTTCCGCAGGTTGGTCCCTGCGGTTTTTTTATGCTGTAACTACTGCAATAAATAATATAGATAATCAATAGACAAATAATGGATAGAGGGAAAGATGGATAGATGAATAGATAGATAGATAATAGATAGATGAGAAAGACCTATATAATGTCCCACCCCCCTGCATATTCTAAGCTGGCACCCTTTAGTGACTTTCATGTGGCACTAAAGGGTGCCTAGCCTTGTATTTAGCCATAAAATAAATAAAAAATTAAAAAAAAAAAATACGTGAGGTCCCCCCATCTTTTGTAGCCATCTAGGGTAAAGCAGATGGCTACAGCCTGCAGACCACCGCTGGCAGCTTCACCTTGGTTGGTAATCCAAAATAGAGGGCACCCCACGCTGTTATTTTACATTAAATAAATAATTTAAAACAAAAAACATGGGGTCCCCCCCAAATTGGATCACCAGCCAAGGTAAAGCGGACAGCTGTGGTCTGATATTCTCAGACTAGGGAGGTCCACTGTTATTGGACACTCCCCAGTCTAAAAATAGCAGGCCGCAGCCGCCCTATTAGTGGCGCATCCATAAGACGTGCCAATCCTGGCGCTTCGCCCCAACTCATCCCATTGCCCTGGTGCGTTGGCAAATGAGGTAATATATGGGGTTGATGCCAGATGTGTAATGTCACCTGGCATCAAGCCCTGGGGTTCATGATGTCACGCGTCTATCAGATACCCGACATCACCAACCCAGTCAGTAAGAAATAAAAAATAGACAACAAAAAAAGTTTTATTTGAAAAAACACTCCCCACATAGCCTCTTTCACCAATTTATTGAAAAGAACAATCAATTCCACGTCCGGCGTAATCCAATAAGGGGGTCCCACGGCGATCCATACCATAGTCACTGTCCCATTCAATGAAGAACAGAATGTTCTCCATTGGCTGGGAGAGCAATGCAGTGACTTGAGCTAACATCAATAGCCCAGGTCACTGCAGGGGATGCCAAGCGCTGCTATCAGGAGGTTAGATGAGATCATTACCTGCTGTGATGATCTCCTGCAGTCCTGCCATCAGTGCTGTCACTGCCTTCTATGCCCGCCGCGTTGTCAGCAGTATCGCGAGAGCCCGTGACGTCACCGCTAGTGACAGTCTCGGGCCGCTCGTGAGACGGGCATAGACAGCAGTGACAGCGGTGACGTCAGGAGGCAGGAGATCGTCACAGCAGGTTATGATCTCATCTCACCTCCTGACAGCAGCGCTCGGCATCCCCGCGGCTGCACGCACTGCTGTGTGTCAGTGTCTGCCAGCGCTGCAGCGTGACAAGCTGCTGATACTGCGGGCAGACACTGACACACTGCGGGCAGACACTGACACTGCTGTGCGTGCAGCAGCAGGGCCGGAGCAGGACACAGACTGCACGGGCACCCGCCGGACGTCACACGGAAGCGCTTCTGTGCGGCGTCCAGGGAGTGTGACGTCTGTGTTTACTCTGTGCCGCCTCCTCTTCCTGGCATAATGACATCCCTCCCTGCAAAACCGCAGGGAGCGATGAGCATTACCGCAGGTAAAACCGCGGCTATACCGGGGGTATACCGCACATCATTTGCTACCTGCGGTATACCCCTGGAATTTCACGATTACATTACAGTGAATGGAGTGAAATTCCGGGGGTATTCCGCAGGTACCTGCAGAAAATAATGGACATGCTCATTTTCTCAAGAAAGTGTCTTGAGAAAATTTTCTCAAGAAATTTTCTTGAGAAAAATCCGCAGCGTGCGCACAGCTATTTTTTGTTCCCATAGGTTTTGCTGGGAAATGTCTGCAGAAAGATTTCAAACCTTTCTCAAGAAATTTCCGCAGCAAATCCGCGGGTAAATCCGCGGGTAAAACGGCCTAGTGCGCACATAGCCTTACAATCGTGTCCTTGTGGGTAAACTCTGAAAACAGGTTCTGTAGGGGTCTTTTTAAGAATTATTTCAATGTGGGAGCACTGTAATAATCTATTAATCTTGACTGTGCGGGTGAACTGGGAATACAGGCTCTGTAGGGGTCTTTTAGAGAATTGTTGCTCCCTTGTGGAACTCTAAAAATCTAACAATCTTTACTGTATGGGTGAACTGTGAGATAGAGCTCTGTAGAGGCCTTTTTGAGAATTTTTGCACTATCGGTGAAGTCTGAAATTAGTGTCTGTGGGGGCACTCTTAAAATTTGTAGTTTATTCATTTACTTCCAATGTAACCATGATTGCTATTGTGACAGTACCCATCAAAGTCATTCTTCTGCACTGTATTGCATTTTGCTTTCTCTTTGCAGCCCCCTAGCTCTTACCACAACTATTTTACAGCCATTTTACAGCACATAAGTTCAAGTCTCTATTTACTTATGGGGTTTGGCATCTGGGGTCAAGTTTGGGTCCCAAACCAAACTTTATTTAAAGCCCAGCCAAATCCAAAACATCTGAACATCCACAGATCC
Organism: Anomaloglossus baeobatrachus; assembly: GCF_048569485.1. Taxonomy (NCBI): domain Eukaryota; kingdom Metazoa; phylum Chordata; class Amphibia; order Anura; family Aromobatidae; genus Anomaloglossus; species Anomaloglossus baeobatrachus. The sequence goes on along the minus strand of NC_134358.1, from coordinate 295,934,668 downwards.
ACTCACCACTAGATAAGACATTGTCAACGTATCAAGGTCTTAAAACATTCATAACATTTATAGGCATCAATACTTATCATTTGCAGGAAAGATCCCCTTTAGGCCATAGTACTGTGATTTCTTGAATTGAAGAAGGCAGTAAATGGTGCTTGTAATATGAGGATCTTCACCCTGCTACTTTACTAAATTATCCTAACAATAGTTGTTCTGATTCAATGAATGAGAATATGTATTTCCTATGGCCATGAGTAACAGGAGTAAGAATACAGCATTTTCAGAAATTGAAGCTTATGGAGAGTTAGGGAACAAAATACTATTTTTCAGATGTGGCACTGTAGATAATTGTATGCTTCATTTTGCTGTAGCAGTGAGGTACTATTCACTGATATTTGTGGAAGTATGCCTGTGGAGAAAATGTTGCATTCATCTCGTAGATTTAAATGGGGAGCAGGCTTCGCAGTTCTTGCTTGGTTTAGCTGCTTTATTGTTGATTGGCATATAATGTATAGGGAAAAAAATCAGAAAAATGATATATATCAATGAACACAGCAAAGGAAAAAGCTAGTAAGCTGGGCCGGGCAAAGAAAAGGCACCTGTCTAGGGCACTAGCTCATGTTGGAAGGGATTATGAAAGAAAAAAATCTTATTGTTTCAGCAGCAGCGCTTCCATTTATCTCTTGTGCTATTTAGTGCTGAGTAAGTCATGACTAGAGTTGAGCGCGGTTCGCTGTTCGAGGTTCTCCAGTTCGCGGCTCGAGTGATTTTGGGGCCTGTTCTAGATAGAACTAGAACTCGAGCTTTTTGCTAAAGCTCGACAGTTCTAGATACGTTCGAGAACGGTTCTAGCAGCAAAAAGACCAGTTAATTACTAGCTGCCTTTCCACTGTAATAGTGTAAGTCACTCTGTGACTCACACTATTATGAAATTTCAGTGTATAGTGTGCGGGAACAGCACATTCAGATCACTGCTGTATGGATAATGGCGATCGCCATTTTTTTTTTTTTTTTCCTTGTCTTCCTTCCCTAAGCGCGCGCGTGTAGTGGGGCGGGCCAGCATGTCAGCCAATCCCAGACACACACAGCTAAGTGGACTTTTAGCCAGAGAAGCAACGGCATGTGTGATAGGATGTCCATGTCACATGTCCCTGCATTATAAAAACGGACATTTTCCTCCAGCACGCCATTATCTGCTTTCTGCGTCCTTGGTGTCAGTCAGCGCTGGCGCAGCGCCTAGCTCCGATACTGCTGTGTACGCTCTATACACAGCGCTGTACAGCATAGGGATGGCACTTTCTATCAGTCCTTTTAAGGGCTAATACCGGCAGGGTCAGAGCCATAGGTGACAGGTCCGTGAAAACAGAGTTTAACAGCTACACAAGATGACAGCGTCTGTGTAGCTAAGGTCAGGGATTTCCTCGCTGCATTTCCCCATTAGGAGGGATAGAAAGGCAGGCTTCCATTCCTCTACCCAGACCCACAACCCTGGCACTGTACCCTCCTGTCCTTTGCACACTCAAACTCATTGTTACTAAGCCATTATACTAGCAAACACTGAGTGAACTTAGTGGCATCCTAAACGTGGCTGTTGGACTTCATTATTGTCCCACTAGTGCAATGATATTTGCAGCACGTCTGCCTGCATTGCACACTCAAACTCATTGTTACTAAGCCATTATACTAGCAAACACTGAGTGAACTTAGTGGCATCCTAAACGTGGCTGTTGGACTTCTGTATTGTCCCACTAGTGCAAAGATATTTGCAGCACGTCTGCCTGCATTGCACACTCAAACTCATTGTTACTAAGCCATTATACTAGCAAATGACTCGCCCACCCCAGGGCTATGGGACACCCGATGCCAGGCCGGACTAGTCCGGGGGTCGTCAGTGGTGGCGGGGCCCGACTCCGTGGCCCTGGTGGGTGTCAATAAAATATGGCTGCAGTGTTGGGGGTGAATAAAGTTTGTGTTCGTGACGCCACCTGTGGTATGCAGCTATTAAGCCGCCGCTGCTGTATGAGGCCTCCGGGGTGATGGAATGGCAGCAATGATGGTACTGCTCCCCACAGGTGGAGCAATACCCCGGGGCACAGTTGGTGCTTATTAGTGTCTATGCAGAGAAATAACTGAGGCAACACCAGGGGTGCAGTTTCAAGGTCTTTACTCACAGTTCTTGTCAAGGCCTGCAGGAGCCTTTGGACTGCTGGGACCACCGTCAGGGACCTCCGCCGATCCCGGGTAGATCTGGGGGTTGATGCCAGTGCACCTCTCTAATTGTGTCCTTTCTCAGCTGACTTCACTGGCCACCAGCTCTGAAGCTATCTGTGGCCCTGGAATCCCTTCGTTCCCTGCTTGGTGTCACCTGGACCCTCCGAGTCCCAGGGTCTTCACCAGGAAGCGTCACTTTCTTCTTTCTTTAGCTCCTGCCTGACTAGAGCTCTTCTTCTATTCTCTGTTTCTCTCCTTCTCTGTTGCTTTCTTTCTCTGTTGCGGACACTCTGAACTCACAGAGCTCCTTTCTCTTTCACAGCTACATGCTGTCTCCTCACTCTCCCACTCTCTGAGGTAAAACTGAAACTCTGACCTTCCTCTCAGCTCTACACTCGGCTGGCTCTTCCCACCCCCCGGTTGCTAAGCTACCACCCTATGGGAGCAGGGATGTGTCTTACGGCCCCTCTCAGCATGCAGCATGGGAGGGTTGCTGCCACTGTCCCTGGTCCCAGTGTGTGCCTAGCAATGGGTGTAGTGCAGTTTTACCTGTGAATTGGCATGTACCCCTTTCCTTACTCAGGATGGGACATCACACCTCTGACTGGGGTGCAATGTCTCTGTGGCGACGGAAGCCTCAGGGGCGCCACACAAACACTGAGTGAACTTAGTAGCATCCTAAACGTGGCTGTTGGACTTCTGTATTGTCCCACTAGTGCAAAGATTTTTGCAGCACGTCTACCTGAATTGCACACTCAAACTCATTGTTACTAAGCCATTATACTAGCAAACACTGAGTGAACTTAGTGGCATCCTAAAAGTGGCTGTTGGACTTCTGTATTGTCCCACTAGTGCAAAGATATTTGCAGCACGTCTGCTTGCATTGCACACTCAAACTCATTGTTACTAAGACATTATAATACCAAAAATTGAGTAAACATAGTGGCATACAAGAAGTGGCTGTTGTACTCCATTAGTGCCGCACTGGTGCAAAACTATGTGCAGCACCTCTGCATGACACCCTCCTGCTCTGTTTTTAATAAGCTATAATGATAGCAAAAAATACTGCCATTTAGTGGCATCATAGAACTGGCTGTTGTATTACATTATTGTCCCACTGGTGCCAAGCTATTTCTAGCACCTGTGCAGGACACCCTCCTGCTCTGTTTTTAATAAGCTATAATGATAGCAAAAATACTGCCATTTAGTGGCATCATAGAACTGGCTGTTGTATTCCATTAGTGCCCCACTGGTGACAAGCTATTTCTAGCACCTGTGCAGGACACCCTCCTGCTCTGTTTTTAATAAGCTATAATGATAGCAAAAATACTGTCATTTAGTGGCATCATAGAACTATCTGTTGTATTTCATTACTGTCCCACTGGTGCCAAGCTATTTCTAGCACCTCTGCATGACACCCTCATGCATATTTTGCTACGCTAATGTTATAGCAAACTCAGGGAATTCATTGCTGCATTTGATAATTCAGAGGGATAGAAAGTGAGGCTTCCTTTAGCTTTTCCTTCTGTTCATAGACAGCATCTCCAAGTCCACACCCGCAATTTCTCCTCCACGTGTAAGTGTGGAGAGGCAGCTAGTGCGCATGCGTGTGCCGATTTACCCCAGCTGCAGCCTAACTACAGTGTTTCGCCTAGTGAGTATGCTCAGCCTGACTGTGCCATTCCTGAGGCTAAGTCTTCATTTCGGGATACAGCGCATGCTCCCACACTTAGTGTGAAAAGCCTCTTTGCACAGGTACTTGCATTCTGTGCCGGGTCTAAGTCCTGTTTTGTGCCTAGACACCATGCTAAAGCTGATAGTCTTTTTTCAGAGACTCTATTTCATGCAACTGACCATGCTCAGGCACTTACTGCATCAGAGACTAGGTCCGGTAATGAACTCTTTAGCCCTGCCCCTGATGTGGGGGGGCCCATATAGACCACAGGGCATCAGATGTCCTGACGATGTGGCCAGGCCACTCCCAAATGGCTTGCAGAGGCCCGCCCCTATGACTTGTCACCTCATTATTGATGGTCAGACGATGACTGGTGAGGTGTTTGTGTCGTGGCAGCCATGAGGTCATTATTGAAGTTGCGATTCCAAATAGGACGCTAGTTATGCCACTCATGACGTGTCACTCTGCTTTTGTCTCGAGTAGGTGCATTGTGGTCCACCCAGGTTTGGGGCGGACCCAGGTTATAAAACGGGCTGGAGCCAACAAGGAGGTGCGCAGTCTTCTATTATGCTCTGAAAGAGCACACCTCCATGTGTTGAACCCATTGCGGCTTTAGGCCAGAGGTAGGCAGGGATAGGGCGTCGATGCAGGCCGCCACCACAGTTGGTAACGCAGAACGGTTAAGACCAGCTCCTGTCCTACAAGTCCTGCTTGTGCAGCCCAGTGGCATTAACAGGCCTGCTGCTGCTGATGCGCCTGCTGTCCACAGGTGTGGCCCCAATGCACACGGTCAGCATACTGAATGGCCCCTGTGATGTTAACAGGGAGTTCCTGGGCTGGGTGGGCGTGTGGACCCTGTGACGCTAACAGGGCTCCCAGTCTCAAGATCCGAGTGGCGTCTAACTCGGTTCAGGCAACTATTAGTTTCATAGCCACACAGATCTGTATCCTCCACCTAACCTTCCAGTTGCCAACCTCTCCTTTTCCATCTGGGAGCACGGTGGACATAGACTGCTGATGGGGATATATACCTTTCTCTTTCCCCTTTCTATGGCAGGAATTATTTCGCCAAATTTTGCCTTGTACCGGGGATCTAACAGTGTGGCAACCCAGTAGTTAGCATTACTTCGAATTCGTACAATCCGAGGGTCATGTTGTAGGTAGTGCAGCAAGAAGGCGCTCATGTGTCTTGTGCATCCAGGAGGACCAAGTCCTTGGTGTGTTGGTGGCAGAGAGGTGAGAATCGTGCCTCCTTCCTCTGCCCTCTCCCCCCAACCTCGCACAACCGAAATGTGAGCAAGCTCTCACTCATCTGCTGAGTCTTCCATGCCCATCGCAAGTTCGTCCTCCATTTCTTCATGGGCTCCTGCACCTTCCTCAACAATTTTTGCTGATACTATGCGCCCTTGTTAATCCCTATCCCCCACCATAATTGCCGCCTAGGTGCCGCTCACCGTATGGACCTTGTAGATCTTATTATCCCTTCTGCATATGACTCCTCCTGTACTTCCTCACCTTCCTCTTGGACCAACACCTGACTCCGAATAATGCTTACAGTGTGCTCCATCTTGTAGATGACCAGAACTGTCACGCTGAGAATGGCATCGCCAGTGCTAAACATCTTCGTCGACATTTGTAAACTGTGTAGAAGGGTGCATAGGTCCTTGATCTGACACCACTCCAGCAGCGTGATCTGCACCACCTCTGGATCAAGTTAGCCCAGGGTATACGTCATACTGTATTTCAGCAGGGCTCTGCGGTGCTGCCACACACGCTGCAACATGTGCAGATTCCAATTCTTGCATGTCAGAACATCGCATTTCCGGCGTTTAACCGCCAGACCCTAAGACTTCCGGAGAGATGAAAGTTGTTGAGCTGCTGGATGCGAAGGATGAAAGTGAGCACATAGCAGCGTGCCCGCTGCACAAGTAGGCCGGGATGGTATTTTAAAAATTGCTGGAGAATCAGATTGAACACGTGAGCCATACAAGGCACGTGTGTCACATTGCCCTGAAGAAGGGTCGCAGACTGGTTTGCATCATTGTCGCACCCGACCTTCCCTGACTGCTGGTTGAGTGTAGACAACCATTGATGAAACTCGGTCTCACTCTCCAGAGCTAACTGTCCACAATTCCTCAGCGGTGTCTCACATTTCCCCTACATTTCAAAGTAAACATTTGACCGCCTGATGGCCTTGAGCTCTGCTGCCAGCATAGTAAGGAGGTGTGTGGGATTCCTTGGGCGCAGTTACAAGGAAGGGTGGCCTGACCACACAGGATTTGGGCCGAGGTGGAGGACCCACACGAGGTTGAGGAGGCAGAAGCAGTGGAGGAACTTGTACATACAGAGGAAGGATTGACACACAAGTCGTGGGGACGGCAAGACTTGTACAGCAAACCCTTTTCCATCTCTCACCATAGTTACCCAGTGCCCAGTCAGCAACATGTAACTCCCCTGTCCATGCTTACTGGTCCAAGTATCTGTGGTGAAATGCACCCTGTCACACACAGGGTTTCTCAAGGAATCGGTGAGGTTGTGTGCGACCTGCTGTGGTAGCGCGGGCACGCCTTTCTTGGAGAAGGAGTGACGACAGGCCATCGGCTCTTGGGGCACTGCAATGGGCATAAGGTCTCGAAAATTCTCGGTCTCAAAAGGGTGTAAAGGCAGCCTTTCTGTTGCCAACAAGTTGCAGATGATGAAACTCAACCTCTTAGGCATGTCATGCCCTTCGAAAATCATGTAAAACACAGCGAGGGGACTCCAACCACAGTCTCCCTCATTTCCACTAATTGGGCCACACACACCCCACTTGACTGGCATCACTTGATCCCCCTTTTCAAAATGAAACAGATGCTTTGCATGAAGCACTCTCAAAAATACGCGTGCCTTTCGCCTCCCCTGGATGACCCAGGGGAAGAAAAGTCCTCTGAGAGCCATGACTTGTTCATCTTGGTTCTTTTTTCAAAAGCGAGGGGACTCCAACCACAGTCTCCCTCATTTCCACTAATTGGGCCACACACACCCCACTTGACTGGCATCACTTGATCCCCCTTTTCAAAATGAAACAGATGCTTTGCATGAAGCACTCTCAAAAATACGCGTGCCTTTTGCCTCCCCTGGATGACCCAGGGGAAGAAAAGTCCTCTGAGAGCCATGTCCACATTGTCAGTGGACAGACATGTGTGCTTATCTGCCAGCAGACTCCCAGCAGCACTGAAGACAGGTTCCAAGAGAACACTGGCTGCAGGACACGACAAGATCCCCAAGGCGTATGTGGCAAGCTCAGGCAATTTATCCAGATTGGAAGCCTAAAATGAGCAGGGCTCAAGTTGCACAATAATGGCATTGACGTTTCCTTGCATATACTCATATATCTGTGTGTCCTCCTCTTTTTCCTTGTCCAGCTCTTTTGTTTTCGCATGAGTATATGTCCTGGTCACTTTCCCATGTGTTTGTGTTGTGCTGTTTGTCACCTTTTGGACACCTTTGAGGGTGTTTTCTAGGTGTTTTTATGTGTTTGTGAATGCCTGCCATTGTTTCCTATGCGATTCGAGTTCGGTTCGTCGAACGTTCGACGAACCGAACTCGAACGAGACCTTCGTTCGACGAACCAAACTCGAGCCAAACCACGACCGGTTCGCTCATCTCTAGTCATGACGCTGCCTGCTGCTATCCTGATCCATTACTATCAGAGATATTAGATATTAGATATTAGATATTAGAGTTATGTGTCATTTATAAATGATCTAAGAGAAAGAGCTGGCTCCCTGCTGTTAATGACGAGATTTGTCACCCAATTGAGAGCCACTAAATTCTCATAATGGCTCTCACTAAGCATAAAAGTCCAGTGTTTGGGTCACTAAACCCTGCCCATCTCAACCAAATCCCACCACTCATCAATGTAATTGGCTGGTTACAAGTGGGTGGGGTTTCGGACATGGATGGGCAGGGTTTTGACTAAATTAATATCATCTTAAATATGTTTTCACCTAGTGTGAATACATATTAATGAAGATCCATTTAGTATCTATAATATTAAAAAAATAAAATAAAATAATAACACTACCCAATTCATATATTATGCCTTATTTTGAGTCACTTTTCTGCTTTACTTATGATACTCATTGATGTTTTTGTCACCAAAGATTTTAAAATGGCACAAGTGGTTAATCAATTTTGCAGAAAATAAGTGTTCTTTATTAGAAATGAGTTGATTGTTTACAATTAAATTTTGCAATTTATTCGACAGCTTTGCAAAATTCCACCCAAAATGAGATTTTAATTTAAAAAAAATTGCCATGAATCTCAAAACTAAAAAGCATCTAATTGCCTGGATAAAATGTGTATAAGGAGGAGGTCTCCTAGGAGTGTTTCAAACTATTGAACACTTTAAAGGGAATCTGTCAGCAGGTTTTTGCTAAAAAAAAACCAAAACACGGATCCGGATCGTGCACCCCAAATCCCGGGTACTGGTCGGACTCGGATCGGGCTCTCAAACCGTGTGGATCTGGATTTTGCGGATCCGGTTCCGCTCAACACTAGTCACAGTCCTATTTTGTCACAGTCCAATCTTTCTGTTTATTTGTTATATTTATTTAAGCAGCATATCATTATAGGACTAGAAACTAACTTGCATTTCAGTCTGGCAACACCCAGCTGTTATTGACACCTTACTGTCAATGTAAAATCTCTATTGAGAGCCTGTTGTGGGTGGGACAGCCCTGTGGACTCTGCTATATGACTAAAACTAAAAATTCAGATTATCTCAGAAAATCTGCAACCAGTAATATAAGTAATACATTGTTAATTTAAAAAGCTCCTTGCCTATATCATGCTGCTCTCAGATGAGGTGTCAAACACCTTTTAAAAGATTCCTTTTAATGCAAGCATAACCTTAGTAATGTTCAAATGATCTCAACTTACCTGGCTAGGGGAAAACAGGTGGTAACAGATGGTAACAGGTGGTAATCAAAAGTGTAGTTAACAAAAAACTTCAGTATAGAAGCACTGGCTTTTTTACATGGGGTTGTGCAAGCATGATCCCTGTTTAAGGGAACCAATCATCAGGATTTGCATATATAAGCTAAAGCCAGTGCTATACTGGCACTATCAGGCTGTTTATGTGGTGCCCCTGAGACTGAGATGCCACAGGGTATTGTATCTGACTTAAAGTGCAATCTTACTTACACAGGAAGCTAGACAGTCTCGGGAATTCCAGGTTACCCGGGCAACAGCCATTAAGAGTCATCCCAAGGGTGGGGGCACTGAGTAAGGGAGTTCCCAAGCCACTTCAAGCCACGGGGATCCATAACCAAGCGCAAGGAAAGGAGGGCTCACACTCCACAGACACCAGTGGTGGTGATTTACCCAGGACCGGCTGAGGCCCATCGCAATGGAGAGCGGCACCTCCGAGGAATCTTAAGAACTGTGAGTAAAATGAACTTTGAACTGCAGCCCCCACTGTGTTGTCTCTGTCTTTGCCGACGTCGTCATCCCACATATCGGCGCTCCCGTGGACTACTGCCCTCGTCATCCACCCGGGGCCCGCTCCACCTGTGAGGAGTGACACCATCCTGGCTGCCATAACACCTGTCTTGGTGAGGAATTCTGCAGCAGCGGCTACTCCCTGGCTGCGTACCACAGGTGGCATCCATCTTAATACTATCCCCATCATCCTCCCTCCTGTACGCCTCGGGATCACGAAACTGGGCCAGGCCAGCCCGTGAAGACGCAGAGGATCTGCACCCCGACCCAGCGACGAGTCGGGTAAAACCCCCTCGACCCCAGGGTGTTACATTTATCTACATACCATTAGTGGTAATCTCTGATGTTTAGGCTTTCAAATCCAAGAATGTAAACTTTGAAAAATCGTCAGCTCCTTGAGTGACAATTGCATCTGAGCAGATAATATCTGGGTAGGTATTCATATGGATTCCTGCCTCCCTGCCTGTTGTTCCTCCCTATCTCTGTTCTCTATGGTAAGTATTATACAAACAATTCATTTTTTTTAAGGACCTGTGTGAGGTCATACCCATGTGACCTGGTATCCAGCTTTGTAGGCTGAGGGCCCTCCCCTTCTGGTCACATGGGTATGACCTCACACAGTTCCTTCAAATAAGTGAATTGTTTGTATACACTGTGTGCAGAATTATTAGGCAAGTTGTATTTTAGAGGATTTTTTTTTTATTATTGATCAACTATGTTCTCAATCAACCGAAAAGACACATAAGTATCAAAGCTTAATATTTTTTGTAGTTGGAGTGGGTTTTTTAGATTTGGCTATCTTAGGAGGATATCTGTTTGTGCAGGTAAATATTACTGTGCAGAATTATTAGGCAACTTAATAAAAACCAAATATATTCCCCTCACTTGTTTATTTTCACCAGGTAAACCAATAAAACTGCACAAAATTTAGACGTAAACATTTTTGACATGCAGAAACAAAACCCCAAAAAATTAGTGACCAATATAGCCACCTTTCTTTATGATGACAATCAACGGCCTACTACCATCCATAGATTCTGTCAGTTGCTTGATCTGTTTATTATTATTATTATTATTATTATTTATTTATAGAGCACCATTAATTCCATGGTGCTGTACATGAGAAGGGGGTTACATACAAAATACGTATACAAGTTACAGTAGACAGACTAGTACAGAGGGAAGAGGGCCCTACCCTTGCGGGCTTACATTCTATAGGATTATGGGGAGGAGACAATAGGTGGGGTGTAGGTCAGGCGGCAGCTCCGCACGGTGGTCGGGCGGCAGCTCCGCACGGTGGTCGGGCGGCAGCTCCGCACGGTGGTCGGGCGGCAGCTCCGCACGGTGGTCGGGCGGCAGCTCCGCACGGTGGTCGGGCGGCAGCTCCGCACGGTGGTCGGGCGGCAGCGAGTTCATTGTAGATTGTAGGCATTTCGGAACAGGTGCGTTTTCAGGTTCCGTTTGAAGTTTGCAAGGGTAGGGGATAGTCTGACGTGTTGAGGCAGCGAGTTCCAGGAGACTGGGGATGCTCGGGAGAAGTGATCAACATTGCGTGCAGCAGCCACCATAGCTTCCCAGACACTGTTCTGAGAAGTGTACTGTTTTCCCTCACTATAGGTCTCACATTTTATGAGGGACCACAGTTCTCTATGGGGTTCAGATCAGGTGAACAAGGGGGCCATGTCATTATTTTTTCATCTTTTAGACCTTTACTGGCCAGCCACGCTGTGGAGTAGTTGGATGCATGTGATGGAGCATTGTCCTGCATGAAAATCATGATTTCTTGAATGATACCAACTTCTTCCTATACCACTGCTTGAAGAAGTTGTCTTCCAGAACTGGCAGTAGGCCTGGGAGTTGAGCTTCACTCCATCCTCAACCCAAAAAGGTCTCACAAGTTCATCTTTGATGATACCAGCCTATACCAGTACCCCACCTCCACCTTGCTGGCGTCTAAGTCGGAGTGGAGCTCTCTGCCTTTTACTGGTCCAGCCTCTGGCCCATTAAGAGTCACTTTCATTTCATCAGTCCCTAAAACCTTTGAAAAATCAGTCTTAAGATATTTCTTGGCCCAGTCTTGATGTTTTATCTCATATTTCTTGTTCAATAGTGGTTGTTTTTCAGCCTTCCTTACCTTGGACATGTCCCTGAGTATGGCACACCTTGTGCTTTTTGATACTCCAGTAATGTTGCAGCTCCGAAATATGGCCAAACTGGTGGCAAATGGCATCTTGGCAGCTTCACGCTTGATTTTCCTCAATTCATGGGCAGTAATTTTGTGCCTTTTTTTGCCGAACACGCTTCCTGAGACCCTGTTGGCTATTTGCCATGAAATACTTGATTGTTTGGTGATCACGCTTCAAAAGTTTGGCAATTTCAAGACTGCTGCATCCCTCTGCAAGACATTTCACAATTTTGGACTTTTCAGAGCCCATCAAATCTCTCTTCTGACCCATTTTGCCGAAAGAAAGGAAGTTTCCTAATAATTAAGCACACCTTATATAGGGTGTTGATGTCATTACATCACACCCCTCCTCATTACAGAGATGCACATCACCTGATTTACTTAATTGGTAGTTGGCTCTCAAGCCTATACAGCTGGGAGTAGGACAACATGTGATCAAAATACTCATTTGCCTAATAATTCTGCACACAATGTATACAGTACTTACCATAAAGAATAGAGAGAGGGAGGGGGGCAGAAATCCATATGAATACCCACCATGATATTATCTGCTCAGATGCAATTGTCACTCGAGAAGCTGACAATTTTTTAAAGTTTACTTTCTTGGATTTGAAAGGTTAAACGTCCCAGCTGACCACTAATGGTATGTAGATAAGCAGCCTTATAGTGCCAGTACAGCACTGGCTTTAGCTTATATACAAAAATCCTGGTGATTGGTTCCCTTTAAATCATTACACTGGTATACAGTAATTTTGGGGCCAATGATGTTTGAACTGATTAATATTACGTTTATGGAGCTGAATAAAAATATAACTTTGTTTTTTTTTCCAGATTGGCTCTACTTTCTGAGATATTTAACAGTTAATTAATTAATTAATTAACATAATAGGGTTGAAAAGCATTCAGATTTGAAGAATATGTCTTATAACTAGTAAACAAACAATTTAAAATCATACAAGAAAATAAATTTAAAATGTCTAACAGTGAAAGTAAAGAGTTATGCATGATTTAAGCAATTAATACATTAATTATTAAATGTTAATGTGAATGCTTCAAAAAACATGGTTTATGCAATTTCCCTTTATGTGTGTTATCAGTATAATCACGTTGAGACTTCAACAGTATTCTGCCATCATGTGTCTGTCCCCTCTGCCATCATGTGTCTGTTCCCTCTGCCATCATGTGTATGTCCCCTCTGCCATCATGTGTATGTCCCCTCTACCACCAAGTGTATGTACCCTCTGCCATCATGTGTATGTCCCTTCTGCCATCATGTGTCTGTCCCCTCTGCCATCATGTGTTTGTTCCCTCTGCCATCATGTGTTTGTCCCCTCTGCCATCATGTGTCTGTCCCCTCTGCCATCATGTGTATGTCCCCTCTGCCATCATGTGTCTGACCCCTCTGCCATCATGTGTCTGTCCCCTCTGCCATCATGTGTCTGTCGCCTCTGCCATCATGTGTATGTCCCCTCTGCCATCATGTGTCTGCCCCCTCTGCCATCATGTGTATGTCCCCTCTGCCATCATGTGTCTGACCCCTCTGCCATCATGTGTCTGTCCTCTCTGCCATCATGTAAAATCCCATAGCGTCTAGCTCAGGGATTGGCATGATTACACAGGCCCTTTTGATAAGGTAATGTTGGTTATTCTGCCTGGTAACACGAGTGAGGTGGTTTCTAGCCAATCAGCTCACTGCGTGGGTATTTATGAATTTGTTATTGGTTATGGTATTTTTGCGGGAAGCAGCGTTACCTATAAAAGGTCGGTTTTGTCAGCTGTTTTCAGTCACAGCTGATGGACAGTGAAGAATCGTCCCACCCTCCCCCCTTTTTTAATTTTTCTGGTTTCCCGTATTTTGTCATTTGTTTTTATTAGAGGGGTAAAATCGCCCAGAAAACTCTGGGTGGATTTCGGTATTTATTTCTGGTGGAATTTGATAATGTTATTTTATAAATGGATATTTGTTATGGTTTATGTTATTTATTATTGGTAACCCTTAATAAAAAACAATACGGTCAGTTTTTTTCCAATCCACACTCTCTTCTCTGCGTCAGTTTTATTTGGTATGTGAATGAATGGGTCTTGTGTGATCATATGTATGTCCCCTCTGCCATCATGTGTATGTCCCCTCTGCCATCATGTGTATGTCCCCTCTGCCATCATGTGTATGTCCCCTCTGCCACCATGTGTATGTCCCCTCTGCCTTGATATATCTCCTCCATCACCTTCACATCCTATTAAAACCTCTCGTCTTGTTCCTCGCTGAAGTCTCCAAGGTTATCTGGAAATCTGTTTAAATAGCTACGGACATAGTGCATCTTTATGCTCATATTAACTCCAAAATTTCTGAAGTTATCAAGCATATTTTGCACCAATTCTTCATAATTGTTTGCTCTGTAATTACCCAAGTAGTTATTCACAACAAAGGCAAAACTCTTCCAGGCCGAATCCTCAGTGTCATTCATGCATGTGATAAAATTAGAATCGTTCATGAGTTTATGAATATGAAGACCATGAAAGATTCCAACTTTTAGTTTTTCAATCCACAGTCCAGGGAATGATCTAGAAATGTACTTGAAACAATTACACAAATTCTCCAAAGCCCTAAGAATTTGCTTAAGTAATCCTAGCTTAATATGAAGCAGTGGAAGAATGATTTTGTTCTTGTCCATCAGCGGCTTGTTGATGGTATTTGTAGCTCCAACGATTATTTCTTTCCTTATACGCCATGACTTTTCCAATGATCTTGCTTGCCTTGCTATCCCAGAGGCACATGAAACATGGTTATTTTGTGTATCCAGATTGCTGTCCAAGCAAGAAGTTCACCATCTTCAGATCAACACAAATCGACCACTGATGTTCATGATAACAGATCTTCTGTAATAGGATTTTTCCATTTTTATATTCTTCTTTAAGTTTTCTTGAGTGAGCAATGGAAAGAATTTCTTTAAGCTTAATGGTTGAGTCCTGGAAAAACGTCCTTCAAATTTATTACCACTGATACTATCTGTCATACACTCCAATCCCTGCCTCTCTTCAGCGGATAGTCTGGTATTTTGGTATATACTGGTATGGAAATGTAATTGCCATGTGGAATAGGTCATCTTGCTGATTCCAAATCAGAATCTCATCAAGCTTTCTTGTAACAATTAAAACCTTTAATTTTTAAATTGTTCTCTTCATACCATTTTTAAACTTTTTCTTTCACCATTTATCCACTGTCGTAGGTGCTCTAAACATGTATTGCAAACCAAATGTGCAGCCCAAGACTTATCCTGGTCTACAAGCTGCACCCAAGAATAAACCAGGTATACTCAGCTCACAGTCTTTAAAATGTCTTCTTTGTTTTTCAAACCTAGATGCGTGGTGTCCCTGAGGCTTCAGCATCCACAGAGTATTGCATCTGTCTTAAGGTGTAATAATTATCCTGGGTAAGAGGAGGTTAACCGCTGGTGCTTGAGCTTATACAATACACTTACATAAACACCCAGTTAGTGAGCCAGCACTTAGGGTACCTTCACACTTTAGCGATGCAGCAGCGATCCGACCAGCGATCTGACCTGGTCAGGATCGCTGCTGCATCGCTACGTGGTCGCTGGTGAGCTGTCAAACAGGCAGATCTCACCAGCGACCAGTGACCAGCCCCCACCCAGCAGCGACGTGCAAGCGACGCTGCGCTTGCACGGATCCGGCGTCTGGAAGCTGTGGACACTGGTAACTAAGGTAAACATTGGGTATGGTTACCCGATGTTTACATTGGTTACCAGCGCACACCGCTTAGCTTAGCGCTGGCTCCTTGCTCTCCTAGCTACAGTACACATCGGGTTAATTTACCCGATGTGTACAGCAGCTACATGTGCAGAGAGCCGGAGCCGGCAACACAGGCAGCGTGAGAGCTGCGGAGGCTGGTAACTAAGGTAAATATCGGGTAACCACCTTGGTTACCCGATGTTTATCTTGGTTACAGCTTACCGCAGCTGCCAGACGCCGGCTCCTGCTCCCTGCTCGCTTCATTTGTCGCTCTCTCGCTGTCACACACAGCGATCTGTGTGTCACAGTGGGAGAGCGCCTTTGAAGAAAACGAACCAGGGCTGTGTGTAACGACCAGCGATCTCGCAGCAGGGGCCATATCGCTGCTCAGTGTCACACACAGCGAGATCGCTAATGAGGTCACTGCTGCGTCACAAAAAGCGTGACTCTGCAGCAATCTCGGCAGCGAGCTCGCTGTGTGTGAAGCACCCCTAACATTACTCAGAAAGCTAGGCTGGGAAATTCCCGGGCAGGATGAGTCATCAAAAAGGTGGGGGCTGCCAGGGAAGTGAGCAAACACACTTAGTTTCACTTTAGAAGGAGTTTTACCTCAGAACAGTCTTGGAGCAAAAGGGAGCAGACAACCTTAGGAGAACAGAGCTTAGCAGACTGGTCCTGGGGACGTGAGGCTGGAGGAATTACTACCAGGACCAGGGGCCATGACACCGCACTGAGTTTGCACAGGGCAGACAGAGAGAGCAGCAGGAGATGACTGAGTTGAACTGTGAGACAGAGGAGTTCATACGATAGCCGGAGGGTGAGCCCCAACAGCCCCTTCGGGACCGGCACCAGTCAGGGTGCAGATCCCTTGGTTAGGGGAACCTTCATGGACTCTAATGAATCTGCAGAGAAAGGGAATTTCCCATCCCATTGCTCACCAACAAAGGTCCCGGGGCACAGCAGCAGATAGAGACAGGAGCCAAGGCCACGGTCGGGTCCATAACAAGTTTCGCGCTGCCTGCGTATGGGATGGCAATTAAAGCCAAGGACACTGGGGGCCCCAAGTAGCTTCATGAGGAGCCACACTATAAGGCGCAAGAGGAAGGTCTCACATGCTTCACAAAACCGGTGGTGACCTCTGCTTCATCCGAGATCGGCTGGGGTCCCTCACGGTGATGACCGGTACTCTGCGGGTGCATTACACGAACTGTGAGTAAAACACATGGAACCGCAGCCCCTGTGTGAGACTCTGATTTGCCGGCGCAGCTGCCCCGTGCTTCAGTGCCAACGGCTCTTCCCCTGTCATCACCATCCTCCCCGGGGCTTGCTCCACCTGTGGGGAGCTGGACTATCTGTGCTGCGGTAACATCAGCCCCGGAGGAGAGCGACATCTCGCAGCGTTGGCTAATCCCTAGCCGCACAACATGTGTGGCGCTGCAAAGCAAACCCCCATCCCCCTTTTTGATTCTCTTTGCCTGTAGCCGACGGGGCCACGGAGCTAGGTCAGGCCATTCACAGCAACCCCACAAAACTGGCCCGGTGACGAGTTATGCCGTGCAGGTCCTGTGGGGTGCTGCAGATGCTCTTCAAAAGGAGCGGAATACTTCAGGATTGTTGATGCAGGCTCTTCTTGATGAAGTCATATTTTTTACATGTATTTATATACTCATTAAGACAGAACGTTTGGTGTGTAAACAAAGACTGGGTTGACAAACTTTTATGGTAGGAAACTTCTTTCCTCATCAAATTTACAGTAGAATTCTGGCTTTAAAAAGTTGCTTTTATAGCATTTTAGCCAACAAATTGAAGTACAAAATAATTATATGGGATGTGAAAGAGTCAAAAGACAGACCAAAATCTATTGCATTAGTTATCACACTTAACAGCCAGACCAGAGAACTGCTGAATCCTAATCCATTGAGTGGTAAAAATGCAACTGCCAAGGAGACACCTCAGACCGCCTACTCAGGTGGCCCAATGGCACCTCCTTACCGGTTGCGCGCAGGGAAAATTCCCCATGTGTCCCCTGTAATGTTGCGCCCTGCAACGTGGGGGTTCCACTCGCTTGCAGCGGTGTGAGGTAGCTTTAGCAACACACGTACACAGTCTCTTCATAGAAATTCCGGCAGTTTATTTAAAACACTCAGCATAAACCGCCCTCAAACATAAACAATAAGTCCCTTATGGAAGTCTTAGCAACTTCCCCATTCTCTGGCTCCTGCCAGCGTACAACTCTAACCAAGGTTCCTTCCAGCACCCAGGGCCCTCTGCAGACCCCTGTCTGTCTCTCCTCCTGGAGAGATTCGGCCCTACAGCCCTGGTCTGGCTTGGCTGCACTCACCTCAGACTCAATATCAGAGCCTTGTGTTCAGCCTCCACACAGGCTGATACACCCAGAGCTCCCGGCTCTGGAAACAAGTGAGCACACTTGTTTCCAGTCCACACACTGGACGTCTGGAGCTAGTCTCTATCTAGACTGCCCTAGACACACTCCACCTAGGTTCAGAGACAGGATTGCTTTAACCCCTGGAGCCACACCCACAGGTGGTAAGGAGTGTGTAATCAGCATCACACACCCTTCCATGGCTCTGCATGTAATGCAATCCTGTGGAACCACAGGTCCCAGCCAACTTCACATTGCAGAGCACCCATGCTTCTGCAAAACATACCGGCCCTCTGTAATACAGCCGGTTGATACGTCACATACACTCCCCCTCTGTTCAAACCCATAGGGGAGAACACTTGCCAACGACCTGGGGCCGCGAGGCAGGGTATCCCCGCCGCCATGCCCCACCAGTCGAGAGAGCCGTCCAAGGTGCCCAAGAGCATAAGTCCCTGAGACATCGCCCGACCCTGTCACCAAACCCTGTCGTGTCAACCGAGGGTTAAAGGACGTCCCCTTTCCGGACGGTTCGCTCCCTGACCCCCTCCCAGGGTCACCGCAGCAGAGAGACACGTCCTCAGTCAAACCTACAGTCTTGTCCGAACCTAGGCTTACTCGTGTACCCCCAGGGCTACTGTCAGGAACTCTAAGCTCAAAGCGGCCACTATCTACAGTACATCGTAGGTTTCTTCTCGGTCAGCGATTCCTTTTATCGTGTGTCTTAACTACTGGACCGACCCCCCATCTTCCACTTCTTTCCTCTGAACAACGGGGAGAAGACGGCTGCTGTCCCCCACACAGTTGGCGAAGCTGCTCCTCAATTTTCAGGTTTTCTTGCCTCAACCGCTCCATGTCACGTACATGGTGTACTCGATATCCAAGAAGGCTTCGAATGTTTCCAAGACTCTCTACAGTCCCGACACAGACGAACGGAACTATACCAGCTTCCCTGGGTATCTTGCTCTCATTAGCAGCAGGGATTCGTAATCTCACTAATCCCGACTTATTCACCATGTCTTGCATGACTCATCCGGTTTTTCCAATGACTTTCCCCACCAGAGCCCAGGGTACTTGGACGATATCTTCCACAAGACTCTGCGCTTTCCTTTTAAACTCTAGCTGTCTAGTGGCTTCCTCATTTCGCAGTTGGACCTG
Source organism: Anomaloglossus baeobatrachus (assembly GCF_048569485.1). Lineage (NCBI taxonomy): Eukaryota > Metazoa > Chordata > Amphibia > Anura > Aromobatidae > Anomaloglossus > Anomaloglossus baeobatrachus. Next base: position 295,915,831 of record NC_134358.1, on the reverse strand, counting down.
CCACTTCATACGAACACATCTGAAGTGCATGTCCTTTAGAATAGCCACCTGCTGCCCAGTAATTTCACTGGTGGACAATATCACTAACTGTTCAGCCTCTGGGGTACAATAGACCTCACACGCTTCCACAGCTCTCTTAAAGTCGTCATGCATGCACTCGATGGCACACGCTTCTCTTAAGTCCTCAGGTATTTCCACCATGCACTTGACTACAGAAGTCGCATTCATCCCTGCCGCTTTCACATGCTTGTCCAGTTTCGCTTCCAGAGTCATCTTTCTTTGGGCCTCCCCTGCTTCAACAAGTTTGGTCAGGATTGACACTCGCTGCTCCATCTGTTCCAAGGCTACCTGGGACCTGGACTGGTACTCTGCCAAGTGACTTCGGAGCTCAGCCACTTCTTTCTCCAGCTCCCTTACTCGACTCTCAGTAGCCTGGCTAAGAAGTGTTTTGTGTTTCAGATAGCCGTTGCTCATCCTCTTGAATGAGTCTTCACCTGCGGACCTCTCTGGTCTATGACACACTATTTTCGAGGCCTCTTCCACCTCTACACCTCCGGCCTTTCCATGGGGTGCAACTTTGTCATAATCACCCCTCTCTTGGGTCTCAGCTGCTTCACCTTCAGCCGCCTCACAGATAGGTGGCTCGTCGGCTCGCTCAGAAGTGGGAGAGGATTCAGCTTTCAACTCTGGGGTCGGCTCCTTCTCCATGGCTTCATCGCATGGACCACTGTTGTCCCAATGTATCGGTTTCTCTGGCAGCACGTCATCGCTTGCCAGTGTACCCGCCTCAGCTGCAGAACCTTTGCGTTTCTTACTCTTCTTATCCACGACCTTCTCTATATCCTCCATCTTGGTTTTACCAAGCAGGTCAGGCAGACTCTCAGTCCTGGATGAGACCTCTGGTCCAGACTTCACCTCCTCAGAGGCTCTCTTCACTTCAGCGCCAGCTGTTTTTTGGGTCTTCACTGCATTACCTTCAACTTCCTCTGGGCTCTCTGCAGTGTCACCCTCAGCCTGGGTGTCACACCCTTCAACATGGCACTTTGTTCCTTTTAGAGATTTGGGGCTGAATTTGCTGTCATCCACCCCAGCACCCGGAAGTTCACCAGTCTGCTCACCATGACTGTTGGGGATTATTCCTTCCCCCTCGCTCTCCAGGATTCCATTTCCTATTCCCCTCTCGCTTGACAGACTATCAGCTTCACACTTGGAAATCATAGGGACCACCCCCATTACGTCCTTGGTTGGCTCCTTTTCTGCGTTTTCACCCTGCTGATTCCTGTCGTTCCAATGTGTCAGTTCCGTCTCTGATTCCTCTTTCTTTTGTAGGATATCACCGTCTGACTCTACCGTAGCAGTTTTTACTGGCACCATGTCTTCATTACCCAGGCATGTCACTTTCTCTGCATCCTTAGACAGCATACACTGTGCCCCCTCTCTGCGCTTATTACGTCTTCAGCGTCGAGAGGATGTTTTACCCTTCTCGCTCATTTGTACCTCACTGTACTCCTTTGTCCCCTTTCTAGAGTCAGTGTCTTTACTGGAGTCATTATCACTCCCCCTGGTGTCCTGGACTAACATGTCCCCGCTTAACCAGGTGTCAGTCTCCTCCCCTGAAACTACTTGGGTTTTAGTGGTCAAACTGTCACTTCCCTTTGGAGACGTCACGTCACTAACTTGGGGAGACCCTCTATGTCCCTTGGTCCTTATGTCACTAAGTTGGGTCCGTCCATCATTTTCTTTGGTCACCCCTAACTTAGGACAGTCAATTTTAGGAGGTTCTATCTTCTCCTTACCACACATAACTGCACAACAAGGACCCCTTTTAACCTCATACAGTAAAGAGGCTTTCTTAGGGGGTTGCCGACTCATTCCCATGCAATCGGTCCCGGCCTCTGTCTTCCATAAGTCCTTAAACAACTCACAATCCTGTCCTATGATAACGGGATAGATCAAATCCCGAACCACACCCACGTCTGGGCGCCCCCTACGGTCGGGCGTCTGAATTATCACTCTGGCCAGAGGATATTCTTTAGTGGTCCCATGCACACAGCTTCCTTCTAATGTCCTACCATCCATAAAATGGAGATTGGGCATGGGTCTCACTAAGGTTAGCCAGCTCCCCGGGTCTAACAGACCAGAAACACGTAGCCCATTCAAGTCCACGGAGCACTTTTGTGGCCTCACATCGGATGGATAGCCTATACCGCAGGTAGGACATAAGTAAGGCGAATCCCATTGCCCCTTGCTATAGTCCACCTGTTCGGCTTGTGAATGCTCCACCCCCTGGTGGGTCACCACCGCTTTTTGAAGCTCCGCCCCCTGTTGGGCAACCACCCCTTTTTGGGACTCCGTCCCCTTTTGGCAACCACCCCTTTTTGGGACTCCGCCCCCTTTTGGGCAACCATCCCTTTTTGGGACTCTGCCCCCTTTTGGGCAACAACCCCTTTTTGGGACTCCGCCCCCTTTTGGGCAACCACCCCTTTTTGGGACTCCGCCCCCTTTTGGGGTTCCATGCAATGTCCTTAGCCCCCAGTTCACACCGTTCGCCCTTATCTCCCTGGGCACCTAGTGTCCATACTGGGCCCCGAAGAGAACTCCCAAACTGGTCCATGGCTGCGACATCGCTGTACACTGACAGCTCCTGCTGTCCCCGCACCAGGAACTGCTACAGCTCCTCCAGAACGTCCGCAGCGACCATTCCCTCTTTTTGGCTTTCAGCCCCCACTGTTGTCACCGGACCTCCTGGCACCTGCTGTGGGTGCTGCTGGCTCAGGAGCCCCTTCATGCTGCAACGAAAAGAGGAACAGGAGGGGCGCTCCAATGGGTAATACCCGGTGGTCAAAGACAAGGGGGGGTTAAAGAACCACTAACCTTTCCGGGTTGTACCGCCCGTACAACCAGGATCTCCAGCCTGTGGTGTATCACTGCTCACCAAGCAGGGCCTCGCAATTCCGGCTGGCCTGGAACATCCAGTCACTGGTCTCTCGCCACTGCAGCACAGAACCCTGCAGACGCACTGATTCACCGCCAGGTGCTTGAGAGCGCTGTCACTGTTCGTGGACCTGCCGATCCACCGCCAGCTGCTTGAGTGCGCAGACAAAATTTTCGTGGACCCGCCAATCCACCGCAAACCACTTGTATCCAGAGGAATACGTCCTAGGCCGTTTCCCTTAGCAACCTGGCTGCGTTGCCCCTAGCAACCAGACCGCATGCCTGCATTCTCCACCATATGTAACGTTGCGCCCTGCAACGTGGGGGTTCCACTCGCTTGCAGCGGTGTGAGGTAGCTTCAGCAACACACGTACACAGTCTCTTCATAGAAATTCCGGCAGTTTATTTAAAACACTCAGCATAAACTGCCCTCAAACATAAACAATAAGTCCATTATGGAAGTCTTAGCAACTTCCCCACTCTCTGGCTCCTGCCAGCGTACAACTCTAACCAAGGTTCCTTCCAGCACCCAGGGCCCTCTGCAGACCCCTGTCTGTCTCTCCTCCTGGAGAGATTCGGCCCTACAGCCCTGGCCTGGCTTGGCTGCACTCACCTCAGACTCAATATCAGAGCCTTGTGTTCAGCCTCCACACAGGCTGATACACCCAGAGCTCCCGGCTCTGCTCTCACTTGTTTCCAGTCCACACACTGGACGTCTGGAGCTAGTCTCTATCTAGACTGCCCTAGACACACTCCACCTAGATTCAGGGACAGGATTGCTTTAACCCCTGGAGCCACACCCACAGGTGGTAAGGAGTGTGTAATCAGCATCACACACTCTTCCATGGCTCTGCATGTAATGCAATCCTGTGGAACCACAGGTCCCAGCCAACTTCACATTGCAGAGCACCCATGCTTCTGCAAAACATACCGGCCCTTTGTAATACAGCCGGTTGATACGTCACACCCCCTAGATACACTCCTGGATTTAACTCAGATGAGGAAGGGGGTCATGTCAATATTTTTTCATCACTAAAGCCAATACTGGCTAGCCAGGCAGTGGAGTATTTTGATGCATGCGATGGAGCGTTATACTGCATAAAAATCATGGTTTCCTTGAAAGATGCAGACTTTTTCATGTACAGCTTCTTGAAGAAAGTGTCTTCTGAAACGTGGCAAAAGGTTTGACAGTTGATTTTTAATCCATCTTCTCCCCTGAAAAGCTCCAATTACCTCATCTATCAGTCCATAGCTGTACTCCTCCTCCATCTTCTTGACTTCTGAGCTACATTGGAGGTCTCTATCTATTACTGATCCATCCACTGGTTCTTCCATCTGGTCCATCAAGAGTCACTCTCATCTCACTAATCCATAAAACCTTCAAAAAAATCTGTCTTCAGATATTCTTTGCTAATCTTGACATTTCACATTCTGTGTCTTGTTCAGTGGCGGTCAGCTTTCAGCCTTCATTACCTTGGCCATGTCTCTGAGTACTAATCATCTGGTAAGATTGAACACTCCTGGAGTTCTGGAATCTGACAAAATTGGAGAATAATGGGTTCCTGGTCACTTCACATTTGATTCTTTTAAAAACTTTGTCAGTAAGGCTAAGTGAACACAGTGCATTTGTATTACTTTTTTGATGCGTTTTGAAAAACACATGCAAAAAAAACCACATCAATAGCAAGGTAAAAATGAGGCAAAAAGTCATAAAGAAGAGCAAAAATGGGCATTTTTGCACTGAATTTTTCCTGCACAGAGATACAGAAATGGTGCAAAAATTTCTGTAACCAAGTACTCAACATGTGCATATAATAGCCTTAATGTGCAGCTTTTTTTCTCAACACAACAAATCTTTGATGGTTCTGTGATCGCGCCCCAATGTCAATTTCAAGAGTGATGCATCCCTACGACTTTTAACAGTTTTTGACTTTTATGTGCCAGTTAAATCTCTTCTGTGGCCCATTTTACCTGCAGAAAACAAGCTGCCTAATAATTCTGCGCACCTTGATAAATTGTTGATATACTTAGGTCACATCCTCGCTCACTACACAAATGCTGATCTGTTGTATCCAATAAGCATTTAAGTTTCTACAGCATGGAGTTTGAAAATATGCTTAAGGCCTCCTTCACATGTCCATGCTAAACAGTTATGCGTGTGCGTGTGTCTGTGTGTATTTGTTAAGTGTGCTGTCCCTGTTCTATCAGTGTGACATCCGGATAGCACACAGACAACATAGCTGTTATACTTACCTGTCTCCGGCGCTGCTGTTACTTCTGGGTTCCCGATGAGTGCAATGAATATCCAATGAGCATAATGAGCGGACCCGGAAGCAACAACAGAGGCAAAGACAGCAGCACTAGAAACAAGTATAAAAAATCTTTATTTCTATGTGACCTGTGTTTTCTTCGGTACGTGCCACACTGATGTCACACTGATCACATCAGTGTGCGGTCCATAGGACACCTGTGCTGCCGGCAGAAAACAAAAATGTCGCCTAAAGGGGTATTTTCGTCTTTAAGAACCTCAATATGGTATTGATAATAAGAAGAATATTACCAAATACTTTGCTTATAAATGTAGCGTAGTTTTCGTTATAAACTATGTCACTTAGCTCATGTGCAGGTGATGCGCCCACGGGGTCTGCGGGATTGCTCGTCACTGGGCCGGTGTAGCATTGGGGATGTCGCAGCGGCTAGGCCCGGATCCGTGAGTGACCTCGGTGGTGTCAATAAAATGGGGGACAAGGATAATGGGGATTGTAGTCATTCTTGACGCCCCCTGTGGTGTGCAGCTATAATATGGGAGCCGCCGCTGCCAGGGGCTTCCACGGAGGGCCAGTTGTAGTGCAGCAATATTGATACAGCTCTCCACAGGCAGAGCTAGGGGTGCGGGAAGGATTGGACGACACAGCGGTTGCAGTTAAAATTCTTTACTCACTAAGATGTTACCACCTTTGGATTGCCGGACTCCGCTGTGATGGGCTCCAGCCAATCTCGGATAGTTCGGAGGCCAGAACTGGTGTTTCTTTATGTGAGTCTTTCCTCCCTGTGCTATGTTGTGTGAGTCCCTGTGGCTTGAAGCCACGCGGGGACCTGAGTCCTTGGATGGACCTCATTCCTGTCCTGTATGGCAGGCAGCGTGACTCCGTTACTGGTGCCGCTCTGTTGTCACGACTCCTGGCTCTATATGCTGCTGTGCCCTTTGCGTGGGCCAGAAGACTTTAAACTGTCTGCCCGGCGGATTCTGCTGGCGGGACCTGAACTGCCCACCAGCCTAGGGTTCCGCACCCTGTAGTCTGCGCTTGGTCCTGAGGGAGCTATGGCGCAGCTCTCCCCTCAGCGAACATGTTCTCTCCATGCCTCACTTGTTCCGTGTCTTACACTATCCTGTGTCAGCGTCTAACTGTCTGAGTGTGCGTGTGTCGCCTTGCTCCCCTGTTGTGTAGCTCTGCACCCCCGGGATCCTGAACTAGTGAGCAGAGGGTCCACTACATTAGTGATGGCCATCTCCCAAGTCTCTACCCCAGCCCAGTCACAGTGACAGGGCATCTATCTGTGTGTTTTGGGTGGATTTTGGTGGTTTACCGGCAATGACCTCCTCCGTATCCGAGATGAATACTGCACCTCTGGCGAGGTGCAGTACCCTATAGCGACTGAAGCCTCAGGGGCGCCACACAGGCATGGTAGTAGTTTAGGAATCCATGGCTACAACCACTAGCAACTAACCGTCCCCATATACCTGGCCGTAACCTTGGATACCTAAGCTTTTGCAATACCCTGCACATAAGGTAAGTTACATAGCTTTTCTCAAAAACTATTCTACATTTCTGATTGCAAATATTTGCAAACATTCTTATTATTACACCTACTATATATCGGGATAGTATTCTGTAGATGGGAATACCACTTTAAGTCTAGTAATATAGTCAAAATAATCACTTGCCTAATAATTCTGCACACAGTTTCCTGACAATAGCTTTACAAGCCTGAAAACACCCTATAATTTAATTTTGTAGTGTATTTTATTAAAAAAAGCTTAGCAACAATTAGTGAATAGTCATTTTATTCTACTAATATTACATAAATTTAATTATGGCAATGTGCTCTATTTTTGCTAATTTGTTAAGTTCTAAAAAGGTGAATATACAAATAGAAATAACTGCAAATTATTGCTTCCTGACACATTGATGAATAGGGCCTGGAATAAATGAAAACCTTTCCAAGCATATAATTAAGTCAAATCCAACCATGATAAAGGCCATCTGTATGATCAAATCCAAGGAAGTGGAGATTCCAAGTGCTTTGAATGATGCTGGTAAAATGCCTGCTCTCATGGGAAGGTCATTAAATATTGATCAGTTCCAATTGATTGCAGGCTTTACATCTGACTACTATAAAATTAATAACCTTGTCATTTAGTTCAGATTTAAAGGTGTATTCTACTTCTTTATTACTGTAAGGTTTACAGACTAAAAACTCCTTAATATAAAAGATATCAATTTTATTAACAAAAGCATTTAAAAACACTTCCACATTATATAGAAAATATTAATTGGTGCCATACAAAGATTCCAACATATATCCCCCTTATTATTCTAGTCCTATGTGTTACCCCAATTAAGGAGCAAGAACAAATGTCAGTAAGGCGCAGTATACAAGTATATCCCTAAACAGTCCAATAGTCAAGGGTCCTACAGTCAAGATCCCTAAAAGCAGCACTTTTTTTACCCTAAATTAGTCGGTTCTGCACTGAGATATAATTCTGTATATACTGCCACTTCCTATATTAGTGAGGAGGCTGTCAACCTTCTACCCCTAATCGACCCGACGCGTTTCCCCTTCAAATAGAAGGTTCTTCAGGGGTCATCAAAAAGTAGTATAGAGAAATACAATTAATTTATACATTATCCTCCAATCATACAGTGAATACAGACATAGTTTTTGTAATCTCCCCAAACAGAGTACATCAAACAAATGATCTTCAGATTGTACAAATGACTATTATAGTCTCCTCTGGTGCTGTCGTATCTTTAGTCTCCAAGAATTGCCAGGTAACACAGAGTTCCACAAAATATTAGCGTGGATATTACCGAACAGAGAATTCCCGTTATAGAAATATTTTTCAAATTTTTGTCATCTCATTCGGGACAAGGCTGTATTTTCAAGGTGAATGATGATGTCACCTGAAAAATTAAAAGAATTTTGTGTCCCAAACAGTTCATATTTTCAGATGTAATTACCATCAGGAATCTCACAGTCAATAATCATGGCAGAAGGAGATACAGATCTCCAGAGAGTGTATAAGAGGAGAATAACACATAGAGGTCCATCACCTCAAAGCCAGAAACACCTATGTGCCCATATAATCAAAAATACCTATTAAAAACATGCCCATTCATAATTCCCCTTCAGCAAGCTTTTTCCTTTTCAGTGTCCGTGTAGATAAATGGACTAGAGTCCTATGGAAAAAGCAATACAATCACCAAGTGTCTATGCAACACCCCATATGGTGCTGCATACATCTCCAAAGTCAAAACATACCCCTCAGGTTGCAATTGGCATGTCCTGGTCCAAATAAGTTTAAAACTCTGCATGATGAAAGGTGAATGAAAAGAGTCCATCACAATACATTCACAGCTCTATAGTACATGTCAGCAATTAGAATATCTCAATAAAGCCTGTTACTCACATATACCAGCATGTAGTTGGGGCTCCCTGTGTTGTTCAGAGCGTGCCCAGCCTCTGCAAAATCCACATGAAGACAGCGTTCACTTCCTACTTCCTCCAGTTACAAGTCATATGCTGTGAGGGGGCCAATCAATGCTACCCTCCACTGGGGATCCGCCCATAACCCAGAATGACACACTCCTCATGTTCATCTAATCACATATTGCTGTCTCAGGGTCCATGTCACATGCTCACAGAGGGCCAGTAACAGCCGTCCCAGTTGCTAATCATGGTCTAGCGGACAATAGTAATTAAATAGCTTTAGGGGATAATATTAGATAAATTGCCATCAATACGCATGGTCCAGTAGCGAAATATTAAATAAACTGCTCTGCAATTTACATGGTCCAGTGAATAATACTGATATAGCTCTGGAATATGTATGGTCCGGCGGACTATATTGAATAGCCCAGCGGGTAATATTGAACGGATTACTCTATATTATGCATGGTCCAGCGGTTAATATTAAATAGCTCTGTTATATTCATGATCCAGTGGATAACATTACATAGCTCTGCAATTATATTTATTTTTTGGTCCAGTGGTTTACTATTAAATGTAACAATTTTTATATAAAAAAACATAAAATAAAAGGAAACAATTTTGTCTAGATGATTTATTTTGTGCTGACTGGCTGAATAGAACTGGAAGCACTGTGATCACAGCTTGTTGGCTGCGCCTGAACCTTCACTTAGACCACTGCTCTATGCTGAGTCCTGGAATCATTGATGGACGTGACCTGTGTTGTGTTTGATTTGTGGGTGGTTTTCCCAGAGCTGTCCACCCTAATTGGCCTATTATGGCACATGATTGGGGGTGGGTGTGATACACAACCTAGGCTGTAGTGATTTTCTCAATGAGGAGAAACAGCGTGCCTTTTTTTTTCCCTGCTATGTAAACAGATTAGCAACTGGGACGGCTGTTACTGGCCCTCTGTGAGCATGTGACATGGACCCTGAGACAGCAATATGTGATTAGATGAACATGAGGAGTGTGTCATTCTGGGTTATGGGCGGATCCCCAGTGGAGGGTAGCATTGATTGGCCCCCTCACAGCATATGACTTGTAACTGGAGGAAGTAGGAAGTGAACGCTGTCTCCATGTGGATTTTGCAGAGGCTGGGCACGCTCTGAACAACACAGGGAGCCCCAACTACATGCTGGTATATGTGAGTAACAGGCTTTATTGAGATATTCTAATTGCTGACATGTACTATAGAGCTGTGAATGTATTGTGATGGACTCTTTTCATTCACCTTTCATCATGCAGAGTTTTAAACTTATTTGGACCAGGACATGCCAATTGCAACCTGAGGGGTATGTTTTGACTTTGGAGATGTATGCAGCACCATATGGGGTGTTGCATAGACACTTGGTGATTGTATTGCTTTTTCCATAGGACTCTAGTCCATTTATCTACACGGACACTGAAAAGGAAAAAGCTTGCTGAAGGGGAATTATGAATGGGCATGTTTTTAATAGGTATTTTTGATTATATGGGCACATAGGTGTTTCTGGCTTTGAGGTGATGGACCTCTATGTGTTATTCTCCTCTTATACACTCTCTGGAGATCTGTATCTCCTTCTGCCATGATTATTGACTGTGAGGTTCCTGATGGTAATTACATCTGAAAATATGAACTGTTTGGGACACAAAATTCTTTTAATTTTTCAGGTGACATCATCATTCACCTTGAAAATACAGCCTTGTCCCGAATGAGATGACAAAAATTTGAAAAATATTTCTATAACGGGAATTCTCTGTTCGGTAATATCCACGCTAATATTTTGTGGAACTCTGTGTTACCTGGCAATTCTTGGAGACTAAAGATACGACAGCACCAGAGGAGACTATAATAGTCATTTGTACAATCTGAAGATCATTTGTTTGATGTACTCTGTTTGGGAGATTACAAAAACTATGTCTGTATTCACTGTATGATTGGAGGATAATGTATAAATTAATTGTATTTCTCTATACTACTTTTTGATGACCCCTGAAGAACCTTCTATTTGAAGGGGAAACGCGTCGGGTCGATTAGGGGTAGAAGGTTGACAGCCTCCTCACTAATATAGGAAGTGGCAGTATATACAGAATTATATCTCAGTGCAGAACCGACTAATTTAGGGTAAAAAAAAGTGCTGCTTTTAGGGATCTTGACTGTAGGACCCTTGACTATTGGACTGTTTAGGGATATACTTGTATACTGCGCCTTACTGACATTTGTTCTTGCTCCTTAATTGGGGTAACACATAGGACTAGAATAATAAGAGGGATATATGTTGGAATCTTTGTATGGCACCAATTAATATTTTCTATATAATGTGGAAGTGTTTTTAAATGCTTTTGTTAATAAAATTGATATTTTTTATATTAAGGAGTTTTTAGTCTGTGAACCAGTTTTGAGCTCTCCTTGTATTACATTTTTCGTGAGAAATACTGTAAGGTTTACTCAGCAATATCACTTATAATACTCAATTATTTTTTGTAGTGGAAACATGTTTTTTTGTACAAGTGAGATAGCTCAATTAATCTGCTCTAAGTAAAAATTGTGAATGGATTGTTTGGTGTGCATGATACCTTTATCTGGTCATGTAGAGAGAACTACAATGCTTTAGTCTCATGCAAATATTTACAGTATACTATTGTTCCTAAATCATAACTGCTATTTGTAAGGGTCTACTAATATCAGGAGCTCAATATTAAATTGGTCTCAAAGGGACATTTAAAATGAAAAGCTTCTTTAAAGGGAATCTGTGTCGCCCTGGGCAAGCCAGGGGACACAGGTCACACACCACCACACCCTACATCCCAGTTAGGAACACCAAAGCTAACCAAAAATCCTTGTTGCCTTCCTCCAGAGGCTGATGTTCACACCAGGGGGTGGGCCAGGCGGTTGGCTCCGCCCACCGAGGAGGACACAGCTCTGGAGGCGGGAGGAAACCAGGCAGTCCAGTGAGGGACATGAAGGAGTAAACAACAGAGATTAGCCCAGGCAGGGCTTGAGTGAAGTGCAGATAGAGTGAGAAGGAAGTAAAGTGGTGAAGGAGGAAAGCAAGAGTGGTGACAGAGAGAAAGCCTGAAGTAGTCCAGCTGGGTGCAGGACAGGTCAGCAAGGTCAGCAACGGCGGTGACTGTCTGGAGTGGGACCGTTTGGAAGGACCGCGGACGGGTAGTGGCCCGGCGGTCTGGAGCAGTGTTCCGAAGGACAGTCAGCACCAGGGCAGGGGCCTCTCGGACCCCGGCAAGGCTAGGAGTCGCCAGAATTTGCCAAATCCGTCAGTGAAGGGGACGTAGATCCCCCAACAACCAAGTCCCGATTGAAGGCAACAGCCCAACCAGTGTAAGAGAGACATCGCCACCGCCAGGGCACCAGTTTCTCAGGGCCAGCGCCTGCGGGCAAAGAGTAGAGCTCCCCCGGTCCAGCTTGAAGCCGGGGAGCGGGTTACCGGTGGGGACCCATCGCAACCAACAAGTAAACAAAGGTGCAAGGAAGAGGGACATCACCGTCACCTACTGGGAGAGCAAGTGCAGCCGTCCGTGGGACCGTCTTACCAGCCGTTTGGTTTACCGTAAAAACTGTGTCAACGTCTCAGGCTGAGTGAGTACCACAGTGCCGCAAGGCACAGCGCTGTCCCTGCGCCCACCAGGCCCTGCACCTCCCAAGCCATCACCGGGCCCCGGGATAACCAACCCCTACCCACGGAGGGGCAACACAACACCTGGCTGCTCCGCATCACCATCCCCGGGATCCCCATATAGAGCAGCGGTGGTGAAATCACCACAACCGTGGGTGGCGTCACGGACAATAAACTATCCCCAAACAAACCCCCCCCCCTTCACTCACGGGCGAGGAGCGCCGCTCGAGAAACCCCCGGGATCCGGCCCACCGCTCGAGCCACCACTGAGCAGCAGCAGCCGGACCCGAGCAGTAGGGGGTGAGCGTAGTGTGCTGACACCCTCCTCCCCCGCCCGCGACAAATCTGTCACCAGTTTTTGCTCCCCCATCTGACCGCAGCATAATGGCGGGGCACAGATCAGGATTCTAGCGATGTGTTACAAACTGAGCTTTTTGCTGTCATCTTGATGAAATCAATGTTTTCTCTGCTGCAGACCTAGCAGTTATACAGAGCTCACGAATATGCTGGACTACAAGGCAGCATGCCAAGTAATCCTGTAATGATAATCTTCTGCTTAGGGATGTTATTAAAACTACACTAAACAGCTCAGTAAGACCCCCTACACACGTACGTGCATTAAACACACGTGTGTGACGGTCTGTGATGCAGGTCTGTATGGCCTTCCGTGTGTCCCTGGGTGTGTTGTCCATGTGCTGTTTGTGTGCTATCCATGTGACATCCGGATAGCCTACACACAGCATGAATTTGTATACTTGCCTATCTCCGGCGCTGCTGTCACACTTGCTTCCGGGTATGCAGCCTGTGCAGTGAATAGTCATTAGGCATAATGAGCGGGACACAGAAGCAGCAGCAGGACCGCAAACAGCAATGCCGAAGACAGGTAAGTATAAAAATCCATTTAATTTCAGTGAATGAGTTTCCTCCGGTACGTGTCACCCGGATCACATCCATATGCAGTCTCTGTGACATCCTTGCTGCCAGCAGAAAACTGACTTGTCACCATGTTAAGAACAAAAACATGGACGTGTGAGTAAACCCATTGATTTTAATGGGTCTACTTGTGTCCATGTCTCCGGGACATGTCGAAAAGGGCACCACATGTATCGGAAATACGGACGTGTGAAGGAGGCCTAAGTGAAACACCGCTGGAATCAGGACCTCTATTATGCTGCTCTCATCAGATTAGGTGGCAAAAATGTTGTTTTACCAAAAATTCCTTACTGAATAACTAAACTTTCATTTTTTTTCTAGCAACATTTGTCCAGCATGGAAAGTTAGGAAATTGTTGAAATCACTTTATTAGGAGATTTGTCTTCTTTCCTGTAAAAAAAAAAAAATACATATAAGTTGCTACCAAACACCTGCATTTCCCCAGTCTAAATTCCTGCTCCGGCTCCACTGATATCAGAACTTACTCATTTGGAGTACAGCTGATGGCAGTTAGAAGGTCATCACCTGTCTTCTCCTCCACTTAGGGTACCTTCACACTTTAGCGATGCAGCAGCGATCCGACCAGAGATCTGACCTGGGCAGGATCGCTGCTGCATCGCTACATGGTCGCTGGTGAGCTGTCAAACAGGCAGATGTCACCAGCGACCAGTGACCAGCCCCCAGCCAGCAGCGACGTGCAAGCGACGCTGCGCTTGCACGGAGCCCGCGCCTGGAAGCTGCGAACACTGGTAACTAAGGTAAACATCGGGTATGGTTACCCGATGTTTACATTAGTTACCAGCACACACCGCTTAGCGTGTGCAGGGAGCAGGAGCCGGCAGCACAGGCAGCGTGAGAGCTGCGGAGGCTGGTAACTAAAGTAAATATCGGGTAACCACCTTGGTTACCCGATGTTTACCTTAGTTACCAGCCTCCGCAGCTCTCACGCTGCCTGTGCTGCCGGCTCCTGCTCGCTTCATTTGTCGCTCTCTCGCTGTCACACACAGCATCTGTGTGTCACAGCGGGAGAGCGCCTTTGAAGAAAACGAACCAGGGCTGTGTGTAACGAGCAGCGATCTCGCAGCAAGGGCCAGATCACTGCTCAGTGTCACACACAGCGAGATCGCTAATGAGGTCACAAAAAACGTGACTCAGCAGCGATCTCAGTAGCGATCTCGCTGTGTGTGAAGCACCCCTTAGTGTTGTCCTTATCAGAAAAAATCTGTTGCAGTAGATCCATCCATAACGGTTAGGAGAAACAGGTGTGGACCTGACTCTTTTACTACTATCATCATGTACTCCAAAGGAGTGCACAGTATACAGTTAGGTCCAGAAATATTTGGACAGTGACACAATTTTCGTGAGTTGGGCTCTGCATGCCACCACATTGGATTTGAAATGAAACCTCTACAACAGAATTCAAGTGCAGATTGTAACGTTTAATTTGAAGGTTTGAACAAAAATATCTGATAGAAATTGTAGGAATTGTACACATTTCTTTACAAACACTCCACATTTTAGGAGGTCAAAAATAATTGGACAAATAAACCAAACCCAAAAAAATTTTTTTTAGTTTCAATATTTTGTTGCGAATCCTTTGGAGGCAATCACTGCCTTAAGTCTGGAACCCATGGACATCACCAAACGCTGGGTTTCCTCCTTCTTAATGCTTTGCCAGGCCTTTGCAGCTGCAGCCTTCAGGTCTTGCTTGTTTGTGGGTCTTTCCGTCTTAAGTCTGGATTTGAGCAAGTGAAATGCATGCTCAATTGGGTTAAGATCTGGTGATTGACTTGGCCATTGCAGAATGTTCCACTTTTTTGCACTCCTGAACTCCTGGGTAGCTTTGGCTGTATGCTTGGGGTCATTGTCCATCTGTACTATGAAGCGCCGTCCGATCAACTTTGCGGCATATGGCTGAATCTGGGCTGAAAGTATATCCCGGTACACTTCAGAATTCATCCGGCTACTCTTGTCTGCTGTTATGTCATCAATAAACACAAGTGACCCAGTGCCATTGAAAGCCATGCATGCCCATGCCATCACGTTGCCTCCACCATGTTTTACAGAGGATGTGGTGTGCCTTGGATCATGTGCCGTTCCCTTTCTTCTCCAAACTTTTTTCTTCCCATCATTCTGGTATCGGTTGATCTTGGTCTCATCTGTCCATAGAATACTTTTCCAGAACTGAGCTGGCTTCATGAGGTGTTTTTCAGCAAATTTAACTCTGGCCTGTCTATTTTTGGAATTGATGAATGGTTTGCATCTAGATGTGAACCCTTTGTATTTACTTTCATGGAGTCTTCTCTTTACTGTTGACTTAGAGACAGATACACCTACTTCAATGAGAGTGTTCTGGACTTCAGTTGATGTTGTGAACGGGTTCTTCTTCACCAAAGAAAGTATGTGGCGATCATCCTCCACTGTTGTCATCTTAGAGTCCCTTATCCAATTACTTTTGGTCCCTTGAAAAAGAGGAGGTTATGCATTACAGAGCTATGATTCCTAAACCCTTTCTCCGATTTGGATGTGAAAACTCTCATATTGCAGCTGGGAGTGTGCACTTTCAGCCCATATTATATATATATATATATAATTGTATTTCTGAACATGTTTTTGTAAACAGCTAAAATAACAAAACTTGTGTCACTGTCCAAATATTTCTGGACCTAACTATATCTATGAAGCAGAAGGTAGATGAATAGATTGGAGAAAAACAGGGGTTTCAAAGCCTCTTATATGCAATCATGCAATAGAGCAATCAAGGCAAATCCCCTAATAAAATAATTTGCAATGTTTCATAACTTTATGCGTTGATCAAAAATCTTGAAAAAATAAATAAGTTTAGTAACCCTTTAAAGATAACAGAACAGAATTCCCAAGACTATGAGCGATAAAAAGCAAAATCTTTACTAAAGATGTTAAAACATATGATGCATTACTTGAGATACAGTTTGTATAATTATACCATGATCACTGGTAAACCATTTTTTGAGAAATTGATAAGGCTTTTCAAGGTACAATAAACAAACGAGTATAATGATCATGTATAAAATCATTGTGCTGCTGCAGTGAGAATTATTAGAGCCATGACCATGTCAAAGTTATGGGTTTTGACATGTCAACACTTTATGATGAGTGACAGTTTGACCTTTGAGACCCTCAACTATCCTGGAAATTTACTGTAGGTGCTGCAGTGCTGATTCAGTGCTTAGGGCTCCTTTATTCGTGTTCACTGTAAAATATATATACAGCAGGGTGTATAAGATAAGTCCTATTTGTGTATATCCAGTTTTAATTTTACATGATCATTAGCAAGGCCTAATAGGCTCCTGTATATGCAGAAACAGAGGCCATGTCCCCCCCAACCACCACCACTGTTATGGCACCCCTCACTTGATCCATACCTTCTGTAAACAATTTTGGCGCTTCAGTTGCTTTTGACTATGGCACCAAAGGGGTTGAATAAGTGTATCAGTGGCATCTCTAATTGTGGACTTATAAGCCATACAATGCTCCTCCAGGAATTTAAATATGCAACTTGCATCTTCAGTGAGAAACAGTAAAAAAACTCTATTACCATCTATTGGATGTAACAATTCTGAAAGTCAATATTGACACTTTATCAAGCTTTTCCATTTACTCTCTATATTGAAATTAAAGTAGAAACTCTATATGCAAACATGTGTTTTGTGGTATTTGCCCCTCATCAGTGCAACACAAGACATCTGATTCGGCAGGATAAGAGTTTTCTGACAAAGTGTCTAATGTGTCAGAGATCTATCACACAGTTAAATTTGATGACGTGCTTTGCACTGAGGAGGACCAAACACCCCAAAACATGTGTCACGGGTGTGTCACAGATGACAGACAGTCTTGTGGTGTCTGGCTATAGAAGGTCACAGCGTTTGGCTGCACAAACTGCTTCTTGACCTTCTATCATTTCTGCTTGGTTTTGATCTCTTTCGTTTAGGACCCTGCAGAGTTCCTCAGCTTGTCAGCTTCTTTTCAGTACTGTCCTTGTATCTTTCTATACCTTAACTTCCTATTACTCCATGCTGGTGATAGTTTATATACCTTTTACAAGTCTTCAGGGCTAGCAGTCGGCTTGCATACATCTGGAGAATCTTAGTGGTTGTTGCAGTTCCTCTCCCTGAGTCAACTGGAGTGTTTTACTATATTTTTTAGCACTAGGGTTCAGATACAGCTTTAAAGAAGGCAATTAAGTAATTTTATTATAAAGGTTAATATGAAATACAAACGTAAAGTAAAAGTATGATATTGCGTACACTTTTGTATATTGAACATACAAAGGTTAAGTACAGTTAAATACTTACATCACCAAGGAGTTTTGGAACATCATCTGTCTGGAACTACAGTAAGAGAAGCATGACATAGACAGAGAACTCCTGGACATCACTGCCCGGACGTCTCACAGAGCAGGAAACATGAGCTTCTGTCTGTGCTATATTTCAGCTGATCTTTAATAGAAGTTTTCCCAAAAATGACAAACCTTAGAGTTAATGTGTTTGTAGTCTTATTGATCCATGCCCTTTGATGGCCAATCTTTTGGCATAGATGAATCAGAGATACACCACACATCAGACAATGGAGTAATAACCCCACAGCATTCAAATCTCCCAAGAATACACATCAGATATTTGAGTTAGGTAAATGGATATATTGTCTGTCTGTGTATATAGCAAACACATAAAATATCAGATATTTGAGGAAAGTAAATCAGAAAGATTCTGCTACAATGGTATATTGTCTGCCTGTATATTCAAGACAAACACACATAAACCCTTAAGGATACATAAGATTTTGTATTTTGTAACCATGTACACTTTGTCTGTCTGATTAAACAATATGTTATAGTATAACATAATGTATGTGCTCAAAAATAGCCATTTTTATATTTGCAATACATTCCACCCTTGGCTATTTTGAGCCAAATATTAGTTATACCAGGTACCATACCCTAACGGCATAGTTTTAGTGGATGATACAACAACAAAAAGCAATGCATGCACAATAGCAAAAATTACTCCTAATATATAATGCATATATCCAAAAATCAGGTAACTAAGAAAATACCCATTCCCACCATCTACCATTATCTTGTGTAATGTAATTAATCTAGTATATCTATCTCTACTTGTGGTATTTATAAATTTAGCCACCGAACAAGAGAATCAGCCTATTGCTTTAGCTGCATATGCTGCTACAGTGAGTGTTCCTACAATTATTATAGATAATCCTTGCATCTATGATTTTGTTAACAATTTTACATCTTGTGTATATGATGAAAAGGTCATTATATTGTTAATCTCATATTATTTCCTGCGTTTGCATTTTTTATTTGTATGAGAGCCACAAATAATAGCAATCTCTTTATGGCCTGTCTGATTCTGTATTTTTATTTGTTGACATCTGCCTATTTTGCTTTGACAAGTCCTCTGATAAATCAGCTGGTGTAACACTTTGAGTCCTTAGGATAATCATCTCTTCTGTTATGTTCCCCAGTGTAGTTCATACAGGCACAATACAGATTGGAGATGAAGTTTTGGGTCACATCTTCTTCTTCTAGGCCTTCATTTATGTAAAGGGATCAATAGTGCCTCCATACAAGTTTTGTCATACAATAATGGCTCATTTTCATCACTGGAGCCAGGTAAACCCATAGATTCTGTTTGGTTTTCAATAAGGCCACATTTTCCATGGTTGGTCTCTTTGTTTTCGGTCTGAAGGTTGCTTGGCTTCTGACGGAAGTAGATCCATGCCCATGGTGGCGCCAATAATGCAACATTTCCAGATTTTGATCTACAGGGACAAAATTACACATATTACTCATCTGTCAGTTGGGATGTATTCCCACTTTTCTTGTTTCATAACTGTCAGCACATTGCCTGCTCCTTGAGCAATGACTTCAGCAGGTTCTGGAATACCTTTGTCACTCAATTGTTTCACCCAAATATTTGCACAATCCTTGATAGGATGTGAAGATCCAAATCATTTATCTTCTCTGCAGAACTGAAGGAGCCCTCCCTCTGACTATCTACATTTTAGAAATAGACAGTACTAGCAACTGAGCTATTCTATCTCACTTCTGTATTAACATGTCACTGTCTCCACTATTCATTAGAATTACCTTAATTAATAATCCTGATCTATCCCTTCTCTTATTAAAGGCCCAGTCACACTAAACAACTTACCAGCGATCCCAACAACGATACAACCTGATAGGGATCGCTGGTAAGTTGCTAGGAGGTCGCTGGTGAGATGTCACACTAAGCGACGCTCCAGCGATCCCACCAGCAACCTGACCTGGCAGGGACCGCTGGAGAGTCGCTACACGGGTTGCTGGTGAGCTTGTCACACAGGTAGATCTGACCAGCCCCCAGCACTGCGTGGAAGAGATGCTGCGCTTGGTAACTAAGGTAAATATCGGGTAATCAACCCGATATTTACCTTGATTACCAGCGCACACCGCTTAGCATTGGCTCCCTGCACACCTAGCCAGAGTACACATCGGGTTAATTACCCGATGTGTACTCTGCTACGTGTGCAGGCAGCAGGAGTCGGCTTCTGCGGACGCTGGTAACCACAGTAAACATCGGGTAACCAAGAAGCCCTTACCTTGGTTACCCGATATTTACCTTCGTTACCAGCATCCGCCGCTCTCAGCTGTCAGTGCCAGCTCCTGTTCTCTGCACTCCTAGCCACAGTACACATCAGGTTAATTACCCGATGTGTACTCCGGCTACGTGTAAAACTCTGGTCTCCAGTCTAAAAAGAAAGCACAAACATGATTAGAATACGAGCTCAAATAATACACAAAACACAATTTTATCCAGTCCATTATCCATATGCTAAAAGATTCACATCTAACTTGGTAGCCAAAAAAGCTCACTATTTACCCAACCATATTGGTATATTGTGCTGTATTAATTAGCAGCATGGGTATGCAAATATATGACCAACCAAACAATAGCAAAAATAATTGCCCTTCCAATAGACTGAACACAGGGATCCTGCTGGTTTCTAGTCTCTCCTTTGTGAACATTTGGATGGCTCTGTATGGTTTATGAGCAGGAATGGCTTTTGTAATACTTATCTCTTTACATATCTCTGTACATTCTGTATTGGTGGCAATCTCCTCTGTGGTCTCAATATTACCCTTATCTTTTCCCCCCCCATCTATCTTCCATTTCAGATGGAAACATCTTGGTGGAAGATGATAATAACCTGTTCTGCTGGGCTTTGATTTCCTGCACCAAACATTGGACTTCAGCATAAAGATCCTCAAACCCCAGTGCTGTGGGCTTTGCTGGTGACGATGAGAAAGTGGGCCCTCTTTCTCCCCATGTCCTGCTGTGCCCCTGCTGTGGAGATTCAGAATCTTTTGCTGCAACCTTTTTATTATGTGAAACCCCTGACTTTTTATTGAGTCCTCTCCTTTGATACAATTTTCTCTTTTGATACAATTTCCACATCTCGTCAGTACTAATCCCGTCTATTTTATCCCAGGGAACACCATCCTTTATCAGGGCCATAAACATATCTCTCCTGTTAACACTGGATCTATGATTTTTACTACTTTTGACATTGTCATACTGTTCTTCAAAATTAAGCTGACCTCTCTGTTTGGGACCCCATTCTCCCAGATCCCCTAACTGTCGGATTGCCTCCAATATATTGGAGATGGGTTTCCCAGTCTGATCTACCATTAATGCCATCATGACATGTTTATAAGCTGGAGGGGCATTTCTAATAATGCAATTTCTAATAGAAACACTTACAACAACTTGCATGTAATCGTCATATGTACTTGCTGAAATAGCATTTTTCATAGCCTCCTCCTTCAATCTCCGTGCACAATCTTTCAATGTAAACCATGGTTTTTCATTGGACGGCCAGTCCACCTCAGATGGGTATTTATGTTTCAATGCCATAGCCACAACATCCAACATATTACACACCACATGTGGTTGCTGAACCATCAAGGAACAAAATGCCTCCTTCACTACAGGCTCATGGCTGAGTTGAACAAACTTTGGGCCATCCACAGCATCCAGCTGTACTCCATGAGCCCCTGCCTCCCATAATCTGACTATCCAAGTTATCAAAGGTTAATTTGGCCCTTGTGAAACACGATCAAGAAGCTGACTGCAATCCTCTACCATATTCCTGTTCTGTTTTCCTATAGCTGTTTCTACAACTCGTCTATGGTACATAGGATGAACTTTTATTGGGTTAAGAGAAGGATCAATTTCCTTCTCCCCACTGACATGTTCATCCTTCTGGTCTGGGTCGGTGACGTTTTCAGAATCAATTGAGTTCCATACGTCACCATTCCACTGATCTGGATTCCACTCTATCCCTGCTTTGGCTATGGCCAAAGCTACTTCCTTTCTATTCTCCTTCCCTCTCTTCTTTCTGTATTTATACTGCTCTATACATACAGCAGACCTGTCTGCATCATACTGATAGCCATCACATTTGTCCACTGACAACTTATTCTGACACTGTGCTGTGACCAATGCAGTCTTGGCATCACACAACTGTCTCTCTAATTCCTGAACTTTTGTTACCATACGTATCTTTTCCTTATGCTGTTTTCTATATGCAGACAACAGGATCCATCCATGCCTACCAACAGCACCCAATTCTTTACCTTTTTCCACTTTTACTTTTTGCAAGCATTCAACCACATCAACAGGTTCAGCATTTTTCAAACATTTGTCCCATGGTTCACTCAAACCAACACTGTGTGACCACTTGGTTGCTAAAATATCATAGGGACTCTGTTCCCAACCTGGAATCTCAATGCATTCACTCACAACCACTTTTTTCTTAAAAAGAGGCATATTTTACGCAATATCACACTAACAAAAATAACATCAGAGCCTTCTGCGTATATCCTGCCGACTACACCAAATGTTTTACTATATTTTTTAGCACTAAGGTTCAGATACAGCTTTAAAGAAGGCAATTAAGTAATTTTATTATAAAGGTTAGTATGAAATACAAACGTAAAGGAAAAGTATGATATTGCGTACACTTTTGTATATTGAACATACAAAGGTTAAGTACAGTTAAATACTTACATCACCAAGGAGTTTTGGAACATCATCTGTCTGGAACTACAGTCAGAGAAGCATGACATAGACAGAGAAATCCTGGACATCACTGCCCGGACATCTCACAGAGCAGGAAACATGAGCTTCTGTCTGTGCTATATTTCAGCTGATCTTTAATAGAAGTTTGCCCAAAAATGACAAACCTTAGAGTTAATGTGTTGTAGTCTTACTGATCCATGTCCTTTGATGGCTAATCTTTGGGCATAGATGAATCAGAGATACACCACACATCAGACAATGGGGTAATAACCCCACAGCATTCAAATCTCCCAAGAATACACATCAGGTATTTGAGTTAGGTAAATGGATATATTGTCTGTCTGTGTATACAGCAAACACATAAAACATCAGATATTTGAGGAAAGTAAATCAGAAAGATTCTGCTACAATGGTATATTGTCTGCCTGTATATTCAAGACAAACACACATAAACCCTTAAGGATACACAAGATTGTGTAACCATGTATGCTTCGTCTGTCTGATTAAACAATATGTTATAGTATAACATAATGTATGTGCTCAAAAATAGCCATTTTTATATCTGCAATACACTGGAGATAAGTGGTTTGTTGTTTTCCCTTGTTTGTTATCCCTGTGTGTCCTTTAATGCCTAGTGGGGTTGATGAAGAGGTTACCCGATCCACTTTCTACCTGGGGCCTAGATCAGGGTCAACCTAGTGCCAGATATCCAGCTTGGCACATAGGTGCAGAACTTTAGAGCAGTGAAGGAACAAAGGGGTCAATGGTAGGCTTGGTCAGGGGTCACCATCTCCCCTTCCCAAGACACAGGGTTTCCCTTCCTTTCCCTTTCACCATTCGCTTGGTACTTTCCCTTACCTATGGTAATATTGTGTCTGCTAATTGAGTTTCTTGTTTGGCTTTTTATCCTAAACCATCTGGAAAGGCTTCTAAAATGATCAATATTGACTTTTAGGATTACTACATCCAATAGGTGGCTGTAAAGTTAATGTCCTCTTTCACTCTAAAGAAGATATTTGTACATACATAGTATTAATAACAAGTCAATCTGTAATATGTTTTGCGTATTAATACAAATTGTACTTCCTTGGATCAATGATTTGTTTATTTTCTTGGGCTTTTTTAATTTATTTTTTTGAAGCTCCTCCTGCTTGTCTTGTGATGGTCTATGTTTTAATCTTGACGTTCCACACTGTGTCTAAAATTGGTACAAACCAAGTCAATATCCAGTGATTTTTCAATATTTGATGAAGCTAAGGCAATTTTCAATTACATTAACATCATAAATCATGGTAATTTTTTTTTGCAAATAGTTGGCAAGATATACAAATCCCATTTTTCAATGTAAGAACACTTACATTTTAAACCCTTACTATTTATCTAATTCTAAATGCATCTATTTAAATGTAAAGGGCTGAGTTTAGACTGTAATATGAAGAGATTCCATTTTTCTACAATATCATAGTGCAGCGGATATTATTTTTAGAAGCATTATTACATTGAAATGACTGGAACATAATGCAAAGTGGTATCTGATCTTCCATGACTGACATGCAATTTAATTGGGTTGGCTTTCAATTCACCTTCTCATGCCACCTTCTTATATTAAACCTGACACAATTTAATAAATGTGTCACTGAAATACATATACAATTCTTTAACATGCTATTCTTCTGTAGTTTATCCCTCTAAAATAGGATTGTGTTAGCCAGTTTAACATATTATTCTATAGATTTAGCTAAAATATATATAATAGTTAGGAAATCATTGCTCAAACACCTAATGACTGAAAAAGCACAATGTAATGAAAATGAAGTTTAGAAACACGTATAAGAACACTCAGTGGCTTAATTAACTCCTATTAATTTCTGAAGAGATTGACTACACACTAATGGACATCTCTCCAAAAAGAAATGGAAGCAGAACCAGCATAAGCTAGAAACAAAGGCAAGCAGATGGCAGGGGTCCCTAGCTGTCATAACTCAATCAGTTTGACTATTAAAATGCCTTGGGTTTTTTTTTGGGTTTTTTTTACGCTACAATACACATTCAACTTATATTAAATACTAGGTTGAAAAAAAGACACAGGTACATCACGTTCAACCTTTCTCCATCAATTATACATTTTATATTACCAAATTATTTCTCCTTCATTCTCATATGTTATGAAAAATATCATCCAGCCCTTTTTTTAAATGGTAATTTAGTATCTGCCATAACCACCTCTTGTTGTAGGGCATTCCACAGTATGTCTGCTTTAACTGTAAGAACACTTTTCTACTAGTGATAAGCAAGCACTACCATGCTCGGGTGTGGTACTCGATAAGGACCAGTTGGATGTAACGCGCCCACGGGGTCCGGGTTGCTCGTCGCCGGGCCGCGGTGCTTCTCCTGTGATGCCGCAGTGGCCTTGCCCGGTTTCGTGACCCTGGGTGTCAATAAAAGGCTGGGGATGGGGATGATGGGGGTAGTTGTTCGTGATGCCACCTGTGGTGTGTGGCCAGTATTAGCCCCCACTGCAGGACTTCTCTGCTGGGGCAAATGACAATGCAGCTTGCATTGTTCAGCTCTCCACAGGCAGAGCTATAACCCCGAGGAGGAGGATGGAAGTAGTAGTCTATCAGGCGCTGATGGCGCAGTGAAGAGATGGGGAGGGCGCCGGCAGTAACAGGACGACACAGGCGGAACAGTTCAAGGTCTTTTACTCACTGGTCATACACTGACATTGAAGCACTGGGCTACACTGTGATGGGCCTCAGCCGAACCCGGATACTTCGAAGGTCGTGGCCGGTGGTTCCTTCTGTGCATCACCCTTCAATGGTTTCCCTCCATTCCAGCTCCTGGGCCATGGAACGGGTCACGGCTGCCTTCTGCACTCCCCGTGAACCCTGGGATTCCCCTTCTTTCCTTAGAACCCAGGTTGAGCCTCTGGCACCAGACCATGGGCCCCGAACTTTCCGTGTCTTTGCTTGCTTGTCTGTTCTGGAGTCCGCCCTGACTCAAACGCTGTCCGGTGCTAACTGCTTGTAGTGTGTCAGATGGCTCCTGACTTCTCTTGTGGGTGCCCCACCTCCTGTGTCCCTGAATTAGTTGGCATGAGGTCCCATACCTCGTAATGGCCACCCCAGCACCTAACCTAGCCCGGTCCCAGTGACAGAACCCCTGTTTTATGTGTTGGTTGAGTGTGGTTGTGGTTGTTACCAGTGATGACCTCCTCTGTATCCGCCATTTATACTGCACCTCGGGTGAGGTGTAGTACCCTGTGGTGCCTGGGGCCATGTATCAAGCACCCAAGTATAATGAAAGTCAATGGGTTACTTGAGCATTTTTCCGGTATAATATTAGAACAGCCACGGTCAGAAGAAGACGATGGTGGGGAACGGCAATTAATGTCACAAGAGGTGGATGATGATGAGACACATTTGCCAACAAGTGATGTTCTTAAATTGAAAAGTCAGGAGGAGGACCAGAGTGCAGAAGTTGAAGACGAGGTGGTGGATGATTAAGTCACTGACCCAACCTGGGAAGGTGGCAGGCACAGTGAGTACAGGTGTGGAGAGGGGGAGGGATCCGCAGCACCACAACCAGAAGAAAGAGTCAGTGGGTGGCCATTGGGAGTAGGCCATTAAATGGGTACATGTGATCTAATATACGCTGCTAAATGCAGTATGTTGCGATTTTTTTTTTTTTTTTTTTTTTTTTTTTTCTCATGCCGATTAAGCTTGAGAAAAAAAAATCGTCCATACCGGCGCCACCGCCCAGCACTTAGGTGCCAACGGCCACCCGGGGCCCGCTCCGTCTGTGGGGAGTGATACCATCCCAGCTGCCTTGACACCTGCCCCGGCGAGGAATTCTGCAGCGGCGGCTGGTACTGGCCGCATACCACAGGTGATATCACGACCAACCTTTCCCAATATCCCACTTCCCCCACCATTTACTGTACGCCTCGGGGCAATGGAACTGGACAAGGCCACCCCATGACAATGCCTGACCCGACCCGAAACCGCCCGGCGACTAGTAGGTTAACCGCCTGCCCCGTGGGGCGCTACAGCCACTCTGCACCAGTCTCTGCGGCGGTACTCTTAGAAAAGAGTCTGTAGGGGACTCTTAAAAAAGGCTCTGTTGGGGTACTCTTAAAAAAGAGTTTGTGAGGGTACTCTTAAAAAAGTCTGTTTAGCCACTCTGCATCGGGCTCTGTGGGGGTATTCTTAAAACAGGGTATGTGGGGATACTCTAAAAAGGCCTTGTGTGACTACTCTGCACCAGGTTCTGTGGGAGTACTCTTAAAAAAGGTCTGTGCGGGGACTGTCCATGTTGACTCCTCCTTATACTTCACTTCCTTCATCGGGTTAACATGAGACCTGAACCACCGACTTCAGCATAGCCAGGTAGGAAACTACAGAAGGCTTTTCTGAAACTCATCTGTTTGGGGAAAAAGTCCCACACCATGAAGCAACTGTGCTGAACCTCAGTCCCAGCCACGTAGTGTGTAATAACATGTGAAATCTCGTAGCAGTTCTTGGCTTTGCTGGTTTGACGCACATCCCTTGCCTGCTGCAAGGTGGTGCAGAGCTTCCAGAAACATTATCATGAGATGTCAGAGATACTGCAGAAAATGTGGATCATCTGTGCAGGCTTTTGGCATTCTCACCCTGCTGATGCTCACCTATTTACGCTGCAGCATAACTTCTGCCTCCCCGCTCCCAACCTCATGTGCGACTTACCTACAAAGTGTAACTCCATCTTGCATATACTGGAGAGACTGTGCCAGCATCAGCATGCGATAGTGGAGTTATGTGGCACCCTGGACTAGTCAGGTCGTCACAAATAACACACAAACACCCCAACCCCATTAGACAGTGACACCAGCCAAACAAAAACCATTGTTGCCTCCCTCCAGTGTCTGATGTCCACACCAGGTGGGGCGGAGCCAAGCGGTTGGCCCCACCCACCGAGGAGTTCACAGGCCTGGAGGCGGGAAAAGTTGAGTCCAGGAGGTGGAAGTGTGAGGAGTGAACACTTGGGTGTCTGGGTTTGTGGCCCAGGCACTGACAGCAAGGTTGGCAGACGGTGGTGGCTGTCTGCAGGAGTGGTGAAGCAAAGCGGAACCGTAGGACCGGGGTCAGGCATTGGCTCGCCGGTACCAACCGGGGAGCGAAGTGAAGCCAGCACACACAGGCAGGGCCATCGGACCCCGAGCAGGCTTGGAGCCGCCGACAATAGTCAAATCCGAATGTGACCGGAACCCCAGGGGTTTCCTAACAACCAAAGACCCGATAGAAGGCAACCGCCCACACCGTGAGAGTATACAGCTACCGCCTAAGGCTAGAGACCCAAGGGCCAGCGCCTGCGGGCAAACGGGCTCCTCCGGCATCCATACACCGGGGAGCGGACTACCATTGGGGATCCATAGTAGTCAAACAAGAACATCAAGGTGCAGGGAAAGACAGCCGCAATCACCTGTCCGTGGAGAGACACTGCAGCTGGCTGCGGGACCCGTCCATCCAGCCGTTTGGTTTACCGAGGACTTTGTGCATCTCTTGCTGAGTGAGTACACCCGTGCCATCCAGCACCGCGCCGCGCTGTCCCTGCAACCCTGCAGCTCACCAACCCAGCCTCCCCGTCACATCATCGGGCCCCGGGACCACCGACCCCTACCCACGGAGGGGGAAAACAACATCCCAGCTGCTCCCTACCATCGCTCCCGGGATCCCCGTCACCAGCAGCGGTGGTGCCCATCTTCACCACGACCCGTGGGTGGCGTCACGGACTAAATCCGTGACGTTAAAAAGGGGAGAGTGCCTGTAAGAGTGCTGAATTGTGGAGAGGAGGAAGTCAGGCTCCACTGTTATGCTACCCTCGCCAAGTTGCTCACCTTAGACCCTCACACCATTCACGAAGCTGTCCCTCCTACCTCGGTATCCCCTGCTAGTAACCATACACCCTCCACACAGTTAGAGGGGTGGGGCCAGGAACTACACGTAGGTACTGAAACCATACCCATGCATCACAAAGAGGGGGTATACCGGGTAGTGCAAGAGTATGAGCAGGTTTTCAGCAAGCACCCATTAGATTTCAGGAGGATTAAGGGGATTCAACACCATATCCCTACAGGCCTACACCCACCCATCAAAGAGAGGTATAGGCCCATTCCGCCAGCACACTATCAATGCGCTAAAGACATGTTGAGGAACATGAAGGAGGCGGGGGTCATTCGGGATAATTGTAGTCCCTGGGCAGCCCCACTGGTGCTGGTAAAGGACGGCACCATGAGAATGTGTGCGGATTACCAGAAGATCAACCAGATCACGCATAAAGACGCCTATCCCTCTCCCTTCTCTCCCGTATCGAAGAGTCGCTAGCTGCACTGAGAACTGCTAACTTCTTCTCTACCCTCGACCTCACTAGCGGGTACTGGCAGGTGGTGGTTGCGCCAGAGGACCATGAGAAGACAGCATTCGCCACTCCCATGGGACTCTGTGAGTTTAACAGCATGCCGTTCGGGCTGTGCAATGCCCCTGGAACCTTCCAACGCCTAATGGAGTGCTGCTTGGGACATCTCAACTTTGAAACGGTCCTACTGTACCTGGACGATGTGATCATGTACTCCCAGACGTACGAGGCCCATCTGGAACATCTGGCTGAAGTGTTCGCATCCCTAGCCAAATATGGGATGAAATTGAAACCCTCTAAGTGCCATCTTCTGAAACCCAGGGTGCAGTACCTCGGACACGTGGTGGGCGTAGAAGGCATCGGCCCAGATCCCGAGAAGATCACTGCCATTCAGGACTGGCCGAGACCAACCACGGTGAGAGAGGTGAGACAGTTCCTGGGCCTGGTGGGCTACTATCGTCGCTTCATTAAGGGGTATACGAAGATGGCCGCTCCCATGCAAGACCTCCTCGTGGGACAGACCAAGGGTGGCAGGCCCTCTGGAACCCCGTTGGCATGGGAAGCAAAGCACGAAGAGTCCTTCCGCCAGCTGAAGATGGCCTTGACAGGGGAAGAAATCCTGGCGTATCCCGACTATAATCTCCAATTCATCCTCTACACCGATGCCAGTAATGTAGGCTTGGGAGCCGTACTGTCCCAGGTCCAGGACGGAAGGGAAAAAGTGATCGCCTACGCCAGCAGAAAACTCTGGCCCACGGAGAGGAACCCTGAAAATTACAGCTCCTTCAAGCTTGAGTTCCTAGTCCTGGTGTGGGCCATTACCGAGCGATTCCGCAATTACCTCGCAGCCGCTAAGTTCACCGCCTATACGGACAATAATCCGTTAACCCATCTGGACACGGCCAAGCTGGGCGCGTTGGAGCAGCGGTGGGTGGCCAGGCTGTCTAATTATGACTTCACGATCAAGTACCAAGCCGGCCGCAAGAACATCAACGCGAACGCACTATCCCGGATGCCCCACCTACCGGATGAGGGGTTGGAGGGCGATGATCTCGAAGAAATCGAGCTGCCTGCATTTCACCGGCCATCAGTCAAGCACTTGCATGTCAAGCAGCAGCAGGTGAACCTGGACCCGCTGCCCAGTCAGGGATGGCAAGAAGCCCAAGACCAAGCGCCTGCCGTCCAAGTGGTAAAGACCATGATTGAACAAGGTTCCACTAGACTGGACCCTGCTGCTCCGCCTGAGGCCCAACGGCTGTGGAAAGAAAGAGCCCGGCTGTATCTGGACCAGGGGAAACTGTATCGGGAACTGATCAACCCGAAGACCCATGAGAAGGTTCGTCAGCTGGTGGTTCCACAAGCTAGTGTGCCCACAGTTCTATGGGCTTACCATGACGGTGCCGGGCACTTTGGGTGGAAAAAGCTGGAGATGCTGTTGAGAGAGCGGATCTATTGGAGTGGGATGAGGGAGTCTGTGGAGGCCTGGTGCCGAGAGTGTGGTCCCTGTGCACTGAGAAGAAGGGACGAGGCCAGCCAGAAGGCCCATCTACAACCAATCATCACTCATCAGCCGCTGGAGTTGGTCGCCCTCGACCACGTTAAACTCACCCCTAGCCGAAGTGGGTACACCTACGCTATGACCATTGTAGACCACTATTCGAGATTCATGGTGGTTGTCCCAGTCAAGGACCTGACCGGCCATACCGCCGCTAGAGCATTCCAGGCCTATTTCTGCCGACCGTACGGGTACCCGGAGAGGGTGCTTACCGACCGGGGCCCGGCTTTTGAAGAGGAGGTGTTTCAAGAATTCTGCCAGTTGTACGGCTGCAAGAAGATTCGGACCACGCCTTACCATGCCCAGACTAATGGCATGTGTGAAAAGATGAACCATCTGGTCCTGGGTCTCCTCAAGACGTTACCGCTAGAAGAGCGGAACCTGTGGCCAGAAAAGCTGCCTGACCTAGTCGATATGTACAATAACATCCCTTCTAGCGCTGCCAAATGTACACCAGCGTATTTGATGAGAGCTCGGCCAGGCCGGTTGCCGGTGGACCTAGAAATGGCCTTGGAAGCTCCAGAAGCCCTCCCTTCGACTGCTGGATGGGACACTCGGCGGAGAGCGCAGTACTCACAGGTCCAGGAGTACGTAGAGAGGAACCTGTGTCGGAGCCGGGAACAGCAGGCACAGTACTTCAACAAGCGGGCTCCAGCTGGCCCCTTTAAACCTGGAGATGTAGTGCTGAAACAAAAAAGAAGAACCCATAAGCTTGATGACCAGTGGGAAAAGACCCCGTATGTCATACAACCCACTGAATGGGAAGATGAGAAGGCCTACCAGATTAGTCACGATTCTACTTGTGCATAGCTTCCGATGTGAGAGCATCAGAAGCGATATGCTAATGACTCTCTGCTGCGAGCGTCAGCCGAGGGTCATGCAACTGTGATATGATCTTGAGATCGCATCACAGCTGATGAGAAGAGGGAGTTAGCACTTTTTTTTCCCTATCTCCTCCCCGGCCTGTCTCTGCGTTTGTCGCACTGTAGTCGAATAACATTTGAGTGCAGTGCGATGTTTCATGTGCTCCCATAGACTTTTATGGGGGTGCATGAGCCAAGACTCTCTGCCAAATGCAGCATGCTGGGATTCATTCCAGATGCCACCATGGCATGAGAAATCAATCACAGATGGACACTGCCCCATAGTTTTCCACTAGAGTGAGAGCAATCTGATGTTTTATCGGATTACACTCTTCCGTGCAAAATGCAATTGGAACTGTACCCTTAGACGTACACTCACAGAGCCTGTTTTCAGAGTATTCACACAGTTTTTTTTTTTTTTAAGAGTACCTCCACAGAGACTTTTTTAAGAGTACACTTTGAACTCCCATGTGGCCTGTGGTCCAGCAGTGTACATCTTTTCAAGACCCCATGCAAACGCTGCAATGTTTGTTGCTTTTTTGGGTAAGATTTTAGTCCCCACAAACTGCATGCTTTGCTTTCGCCAGAAAAGTCTATGAGATCTCAGATTAGTGGTATATACACTGCTTTTTTTATGCATTTTTGTGGTGACCACAAAAATGCAGCATGTCAATTCTTTTTGTATTTTCCCTGCGTTTTTCACCCAATGGCGATAAAAAATGCATGGTTTTTGATGCATGGTTTTGCCACAAGATCTGTTTTTTTTGCCCATGAGGTGCATTTTTATGGTTATCACAAAACTTCAGCATGCAGACATAGCCTTATGCATCTTTCTAGACATGCACAAAAGTGCGGTGAACAACCTGAATCATATATTTCGAAGATTTAGTTGGAAACCTGGATTTCAGTGCTCAGCATAGCAAAGGATAAATGTGAACTGATCCAAAATTTCCTTTATCCCAAATTGCCACTAAATAGCATTCAACTCAACCCACAAAAACACAAGTCCACACTCAGGTCCGTCATCTGTTAACAGAAATATAGGGGGCTTCCACGTTACTGGCAGCTCAAAGACTGGACAAGAGCTATGGCTCCCATTCTCAAAAAAAAATAATCCAGCAAAATCTGCACTACCAAATCCAAATGCCCTTCTCCATTCTGAACACCACGACTTGCCTAAACCACAGTTAACATCCACATATTTGTCATTATTGTAGTGCGTAAGCTTGCTTATTTTAAAAAGTGTGTGTCTCCAGAAATGCAAGCTGGGTACAGTGTATGAGCACTGCAATATAGTAATATATTGAGCATTAAAAGGGTTTATTTGTGATATTTATTTCTGCAATATTCATTGCAATTGATTTCATGGGTGTTTTCCAGAGATTAAATCGTCACTACACCGATAACTCTCAGAGGTGTAGTCTTCAAAATTCGGCTACTTGCGGGTTTTTTTCTGTTCTGGCACTTGAAGGCTCAGCAAATGGAGTCCGCAAACTATCCAAAGAAAATCAGTGCTCCAAAAGTCAAATGGTGCTCCTTTCCTCCCAAGCCCTTCCATGTGGCTAAACAGTACTGTACAGTCACATGTTGGGGTATTAGGAGAAAATATGTGACATATTATAGAGCCTTTTTTACTTATTCCACTTGTGAAGATTGGAAATCTGGGGATAAAACAATATTTTAGAGGCAAAAATGTAATTATTGTTTCTTCACCGCCGAATATTATAACATTTTGTGTCACACCTATAGTGTCAATTTGCTCTCTGCACCACTGGATGAATTCATTGAGGTGTGCAGTTTGTAAAACTGGGTGATTTCTGGGGGATTTCCGCTGTTCTGGCACCTTAGGTGCTCTGCCAATATGACATTGCACCCCCAAGCCATTCCAACTAAGTCTGAATTCAAGTATGGTGCTTGGTCACTACTTCTTCACTTTGTAATGTGCCTCAAGAGTAGTTTTTGACCACACATGGGGCATTGGAGAGCTCAGGAAATATTCTGCAACAAATCATATGGTCCATTATCTTATGTTACCCTAGTAAAAATAAAGAAACTGGGGTTAAAGCAACAATTTTGTGGCAAAAAAGTATTTTTTTCATTTCACGGCTCAATATTATAAAATTCTGTGAAGCAACTGGAGGTTCAAGGAGCTCACCACAAGTCTAGAAAATTCCTTGAGGAGTTTTGTTTCAAAAAGGAGGTCTCCTGTGGGTGGTTTCCTCTGTTTACGCACATTAGGGCTCTCCAAACGCAATATGGCATTCAATAACTATTTCAGTCAATTTTGCATTTAAAAAGTCAAATAGTGCTCCTTTCCTTCCAAACCCTGCTTTGCATCCAAACAGTAGTTGGGTATTGACATACTAAGGTGAAATTGCACAACAAATTGTAGGGTGCATTTTCTCCTTTTACCTTTGTGAATATGATAGATTTGAGAATAAACAACATTTTTGAGGTAAAAAGGATTTATTTTTACGGCTCAACTTTACAAATGTCTGTGAAGCACCTGGGGGTTCAAGTTGCTCACCAATCATCCGGATAAAGTCCTTAAGAGGTCTAGTTTCCAAAATGGGGTCTCTTGTTGAGGGTTTCCACTGCTTAGGCACATCAGAGGCTCTCCAAATGTGACATGGTGTCCGCTATCTATTCCAGACAATTTTGTGTTCCAATAGTTAAATGGTGCTTCTTTCCTTCCAAGCTCTGCCATGCACCCAAGCAGTAGATTTCCACCACTCATGGGGTATCGGTGTACTCAGAATAAATTGCATAACATATTGGACAGTTCATTTTTTCCTGTTAGAGAGAGCAAAATGTCAGCTCACTTGTACTGTGCATGGTCAATACACTTCAGTAAATCAAGGAAAAGAGAAAGGGGTACAACTGTGCCGCCCCCTTGCCAGCAGCCAAGCTGCTCAAATCCGTGGTCTCAGTGGCTCGAGGGTCTCCGGACCCGGGGGTCGTGCGGCCACTCAAATGAAGGGGGTTATTTACAAGGGATTTTATAGAGTTTGTGACACCATCCGTGGTATGTGGTAACTAGGAGTACCATCGCTGCAGTTGGGAGTACCCGAGAGTGATTGAATGGTTCATCCAGGTGTTGGACCCTCCAGGTAGGGGGGATACCCTGGGGCTCGGTGATCGAAGGGGAGTGTCGTTGGATGCAAAGGGGGTCACTGTGGTACTCACTCAGCCCATTAAGCTGACACCGACAACTGGTCAAACAAGTCTCTGGACACCGCTGCCGCTGAGGGGAGCTTAGTTCGGGTCCCGTCCCCAGTGGTGCTGCTTGGTGATCCATGACCTGCCTCCTGACACTAAGTTTACTTCTTTGGTGGTCCCGGTAGTGTGAACCTTGCCAGATCCTGCTCCCCACTATGGCTAAGTGTGGAGCTTGCTCTCAGTGCTCACCCTTGGGATTTTCTGGACAGTTTTGAATTGGAAAGTCCTTTCCCCCTCATTGCGCTAGTGCCCTGATTTTGTAGCGGGTGGGAATGGATCTTAAGACTCCTTAAGACTCCGTTCTTCTTGGGTAGATTATCAGGTTGCATTAAGCTACTCCCCGACCTAGGGTCCACGTACCCCGTCGTGCCTTGGTTCCAGTCCGGTGATGGTGCAAGGCCGCCGGCTGTCCTCCTCGACAGATCCGTGCCCCTTGCTACGATCCCCCTGCGACAGGGGGTCCAGCTCCTCTAGGCCCAGACCACCTAGATTGCTTCCCAGGAGCCCCGCACCTCCTCTCACTTTCACTTCTCAGACCCAACTCTCTTCTCTTGACACTCTTGACCTCCCCTCTCCAACCCCTCAGCTGGGAGACTCTATTCCACTCAAGCCATCCATTGATGTGTTTGGTGGGTGTGGTGCAGGGTGTATCTAGGATTTGATTAGCTGATGTAAGCAACACCATGTAGTTAGGGACCCGAAACCAAGAAGGAGGTGGATACTGCATGGGAGGGCAGATTGTGCAATACCCTGTGACGACCCAATAGTCCATGGGCATCACACAACCAGTATATGAGCCATACAAATTTAAAAGTCCATTTATGTAAGTTCACTTAAAAGATGCAGAAAAATTTGTCGACCACAGTGGTACAGAGCATAATCGAAAATCATACGGCAACGCGTTTCTTACCTAGTAAGTTCCTTAGTCACTGCCAGAATGCATACTAGAATTCACAGCTACTATATCCAATCAATTAGTTAATCAACTAGTGTGCACATGAAGTTGAACTGGACAACAATTGCATAAGAAATGACTCATAAAGAGCTATATAACTAAAATGTTTACACAAAAGGAAATCAACTATGATTTAACCCCTTCACGACCTTTGACGGATCTATCCGTCATGGAGCGTGTCACGTTAAGCTCCGCCCCCTGCCGCGGGCAGGCGGCGATGATCGGCACACATATCAGCTGTTTTCAACAGCTGACATGTGTGCCTGCATGTTGCAAGTGGAATCGCTTCCAGATCTATATGCGCGTGGTCATGATTTTTACTTACCGCCGCCCCCACCGGAAGTCACGTGCGTGATCACGTGACTTTCGGTGGTTGCCATGGTAGCACAGGGTTATGTTATGATGCTTGCAGCTATGACGTTTCACTTTTGTTTTCACCCGGCCTGGAGCCGAATGAAACAGGAAGTGACCGTATCTGCTGTTTACAGCTGTGTAGCTGTGATCAGCAGATAGATCAGAGCGATCGGATTGCTGATCGCTATAGCCCCCTAGGGGGACTAGTAAAATAATAATAAAAAAAAAAGTTCAAATCACCCTCCTTTCACCCCATTGAAAATTAAAGGGTTAAAAAAAATAAATATACACATATTTGGTATCACCGCGTTCAGAAATGCCCGATATATCAAAATATAAAATCAATTGATCTGATTGGTAAACGGCGTAGTGGCAAAAAAAATCCAATCGCCAAAATTACGTTTTTTGGTCGCCGCATGTTTTACGCAAAATGCAATACCAGGCGATCAAAACGTAGTATCTGCGCAAAAATGGCACCATTAAAAATGTCAGCTCGAGACGCAAAAAATAAGCCATCACTGAGCCATAGATCCAGGAAAATGAGAACGCTACGTGTTTCGGAAAATGGCGCAAAACGTGCGCCACTTTTATTGGACAAACTTGAGAATTTTGTTTAACCCTTTAGATACAAGTAAACCTATTCATGTTTAGTGTCTACAAACTCGCACTGACCTGAGGCATCACACCCATACATCTGTTTTACCATATAGTGAACACGGTGAATAAAAGATCCCAAAAACTATTGTGCAATCACACTTTTTTTGCAGTTTTTCCCCACTTGGAATTTTTTTGCCGTTTTCCAGTACACTATATGGTAAAACCTATGGTTTCATTTAAAAGTACAACTCGTCCCACAAAAAACAAGCCCTCATATGGCAAGATTGACAGAAAAATAAAAAAGTTACGGCTCTCGGAAGAAAAGGAGCAAAAAACAAAAACGCAAAAACGGAAAGTGCCCGGGGGCTGAAGGGGTTAAACACACATATGCCCAAAAAAGACAATTAACAAACAAAAACACATGATGTATAAAAAAATAATTAAGAAAAATAATATACTACAAAAATGAAGTAAACCAATAATTACACAGGTCTACAAAAAAAATTTTTTTTGTAATCATCGCAGGTGACTTTGTACTATTTTTAATCATCTTTTTGTCCTGATTTCAAAAATGTATATAGTTTTTCTGTAGCACGTAAAGTTTCCATGGAGCAGCATCATTATTATAAGATAGAGAAATATACTGGAGACATTAAGAAAACTGTAATCTACATATCAGAAAATTTTACATGCAAAAAAGACAGTAGTCTGCCATCATTGAGTTATTCCAAAAACCCTGGTAGCGGTGTTCCATTACTTTAATGTCCTGGTGAAACTGCTCGCCTTGTTCATCACTTACATCCCCAAGATTTTCAGGGAAGAAATCTAAATGTAAATGCAAAAAGTGCATTTTCAGAGACATGCGAAATCTAAGACACTGGTATGCACTTAGAAGTTCCTCAATACCTTCAACATATTCTGGAGATTTATTTTTTCCTAAGAAGTTTTCACAGATCTACTTGAAGCTTTTCCAATATCTCAATTCCTTATCATTTAGAGTTCCTTCAAACACATCATCTCTCATAAGCTCTCTGATCTGAGGACCAACAAATACCTCTTCCTTCAGTTTTGCTGGTGAAATGCTGGAGAATTTTTGTGAAATGTACTGGAACCCTTGTGAATTTGTCTTTGCCATGACTTTCGCAAAGTTTTTAATCAATCCCAATTTTATATGTAGTGGAGGAAGAAAGATTTTTGTTGGAGCCACAAAAGGATTATGCTGAACATTGTCTCTACCTGAAGCATAGATGTTTCTCTGTCCCCAATCACGATAAACATAATGCTCTACTGTATTTCTACTGTCCCAAAAACACAAGAAGCAACAATATTTTGTGAAACCTCCATGCATTCCCATTAGCAGACCAATCACTTTCAAATCTCCACAGATATTCCATTGATGATGCTTATACTGTATAGCATCCAAAACAACTGACAGATTTTCATAACGTTCCTTTAGATGACTTGAGTGAGCAATAGGGATTGATCATTTCATATTTCCATTGTGAAGCAACACTGCTTTCAAACTTCTCTGGGATGAGTCACTAAACAATCGCCAATCTCCAGCAAAATACTTTTTATTCAGTTTTTCAAACAGGCCATTCACATTGTTATAGTACACCACTGGTCCATCAACTATAAAAAATTGTGTTAAAGTGTTACTTCTGTTTTGGTAATAACACACATTGACATTGTGCCGCCTACGTGGAAGCAGCCGAGCTGCTCGGATCCGGGTTCACTGTGGCTTGAGGGTCTCTGGACCCGGGGTCGTGTGGCAACTCAAATGAAAGGGGGGTATTTATAGGGGAATTGATATAGTTCGTGACGCCACCGATGGTGTACGGTAATTTGGGAGTACCGCCACTGCCGTTGGGAGCACCCGGGGTGATTAAGTGGGGCAGCAAGGTGTCATAGCCATCCATGGGTAGGGGGGAATGCCGTGGGATGCCGGTGTCACTCTCGTACTCACTCAGTGAATAAGCAGACGCTGACAACCGGGCAAACCAACTCTTTGAGTGCCGCTGCTGCTGAGGGGAACTCGTCTGGGTCCCGTCCCCTACAGGGTTGCCTGGTGATCCGTGAACTACCTTCTTGCACTAAGTTTAACTTCAACGTGGTGGCCCAATAGTATGGAACTTGCCGGGCCCCGCCCCCCACTGTAGCTAAGTGTGAGAGCTTGCTCTCAGGGCTCACACTTGGTATTTTCTGGACCATTTTGGATTGGAAAGTCCTATCCCCCTCGTTGTGCTAATGCCCAGATTCTGGAGCGGGTGGGAACAGATTATAAAGGTTCTGTTCTCCTCAGGTGAACTGTCGGGGTGCCTGAAGCTACTCCCCGACCTAGGTTCCGTGTACCCCATCGTACCTTCGGTCCCGGACCAGTGATGGTGCTAGGCTGCCAACTGTCCTCCTCGACAGGTCCAGGCACCTTGCCACAATCCCCTGCGATTGGGCATCCAACTCGTCTAGGTCCAGACCACCGTCTGCAACCTAGACAGCTTTTCTTAGGAGCCACCGCATCTGACCTCCTCTCACTCTCACTCTCTGACTACACACTCCCTACACTCCTCACTTCCCCTCCCTGACCCCCCAGGTGGGCAACTCTATTCCACTCAAGCCATCCACTGGTGTGGCTAGTGGGTGTGGTGCAGGGTGTATCTAGGATTTGATTTGCTGTTGGAGGCAATACTGTCAGATAGGGACCCAGAACCATGAGGGACTTGCAATTCTGCATGGGGGACTTGCAATAGTGCATGGAAGAGCAGTTTGTGCAGTACCCTGTGACGACCTGATAGTCCAGGGGCGTCACAACAAGATTTTTCTGTTTCAACCTAGATGCAAGAAGTTCAGTTTTATCGTTTGATAATGAAAGATCTTTGATGAGATCATTTAATTCATGTTGAGTAAATCGTTCTGGCCACTCGGCTGCTCCTTCAGGTACATACTCATCTTGACCTGAGGTCTCCATGTCTTTGACAGTAGCTTCAGTTCCATAGTCTTAATATTCTACTTCATTTTCATCCAATCCAGACAACGGTGGTACAGGAACTGGCAAGGTATCATCATGTGGAACTGACCTAATCGCATATTCAAGTTCAGGGTAATAAATCTTATGTTTGTTCTTTGTAGAAAAGCCCTTCAGTTTGAGAAAACAAAAGTAGCAGTCATCACTGTGATTATTGGGTTCTCTCCAAATCATGGGAACATCAATTGGCATAGAGACTTTCCTCATATTCAACTAGTCACGAAGACCATTTGAACAACTTGAGCATATCACATGAGGGGCCCAGCATACATTGAAAATGCAGAATAATGTAATAACAAAAATACTTCTATCTCAGAAACTTTATGTGATAGAGCAAAACTAAACATATTTTTGGAATCAGCACATCAAACTCCATAAACCAGACATATTACCTTTGCTGATGATTTATTTTGTGTTGACAAGTGTTATTTTATGTGTGCTATTATATATACCAATACAATTATTATTCAGTTTTTAAATCATTGATTGATTTCATTTATGTCCTATACTGTTTTTCTTAATTATTTTTTTGTATATAGCATGTTTTTTGTCTATTAATTGCTTTTTGTACATATGTGTTTTTAAATCAAAGTTGATTTCCTTTTTTTCTAAACAGTTTAGTTATATAGGTCCTTATGGAGCATTTTCTTATATGGTTCTTGTCCACTTCAACTTCATGAACACACTCGTTAATTGATTATGCAAGGGATGTAGCAGCTGTGCTTTCTAATGTAAATTCAGGCAGTGACTAATGACCATACGATGCCATACGTTTTTTATTTATGCGCTGAACCACTGTGTTGGACATACTTCTGTAATGTTTAGCTGGATTTAAATAAATAGACTTTTAACTTTGGATGACTAATGTGCTCAATGTACTTACCCCTTTCTCTTTTGCTGGATTTTCTCTTCTTACCCTTGTGAAAATGCAAAATTTAGGTCTAAAGTAACATTTTTGTGAGATAAAAGAAAATTTTCATTTTTTCCTTTGACATTGCTTTAGTTCTTGTGAAGCACCTAAAGAGTTAAACTACTTAGATGTGGTTCTGAGCAACTTGAGGGGTGCAGTTTTTTGAGTGGTGTCACATCACATAGGCCCCTCAAAGTTACTTCAAGTGTGATGTGGTCCTTAAAAATGGTTTTGTAAATTTTGATGAAAAAATGATAAATTGCGAATAAACTTTTAACCCTTCTAACTTCATAACAAAAAAAAAATAATGTTGCAATTGTGCTGATGTAATTGTGCTAGTGTAAAGTAGACATGTGGGAAATGTTATTTATTAACTATTTTGTGTGGCATAACTCTCTGGTTTAAGGGCCTAAAAATTAAAAGTTTGAAAATTGTGAAATATTCAAAATGTTAGCGAAATATCCAATATGTTCATAAATACCGGTAAGCGCAATAAATGTCATCCAAAAATTACTACTATCATGAAGTATTCAAAGAAGAAGAAAAAAAAAAAATACGGTGTAAAGGGCGCTGCTCACAAAGGAGATAGGAGATAAATAGTGAAGATTTATTTGAGCTACAACGCGTTTAAGGGATACAATAAAACGATAATAATTTCCCCCTTCCTCAGGTAGCAAACAGGAGGATTGCAGGAGCTCTGAGCACCAGCAGCAGTGAAATCTAAGGCTGCTGTGTGATCATCCTCAGCAGGATCTGTGTCGGCCAGCCAAGGGGTAACCTGGATCTCTCTGTCAGTGCTAACAGACAGTGTTGTACCTGTAGTACAACACTCATAAGTGAGTGGAATTGTTTCATTATTCATCACATAAAGTTTACCCTTACACACAGGAGCGCCCTCTTCTCTCTTTTTTTCTTTCATACTATCATGAAGTACAATATGTCATTAAAAAGCACTCTCAGAATCAACTGGATCCATTCAAGCATTACAGAATTATTACCACATAAATTGACACTAATCAGAATTGGAAAAAGAGGGTCAAGCAGTAACCCTTCTTAAGAGGATCCCCACATACCAGAACCTGGTGTTGAGTGGCTCCACAGAGTCTTTTTTCAGAGTACCCCCACAGAGCCTTTATTAAGAGTACTTCCCACAGAGCCTTTTAACAGAGTAACACCACAAAGCCTTTTCCAGAGTACCACTCAGTCTATTTTAAGAGTACCCCCACAGAGCCTTGTTTAGAGTGGCCACACACAGAATTTTTCAAGGTGCCCCCACAAACCCTTTTTTAACTGTACACCCAAAGAGCGTTTTTCAGAGTTCCCCCACAGAGCCTTTTTAAAGAGTACCCCATAAAGCCTGGTGCAGAGTGGCCCCACAGAGCCTTTTTTTCAGAGTACCCCCAGAGTCTTATTTTAGGAGTACCCCAATAAAGCCTAGTGCAGACTGGCCCCACAGAACTTTTTTTCAGAGTAGCCACAAAGAACCTTTTTTAAGAGTACCCCCATAGAGTCTGGTACAGAGTGGCCCCACAGAGCCTTTTTTAAGAATATTCCCATAAAGCTTTTGTTAAGAATATGCCCACAAAGCCTTTTTCAGAGTACCGCACAGTATTTTTTAAGAGTGCTCCCATAAAGCTGATCTTAAGAGTACCCTCATGGAGCCATTTTTAAGAGTACCCCCACAAAGCGTTTTTCATAGTAGCCCCACAGAGCCTTTTTTCAGAATACACCCACAGAGCCTGTTGCCAAGTGGACACACAGACTCTTTTTTTAAGAGTATCCCCACAAAGCGTGGAGAAGAGAGGCCAGACAGAGCATTTTTTAAGAGAACCCCCACAGAGCCTTTTCTAAGAGTACTCCCAGAGAGCTTGGTGCAAAGTGGCCACACAGATCTGTTTTATGGGTATGCAGACAGAGGTTTAAGAGGAGTAACCTAACACTGCCCCTCCCATGAACAGCAACCTCTCCTTACACTAGTTAGAGCAAAATGGCGGCACCACCTGTGATCTGGCGGTTATACAGACAGGGTAATGTCGTACACTGGCCAATCACAGCCTTGCCAATACTCGGCATGGATGTGGTGGCTGCAAAAACCCCCACAACTGAAAAGCTTGTTGATTGGCGGTGTTGCAGCCTTTCAACAAACTTTATTCAGCATCAAACTCCAAACCTGACCACAAATTTCGGTAAGAAGTCCCTGTTTGGATTTGAGTACCAGACACTAAGGGGTACTTTGCACGCTGCGACATCGCAAGCCGATGCTGCGATGCCGAGCGCGATAGTCCCCGCCCCCGTGGCAGCTGCAATATCCTTGTGATAGCTGCCGTAGCGAACATTATCGCTACGGCAGCTTCACATGGACTCATCTGTCCTGGGACGTCGCTCTGGCCGGCGACCCGCCTCCTTATTAAGGGGGCGGGTCGTTCGGCGTCACTGCGACGTCACATGGCAAGCAGCCAATAGGAGCGGAGGGGCGGAGATGAGCGGGATGTAAACATCCCGCCCACCTTCTCCCTTCCGCATATCCTACGGGAGCCGCGGTGACGCCGTTAGGAGATGTTCCTCGCTCCTGCGGCTTCACACACAGCGATGTGTGCTGCTGCTGCAGCGAGGAGCAACATCGGACCATCGCGTCAGCGTAATTATGGATTATGCCGACGCTACACCGATGATACGATTACGATGCTTTTGCGCTCGTTAATCGTATCATTTAGGCTTTACACACTACGATATCGCCTGCGATGCCGGATGTGCATCACTTCCAATTTGACCCCACCGACATCGCACCTGCGATGTCGTAGTGTGCAAAGTACCCCTAAGTGTCCGGTATGAACCACAAACTTTACAGTTCAGGTTCACTCATCCAAAGTAATGATTAGTGGATCAATAACTGTTAGAGCAAAAGTAAGCTTGGTGAAAGTATTAGTGGGAAAGTAAAGTAGTTGAAACAGTCAGCAGTTATAGTTTTTCTTTTCCCTTCTGGGACATTTCTGGTATATTTCTGGTCTGCACTTAAAGAGCTGCAAATTTGGAAGCTGAATAGACCTCCTACAGGTCAGTATAATTATGGCAATGCAAAACTTTTAGATTTTTTTTTTATTTAAGTGAGGGAAAAAAAATAAAAATTCATTAAAGCAATTTTCTTGTGCAACAATTTTCTAATACATGCAACTTCCATTATTTGGTCAGTTCACCTGTCTTAGGACTTGTTTTTTGCGCCATTAGCTGACATTTTTACTGATATCATTTGGAGTAGATATGTTATTTTGATCACTTCTCGTTGCATTTTTTTTGCAATGTTGCAGTGATTAAAAATAAGATGCAAACCTTGAATTTTGATTTCTTTTCTTGTCAGTGTTTACTGATGGGGTTAATTACTTCTATATTTTGATAGGTTAGATATTTATCTAACATGTAATCCACATGAGGTCCCACAACAATTCAGCTCTGCTACATTTGAAATTACAGTTCACGATCATGGAACATGTCCGCACACTATAACTGCAGACAGAAAATGAGCCGCAGTCAGCGGTGATATCACTCAGGTTAGTTGTGGTCATAGCTGGAGGTTCCCCCGGCCCTCCACCTGTGACTGCAGGTAACCTGATCTCAGGCTACTTCATTAAACTCAGTGACCCCACCTGAGGTCAGGTTACCTGCGATCAAAGGTAGAGGACAGTTTGAACCTCCAGCTGTGACTGCAACTAACCTGATTGACATCACGTTCAGCTTATTCATTCTCTGCCTGCAGTTACAGTGTACGGACATGTTTCATGATCGAATGCTGTAATTTTAGATGTAGCAGAGCTGAATCATTGTAGGACCTTGTGAGGATTATGTCAGACCTGCAGGGTTGTTTTGGGGGCTAATAAAGTGGTGAAAGAGTTTTTTTGTGTTTTATTCTAAATAAAGGATTTTTTGGGTGTTTGTGTTTATTTACCTTCACTTACAGATTAGT
This sequence comes from Anomaloglossus baeobatrachus, assembly GCF_048569485.1. Lineage (NCBI taxonomy): Eukaryota > Metazoa > Chordata > Amphibia > Anura > Aromobatidae > Anomaloglossus > Anomaloglossus baeobatrachus. The sequence goes on along the minus strand of NC_134358.1, from coordinate 295,871,651 downwards.
AACGGGGGGTCTCATAGACGTCTTACATTACTAATCTAGGGCTTAATGGCAGCTGCGAGCTGTCATTAACCCCTTATTACCATCATTTTCATCGCACCAGGGCAATAGGGAAGAGCCGGGTAAAGTGCCGATTCTGGGCAGCTGCAGGCTGCTATTTTTAGGCTGGGGTGCCCAATAAGCATAGGTCTCCAGCATTGGGCTGTAGCCTTCTATGGACTTTTTCTGAGCTAGGTATCATAACATGGGGGACCTTATACTAATTTTTGTATTTATTTTTACAGTACGATATAGACATGTAGGCAGAGTCTGTGATTGGGAGCATCCGAAATGCAGTCACTCAGCGTGGGGGTGCATCTGATTGCAACCAATCACAGATGACAATGGCTGGGGAAAGCAATGCATATGCATGAAAGCTAATGCGCGGCCCTGGAAGCGAATGAAAGGCACTAGGTACTTAAAGTACTCTCCCCACTAGGGGAGTGCCTGACCAATGCTGTTAGTTAGAGTTCCATCCCCTGGCTAGCTAGTTGTCACGTCCCACTGTCCATTGTCCATATTCCAGTCAGTGTGCATTACTGTTCCCCTGCCCTGTCAATACCCTGGTATCTTTCTGTCCTGGCCCTACTATCATCCTCAGCTTTGCCGGTGGTCCCACTCTACACTAGTAACTGTATCTTTCTGTCCTGGTCATGCTATCTGATTCAGCTGTCCCGGTGGTCCCTATCTATACTAGTAAATGCACCTCTCCTTCCTGGCCATGCTATCTGCCTCAGCCGTCCCGGTGGTCCTTGTCTATACTAGTGACTGTACCTGTCCATCCTCCTGGCTGTGCTAGCGGCCTCAGCCGTCCCGGTGGTCCTTGTCTACACTATAGACTTTGCCTGTCTGCACCTGTATCCGTATTATGGGTGCCTGCATTGTTAGTTTAAATGGACTGGAATGGAGATTAGCGTCTTATGCTCCCAGTGCCATTTTTATGCTGCATTTGCGGCTCCTGACAGCACGGATATATGGATTAATATGACCACATGGTAAGACATAGAGGGAGGTGGGTATCCCCAGAGCTGTATAACATTGGTAGTGGGCTACTGTGGAGGGGTTTTATTGTTTCTGTTTTGTACAGGTAAACAGTGATTGGTAAGGTGATCCCTTTACAAATCAGATTAAACAAAACTTTTTTAATATTACAATCAGTATACTTATATACACCTTTCTTTTTCATATAGTGTACCTATTCATTATTTATGATGTGCAGTTGCACATTCTCCTATCCTTGATGCTGGATTTTAATGAATTTTGAATAAAGAAGTTCTTTATACAATTTTACTGGATACCACAAGAGTGCTGGATTTTTTCCCTTGTTTGCAATCAGCGATGCCGTGTCGAGTCTGTGCACCTGCTTCCTAGCTGAGCTGGCTACATCTCTTGCATTGTATTCATTATTTATGGAATGGACATGTATGGGAATATATATTTATTTGTTTTGTTTTTCTTTATACCTTACAGTTATCACTGACAGGCCTTATTTAAGATACCTGTGGATATCAATATCCAACTTGTTATCTGACCATGAAGCTTCCCGATAATCCTGTGATATTGAGGGGGAAAAACGCGTTGAGGCAAATATGGTCTGGAATCATGATGCTAAAGCGAAAACATTGTTGAGTAAATAACAAACAATCTGTATGATATCATGCCTAATTAAATATACTGTATGTTGTGCATTGATTATTACATACAACATTGTTATCTAATTGTTCTGCTTTTTCCATTGTGCATCCCTGTATCATCTTATGTCTGTCTCTAGTAGGTTGACTGTTGCATTGCATTTTTCTTCCTTTGCTCTATCATCCTAAAAACATTCTGCTAGGGAGAGGTAGGGCCAGTGAGGGATAGCCATCATGGAGGGGGGCACCAACCTAATCCTCTTAGGGTGTCTAACAACCAATTGGTAGGTAGGTAACAGAAACTGAGGTATTTTGAGCAGGATTATTTAATGTCCCTAAAATTATTTCCACAGGGCATGTGGATCCATGGATGTGCACGATGAATTGCATTTTTGTTTAGTATTGTTGGTTTGTTCTCCTAAAGGTATTTAGATTGTACTGATATCCTTTATTTTATTATTATTACTATTATTATTATTATTATTATTATTATTATTATTATTATTATTATTATTAAAGTTATATCTTAATTAATCTGGGGTAATTTGTGTGAATTGACTTTTATGACCCCAGTAAAAATGTATATGAAGTTTATCGTCGTCATAATATTTTTCATATGGTTTCTATTTAGTTAACACTATCTATTTTTATTCCTCTTCCTTAATGAACATCTATTGAAAAGTCCATGTCAAAAGATTAGTAGAGAATAGAAATGACCCCGGATGAACCTAAGAATTGATTAAACAATCAAGAGGTGATTTGTGTGTTGTAACAAAGCCAAACATATCCAACACAGGACTTGGAACTGAAAAGCCATAATTAAAGGCAAAATGCTGAATCAGGAAAAAATAATAAATAAATGTCTACCATTATTAGTGATGCATCATATCATACAGTTAGGTCCAGAAATATTTGGACGGTGACACAATTTTCGCGAGTTGGGCTCTGCATGCCACCACATTGGATTTGAAATGAAATCTCTACAACAGAATTCAAGTGCAGATTGTAAAGTTTAATTTGAAGGTTTGAACAAAAATATCTGATAGAAATTGTATGAATTGTACACATTTCTTTACAAACACTCCACATTTTAGGAGGTCAAAAGTAATTGGACAAATAAACCAAACCCAAACAAAATATTTTTATTTTCAATATTTTGTTGCGAATCCTTTGGAGGCAATCACTGCCTTAAGTCTGGAACCCATGGACATCACCAAACGCTGGGTTTCCTCCTTCTTAATGCTTTGCCAGGCCTTTACAGCCGCAGCCTTCAGGTCTTGCTTGTTTGTGGGTCTTTCCGTCTTAAGTCTGGATTTGAGCAAGTGAAATGCATGCTCAATTGGGTTAAGATCTGGTGATTGACTTGGCCATTGCAGAAGGTTCCACTTTTTTGCACTCATGAACTCCTGGGTAGCTTTGGCTGTATGCTTGGGGTCATTGTCCATCTGTACTATGAAGCGCCGTCCGATCAACTTTGCGGCATTTTGCTGAATCTGGGCTGAAAGTTTATCCCGGTACACTTCAGAATTCATCCGGCTACTCTTGTCTGCTGTTATGTCATCAATAAACACAAGTGACCCAGTGCCATTGAAAGCCATGCATGCCCATGCCATCACGTTGCCTCCACCATGTTTTACAGAGGATGTGGTGTGCCTTGGATCATGTGCCGTTCCCTTTCTTCTCCAAACTTTTTTCTTCCCATCATTCTGGTACAGGTTGATCTTTGTCTCATCTATCCATAGAATACTTTTCCAGAACTGAGCTGGCTTCATGAGGTGTTTTTCAGCAAATTTAACTCTGGCCTGTCTATTTTTGGAATTGATGAATGGTTTGCATCTAGATGTGAACCCTTTGTATTTACTTTCATGGAGTCTTCTCTTTACTGTTGACTTAGAGACAGATACACCTACTTCACTGAGAGTGTTCTGGACTTCAGTTGATGTTGTGAATGGGTTCTTCTTCACCAAAGAAAGTATGCGGCGATCATCCACCACTGTTGTCATCCGTGGACGCCCAGGCCTTTTTGAGTTCCCAAGCTCACCAGTCAATTCCTTTTTTCTCAGAATGTACCCGACTGTTGATTTTGCTACTCCAAGCATGTCTGCTATCTCTCTGATGGATTTTTTCTTTTTTTTCAGCCTCAGGATGTTCTGCTTCACCTCAATTGAGAGTTCCTTAGACCGCATGTTGTCTGGCCTCAGCAACAGCTTCCAAATGCAAAACCACACACCTGTAATCAACCCCAGACCTTTTAACTACTTCATTGATTACAGGTTAACGAGGGAGACGCCTTCAGAGTTAATTTCAGCCCTTAGAGTCCCTTGTCCAATTACTTTTGGTCCCTTGAAAAAGAGGAGGCTATGCATTACAGAGCTATGATTCCTAAACCCTTTCTCCGATTTGGATGTGAAAACTCTCATATTGCAGCTGGGAGTGTGCACTTTCAGCCCATATTATATATATATAATTGTATTTCTGAACATATTTTTGTAAACAGCTAAAATAACAAAACTTGTGTCACTGTCCAAATATTTCTGGACCTAACTGTATTTGGATAACAATTGATTTATTGCAAATGTATGACAAATACTATTTGCTTTATGTTTTTTGTTACATAAGAATTGCTTAAAGGGATTGTCCAGGTTTGGGGTCGCAAATCTGTAGTCACTGTATGTGACGGCAGACATGTGAATCCTAACAGTGCGCAGTGTGTGTGCTGTTAGGATTCTCTTGGCACCGGAAACAGGCTGTTATATTGCTGGATGTATGTGATTTGCTTACTTTTGGACAAACTCTGACTAAACATGTCTGGAATTAATCAATTTGCTTGTATTGAGAAAAGCCGTATATGTCTATTTGGCAGGTGTACGTGTGGCACCCCAGTGGCCTGGTTGTCACAGTAGTGTTGCCCCCATAGAGGGGTTAATACTAAGCCTGGAAGCAAGCGAGGGGTCCCTTGGTCAGTAAGTACCTACATTTAACACAGTTCCTACTTTGGGCCAGCAGAGGGAGCTCTAAACCTGGTGTTCTGGGCAGCTTCTCAGAAGCTATGATCTGGGGAAGGAGTTAGAGGAGTGACAATTGGTAGTTGACTGTTGGAGAGAAAGGAGTTGGAGCCAGGAGTTTGAGGAGAGCAGACTGGTTTTTCCTGACGTCGGGGAGCTGAGAGAAGCTCGGCCTAGGGGAATGGAGTCTGACAAGGAGGCAAAAAGGAAGAAGACTCTGGAGAGTGGAGCTAAGCATGCTCACCCCAGAAGGGCACGCTAGAAACCGGACACCGGAGTCCATGGCTGCTCGGTACTCAAGCCCCGGTAGCTAAATTCGGAGGGCAGAAGGATTACATGTCTCCTGGCCCCCACAGGCCACGTGAAGGCAAAGCCACAGATTAAGGACCGGGATCCGCTGTTAGCAAAGCAGTACTTGCGACGGCCAGTGCAACCTGCCATAAGGGTGAGAGAATTACCACAAGTGACAGAGGAGAGGACCTCAGCCTAGCTGACACAGCGGGGGCCCTGAAAACCAGGAAAGAGCGTAGTGGGTATGCATCACACCCACCTGGCCAGGGAAGCTTCCCCGACTGCTTCCAGGCTATTCGGACCACTATCATCACCACCTGTACCAGTCTCCCAGGACTTCCTCACCGGTTACCAAGTAAAGTAAAAGGTAACGAAACTGCAGTCCTTGTCTGTTATTGTCCAGATTCCTGGCCCTGCACCCTGAAGCCCACCAGTTGCCCAAAAATAGACTCTCAAACAGTTGCCCCGGGGTCCTGCTCCACCTGTGGGGAGCAATATCACCTCAGCTGTGCTATCATCATGTTCCTCGGGGAATACACAGCGTAGCGGCAGCCCACATAGTCGCAGTACCACAAGTGGCGTCACAAACTTTTACTTTTAACTACAACTCCCATCATCATAATCATCATCCCTTTTGTTATTGAAAGACACCGACAGGGTCACAGAACCGGGCCACGACATCACCTGACTAGTTACGTCCGATAATGAGTACCCCCCGACTCTGGAGCTGGGCATGTCATACTCATATATGTAAATCGCATATGTGGTGCCCCTGAGTAAATCAGGGTACTGCATCCTTACCCAGGGTGCAGGGCCTACCCTCCCATGGGTCCAGGTTCCCAGAAACCGGTGTCACCTCCAACAGCACCACAAATCCCAATCAACACCTCACATCATGACCAATCAGACATACCAGTGGGTTGGTCTAGCTGGAAAAGGGCCACTCACCTAGGAGTCAGGGAGACTGGTGGGAGGGAGGAAGCAAGATAGTAGTGAGAGCCCTCAAGGAGAGAGGAGCTGGGGAGATTGAAATAGACCATGGTTGGGTCACAGACGGTGGTCCGGGACCAGAGGAGTCGGGGACCAGTGGCAGTGACATTGGAAAGGGGTGCGACGGACATAGTCTAGGAGGACTGTCAGCACCAGCAAGCCCAAAAGAAACTGACCAGTACCGAGCACGACGGGGTACAGGCCCCTAGGTCAGGAGCTGACTCAACGTCCTGGCAATTAACCTGCAGAGGAAGGAGACATTCAGGGACCTTCCCACAGAGCTCAGAGATTGGGGGCATCAGCACAACGTGGGGGACAGGGTTTTCCAGCCAAAAAGCAGCCCACTGAAATCTCAAGTGCCAGCCCTCAAGAGCACAGCTACACTTCCCAAAGTGAGCAGTAGAGTTGAGCGCGGTTCGCGGTTCGAGGTTCTCCAGTTTGCGGCTCGAGTGATTTTGGGGGCTGTTCTAGATCGAACTAGAACTTGAGCTCTTTGCTAAAGCTCGATAGTTCTAGATACGTTCGAGAACGGTTCTAGCAGCAAAAAGACAAGCTAATTACTAGCTGGATTTCCGCTGTAATAGTGTAAGTCACTCTGTGACTCACACTATTATGAAATTTCAGTGTATAGTGTGCGGGAACAGCGCATTCAGATCACTGCTGTTTGGATAATTGGCGATAGCCATTTTTTTTTTTTTCCTTGTCTTCCTTCCCTAAGCGCGCGCGTGTAGTGGGGCAGGCCAGCATGTCAGCTAATCCCAGACACACACACAGCTAGGTGGACTTTTAGCCAGAGAAGCAACGGCATGTGTGATAGGATGTCCATGTCACATGTCCCTGTTTTATGAAAACGAGTATCTGCCAGTCCGGACGCCATTATCTCTTCTGCGTCTGGGTGTCAGTCACCGCTGGCGTAGCTCCTGTCTCCGATACTGCTGTGTACGCTCTATAATCAGCGCTATACAGAATAGGGATAGAAGTTTCTTTCAGCCCTTGTAAGGGCTAACACCGGCAGGGTCAGCGCCATAGGTGAAAGTCAGGGCCGTGAAAACAGATTTTAACAGCTAGACAAGATGACAGCGTCTGTGTAGCTAAGGTCAGGGATTTCCTCGCTGCATTTCCCCATTAGGAGGGGTAGAAAGGGAGGCTTCCTTTCCTCTACCCAGGCCCACAACCCTACCACTGTACCCTCCTGCCCTTTGCACACTCAAACTCATTGTTACTAAGCCATTATACTAGCAAACACTGAGGAAACTTAGTGGCATCCTAAAAGTGGCTGTTGGACTTCTGTATTGTCCCACTAGTGCAAAGATATTTGCAGCACGTCTGCCTGCATTGCACACTCAAACTCATTGTTACTAAGCCATTATACTAGCAAACACTGAGGAAACTTAGTGGCATCCTAAAAGTGGCTGTTGGACTTCTGTATTGTCCCACTAGTGCAAAGATATTTGCAGCATGTCGGCCTGCATTGCACACTCAAACTCATTTGTTACTAAGCCATTATACTAGCAAACACTGAGGAAACTTAGTGGCATACTAAAAGTGGCTGTTGGACTTCTGTATTGTCCCACTAGTGCAAAGATATTTGCAGCACGTCTGCCTGCATTGCACACTCAAACTCATTGTTACTAAGCCATTATACTAGCAAACACTGAGGAAATTTAGTGGCATCCTAAAAGTGGCTGTTGGACTTCTGTATTGTCCCACTAGTGCAAAAATATTTGCAGCACGTCTGCCTGCATTGCACACTCAAACTCATTGTTACTAAGCCATTATACTAGCAAACACTGAGGAAACTTAGTGGCATCCTAAACGTGGCTGTTGGACTTCTGTATTGTCCCACTAGTGCAAAGATATTTGCAGCACGTCTGCCTGCATTGCACACTCAAACTCATTGTTACTAAGCCATTATACTAGCAAACACTGAGGAAACTTAGTGGCATCCTAAAAGTGGCTGTTGGACTTCTGTATTGTCCCACTAGTGCAAAGATATTTGCAGCATGTCTGCCTGCATTGCACACTCAAACTCATTGTTACTAAGCGATTATACTAGCAAACACTGAGGAATCTTAGTGGCATCCTAAACGTGGCTGTTGGACTTCTGTATTGTCCCACTAGTGCAAAGATATTTGCTGCACGTCTGCCTGCATTGCACACTCAAACTCATTGTTACTAAGCCATTATACTAGCAAACACTGAGGAAACTTAGTGGCATCCTAAAAGTGGCTGTTGGACTTCTGTATTGTCCCACTAGTGCAAAGATATTTGCAGCATGTCGGCCTGCATTGCACACTCAAACTCATTGTTACTAAGCCATTATACTAGCAAACATTGAGGAAACTTAGTGGCATACTAAAAGTGGCTGTTGGACTTCTGTATTGTCCCACTAGTGCAAAGATATTTGCAGCACGTCTGCCTGCATTGCACACTCAAACTCATTGTTACTAAGCCATTATACTAGCAAACACTGAGGAAACTTAGTGGCATCCTAAACGTGGCTGTTGGACTTCTGTATTGTCCCACTAGTGCAAAGATATTTGCAGCACGTCTGCCTGCATTGCACACTCAAACTCATTGTTACTAAGCCATTATACTAGCAAACACTGAGGAAACTTAGTGGCATCCTAAAAGTGGCTGTTGGACTTCTGTATTGTCCCACTAGTGCAAAGATATTTGCAGCACGTCTGCCTGCATTGCACACTCAAACTCATTGTTACTAAGCCATCATATTAGCAAACACTGAGGAAACTTAGTGGCATCTTAAAAGTGCTTGTTGGACTTCTGTATTGTCCAACTAGTGCAAAGATATTTGCAGCACGTCTGCCTGCATTGCACACTCAAACTCATTGTTACTAAGCCATTATACTAGCAAACACTGGGGAAACATAGTGGCATCCTAAAAGTGGCTGTTGGACTTCTGTATTGTCCCACTAGTGCAAAGATATTTGCAGCACGTCTGCCTGCATTGCACACTCAAACTCATTGTTACTAAGCCATTATACTAGCAAACACTGAGGAAACTTAGTGGCATCCTAAAAGTGGCTGTTGGACTTCTGTATTGTCCCACTAGTGCAAAGATATTTGCAGCATGTCTGCCTGCATTGCACACTCAAACTCATTGTTACTAAGCCATTATACTATCAAACACTGAGGAAACTTAGTGGCATCCTAACAGTGGCTGTTGGACTTCTGTATTGTCCCACTAGTGCAAAGATATTTGCAGCACGTCTGCCTGCATTGCACACTCAAACTCATTGTTACTAAGCCATTATACTAGCAAACAATGAGGAAACTTAGTGGCATCCTAAACATGGCTGTAGGACGTCTGTATTGTCTCACTAGTGCAAAGATATTTGCAGCATGTCTGTCTGCATTGCACACTCAAACTCACTGTTACTAAGCCATTATACTAGCAAACACTGAGGAAACTTAGTGGCATCCTAAACGTGACTGTTGGACTTCTGTATTGTCCAATTAGTGCAAAGATATTTGCAGCACGTCTGCCTGCATTGCACACTCAAACTCATTGTTACTAAGCCATTATACTAGCAAACAAAGAGGAAACTTAGTGGCATCCTAAAAGTGGCTGTTGGACTTTTGTATTGTCCCACTAGTGCAAAGATATTTGCAGCACGTCTGCCTGCATGGCACACTCAAACTCATTGTTACTAAGCCATTATACTAGCAAACTATGCTGCCAGTTTAAGGGTCGTAGTTGCATTGTCAGGGATAATTATTGTTGTTTATTCTGCTGTTAATAAAGCTAGACCACCGCTGAAATCTACACCACCTCTCAATTTTTACTACCACATTTTAAGTGCACAATCTTGTCGCAATCAAAATGAGTGGCAAAATGACAGATGCTGGTGGAAAGGGGAAGAGGCGTGTTGGAAAAGGAAAAAAAGGGTTTGTCCGTGGGGAAGGTGGCAAAGCTCCATTAACATCTGCTGAAGATAGACCATCTTCCAGCAAAAGTAAGATGTCTACTACTTACCGTGGACAATCCGATGTGCTCCTCTTTTTTACGGACACGAACAACTGGAACAAAGGTAGATGATGGTCAAAAAAGGAAAATGCTTGAATGGATCTCAAGTGGTCCAACAAGTGCCCTCTCCGCCACCTCAACTACCGCATCCAAAAAACACCAGTCCTCAGAGTTGTCAGACCAATCACACTTGCATTCTCCCAGCACTGAAGTCTCCATCCGCCCTGCACAGTATGGTGGAACTGAGATGGCTGAGTCTGCAGAGCTGTTCAGTCACACTATAGCCTGGGAATCAGAAGTCTGCTCCCAAGCTACAGTGAGTACAGACCAGGAAATGGTCTGCAGTGATGCCCAGAACCTTTGTGACTCTGATTCAGGCCGTGAGGACCAAGTTTCTGAGCATAATGTTGACCCTTTTCACAAACTGTAACACCTGTTGTTATAGACAATGAGGAACATACTGATGACGATGAGATGCAGATACCAGATTGGCATGATAACTTAAATATTCGGTCAGGGCAAGAAGAGGCTCGGTCTGAGAGTGAGGGGAGTGGAAACACAACAATTGATGAGGAAGTTCTAGATCCCACCTACTGTCAACCCACAGTCAGGCACTCGAGGAGGTCAACAGAGGCGGTGGAGGAGGATGCAACCGACGACGAAGATACCTTGCGCCTTCCTGGACAGAGTCGGAGCACTGGTAGCACGTCTACAACTGCATCATCAGCCACCACTCTGCCTCTGAGCACTAGTCGGGGGGGCTCAGCAGGTCGCATGCCCTCTAAGCCTTGCCTAGCCTGGTCCTTTTTAGAGATAGCAAAAGATCGCCCAAATTATGTGATCTGTAAAATTTGTCGTGATTCTGTTAGTAGAGGGCAAAACCTTAGCAGTTTGACAACTTCTTCCATGAATCGTCACATGAATAAATATTATATGTCCCAGTGGGAAGCTCACCGTGCTGCAATGCGGCCTAGCGGAGTGAACCATCCACCGCCTGGCCCTTCCAGTGCATCCACGCGCTCTTCATCTTCTAGGACTGTGGGGACAGCTGTCACACCTGGTTTTCCACGCACAACTTCCCCCACTGTAACCGCAACAGGCAGTTTGCTTGGTAGATCGTCAGTTGGTTTGGAAGGGGAAACAAGTACGTGTGTACAGCTCTCTCAGACATCGATAGCACCAACGTTGGATGAAGGCAACATTATGTCTATGCCTGCACTTTCCTCACAAAGCTGCATTTTTCCAGGGACACCCTACTCAACACCATCTACACACAGCAGCCAGATCTCTGTCCCTCAGATGTGGACAAATAAAAGGCCATTTCCTGCGACCCATGACAAAGCTAAGAGGTTGACTTTATCCCTGTGTAAGCTCTTGGCTACTGAAATGCTGCCTTTCCGCCTGGTGGACACACAGGATTTTAGAGGCCTTATGTCTGTCGCTGTGCCCCAGTACCAGATGCCCATTCGCCACTACTTCTCTAACAAAGGTGTGCCCGCGCTACACCAGCATGTCGCACACAACATCACCGCTTCCTTGAGAAACTCTGTGTGTGAACGGGTGCATTTCACCACCGATACTTGGACCAGTAAGCATGGACAGGGACGTTACATGTCGCTGACTGGGCACTGGGTAACTATGGTGATAGATGGTGAAGGGTCTGCTGCACAAGTCTTGCCGTCCCCACGACTTGTGTGTCAATTCTCTGTCTGTCCAAGTTCTGCCATCTCCACCTCATCTGGGTCCTCCACCTCCGCCCCAAGCCTGCCTTGTCAGGCCACCAGCATTCTCACTGCGCAGAAGGAATCACGCACCCCTCATTACTATGCTGGCAGCAGAGCGCAACGGCATCAGGTGGTCTTTAGCTTGACATGTCTTGGAAATAGGAGTCACACAGCGGCTGAGTTGTGGGAAGCTCTGGAGACTGAGTTTAATAAATGGTTGTCTCCACTCAACCTGCAGCCTGGTAAGGCCGTGTGAGACAATGCTGCAAACCTGGGTGCGGCCCTTCGCCTGGGCATGGTGACACACGTGCCTTGTATGGCTCACGTGTTGAACCTTGTTGTTCAGCAATTTTTAACACACTATCCCGGCCTAGATGGCCTTCTGACCAGGGCACGAAAACTGTCTGCTCACTTCCGCCATTCAACCGCCACAGCTGAGCGACTTGCATCGCTCCAGAAGTCTTTCGGCCTGCCGGTTCATCGCCTGAAATGCGATGTGCCGACACGCTGGAATTCGACTCTCCACATGTTACAGCGACTGTGGCAGCACCGCCGAGCTCTGTTGCAATACGTCAAGACGTATAGCCTGGGCCAACGAGATGCAGAGGTGGGGCAGATCACCCTGATGGAGTGGTTTCAGATCAAGGACCTATGCACCCTTCTGCACAGTTTCGACATGGCGACGAATATGTTTAGCGCTGACAATGCCATTATCAGCATGACAATTCCAGTCATTTACATGCTGGAGCACACGCTAAACACTATTCGGAGTCAGGGGGTGGGACAACAGGAAGGGGAGGAACTACAGGAGGATTCATATGCGCAAGACACAACAACATCGCAAAGGTCCAGGCGTTCATCATCACCAACGCGGCAGGCATGGGACCATGGGGGACAGGGATCAACAAGGGCGCATGGTAGCAGGCGAAATGTTGAGGAAGGTGCAGGAGAACATGAAGAAATGGAGGACGAACTGTCCATGGACATGGAAGACTCAGCGGATGAGGGAGACATTGGTCAAATTTCAGTTGAAAGAGGTTGGGGGGAGATATCAGAGGAAGAAAGAACGGTTAGCACCTCTATGCCACAAACACAGCGTGGACTTGGTCCGCATGGCTGCGCAAGACACATGAGCGCCTTCTTGCTGCACTACCTCCAACATGACCCTCGTACTGTCAAAATTAGAAGTGATGATGACTACTGACTTGCCACACTATTAGATCCCCGGTAAAAGTCCAAATTTTGTGACATAATTCCAGCCATAGAAAGGGACGCACGTATGCAGGAGTATCAGCAGAAGCTGTTACTCGATCTTAGCTCGGCTTTTCCACCAAACAACCGTGCAGGTGCAGGGAGTGAATCTCCCAGTTGTAACTTGACAAACATGGGACGGTCTCGTCATCTTCAACAGTCTACCCGTACCAGTAGCACCGTATCTGGTGCTGGTAACAGCAATTTTATGGAATCTTTTCATAATTTTTTTAGACCGTCCTTTGCAAGGCCACCAGAGACAACAAGTCTGACACATAGTCAATGGCTGGAGAGGATGATACAGGAGTATCTCCAAATGTCTGAAGGGGAAGAGAAAAAGTACTGCATAACCGGGAAGCAAACTCAACTATCATATAAATAAATAGAATTTTATTGAATTGAATAAACAATTAAAACATACTTAAAAACATATACCCACACCAGGGTCTCTCCATAAATTACAGCAGTATTATAAATGGAATGTTCGCTGTGGTCAATAAGCATGCAAAATCATCATAGTTTACAACATTCCATACAATCGACTATAAATAGAGTAAGAGCAATCAGCATATCTGTTGGAGCCAGCCACAACCCATAACCTCCTAAGGTAAAGGATCTCAAGCATAGAAGGAGGCTGAAAATACAAAGTGGCCCCAACCAAACATACAGACCAGTAGTAACCTGTCTACATGTATCAGCTGCAAGCTGTAGAGACCCTGGGTTACGCCCAACAGGAGTATCTCCAAATGAACATCGATGCCATGACTTTGCAAATAGAGCCTTGCTCATTTTGGGCTTCAAATCTTGAAAAATGGCCAGAGCTCTCAACTTAAGCCTTGGAGATTTTGTCGTGTCCAGCTGCCAGCGTTGTCTCTGAACGTGTCTTCAGTGCTGCTGGGTATGTGCTGACAGATAAGCGCACGCGTCTGTCCAGTGACAATGTGGACAGACTAACGTTCATCAAAATGAACAAGTAATGGATCCACAAGGAATTTACTACCCCTGTGTCATCCTGGGGAGAGTAAATGCTTGTGGATTTGGAATGTGCTTGATGCAAATCAAAACATCCTGTTTGCAGCTAGGGCTCAAGTGCTGCCACTGACGGGGTGACTGTGTGGCCCAATTTTTGGAAAAAAAAGGGAGACTCCGCTTGGAGTAACCCTTGCTTGCTGTGTTTTTTAAAAGGAGCCAAGATGAACAGAGCTGGGATCAGGAAAGACTTAGCTACCTACCCCGGTGTCCTCCTGGTAACGGTTAAGTATGGCGTATTTTTGAATGTGCTTGGTGCAAATCTAGCTGTGAAGTGTACAACTGGGGCACAAGTGCTGCCACTGAATGGGTGGGTGTGTGTGGGGCCCAATTTTTGGAAAAAAAGGGAGACTCCGCTTGGAGTAACCCTTGCTTGCTGTGTTTTTTAAAAGGAGCCAAGATGAACAAGTCATGGTTCAGCAAAGACTTTATCTACCTACCCCAGGGTCATCCTGGCAACAGTTAAGTATGGTGTATTTTTGAATGTGCTTGATGCAAATCTAGCTGTGAAGTGTACAACTGGGGCACAAGTTCTGCCACTGAATGGGTGGGTGGGTGTGGGCCAAATTTTTGGAAAAAAGGGAGACTCCGCTTGGAGTAACCCTTGCTTACATTGTTTTTTAAAAGGAGCCAAGATGAACAAGTCATGGTTCAGCAAAGACTTTGCTACCTACCCCGGGGTCATCCTGGGAACGGTTAAGTATGGCATATTTTTGAATGTGCTTGATGCAAATCTAGCTGTGAAGTGTACAACTGGGGCACAACTGCTGCCACTGAAGGGGTGGGTGTGTGTGCGGCCCAATTTTTGGAAAAAAGGGAGACTCCGCTTGGAGTAACCCTTGCTTGCTGTGTTTTTTTAGAAAGAGCCAAGATGAACAAGTCATGGTTCAGCAAAGACTTAGCTACCTACCCCGGTGTCATCCTGGGGATGGTTAAGTATGGCCTATTTTTGAATGTGCTTGATGCAAATGTACCTGTGAAGTGAACAACTGGGGCACAAGTGCTGCCACTGAAGGGGTGGGTGTGTGTGCGGCCCAATTTTTGGAAAAAAAGGGAGACTCTGCTTTGAGTAACCCTTGCATTCTGTGTTTTTTAAAAGGAGCCAAGATGAACAAGTCATGGTTCAGCAAAGACTTTATCTACCTACCCCAGGGTCATCCTGGGAACGGTTAAGTATGGCGTATTTTTGAATGTGCTTGATTCAAATCTAGCTGTGAAGTGTACAACTGGGGCACAAGTGCTGCCACTGAATGGGTGGGTGTGTGTGGGGCCCAATTTTTGGAAAAAAAAGGAGACTCTGCTTGGAGTAACCCTTGCTTGCTGTGTTTTTTAAAAGGAGCCAAGATGAACAAGTCATAGTTCAGCAAAGACTTTGCTACCTACCCCGGTGCAATCGTGAGGATGGAAAAGGATGGCGTATTTTTGAATGTGCTTGATGCAAATCTAGCTGTGAAGTGTACAACTGGGGCACAAGTGCTGCCACTGAAGGGGTGGGTATGTGTGTGTCTGGCCCAATTTTTTGGAAAAAAGGGAGAACTCCGCTTGGAGTCACCTTGTCGTGTTTTACATGATTTTAGAAGGGCGTGCCATGCCTATATCTGTGTCTCCTCCTTTTTTTCCTTGTCCAGCTCTTTTGTTTTCGCATGAGTATATGTCCTTGTCACTTTCCCATGTGTTTGTGTTGTGTTGTGAGTTGTTTGTCACCTTTTGGACACCTTTTGAGGGTGTTTTCTAGGTGTTTTTATGTGTTTGTGATTGCCTGCTATTGTTTCCTATGCGGTTCGAGTTCAGTTCGTCGAACGTTTGCCGAACTGAACTCGAACGAGACCTCCGTTTGACGAACCGAGCTCGAGCCGAACCACGGCCGGTTCGCTCATCTCTAGTGAGCAGGGCCCTTACAGCTTCAAGCCATGGGGCCACAAACAGACAATGAAATTGTGCACGAAGGAAGGCTCCGGACTACGAAGTGACACTGGTGGGAGCGGATACCTGGACGAGCTCCCCACAGTGACTGTGGCACACAGAGAACTTGGTTTACTTGCAGCGTGTGTGTTGGCTTTATTATCCTCCTCCAGCACCACGACTACCCACAGTGAGTACTCTGATCAAGTTTCACCCTCTTCTCCCAAGCAACCACCAACACCTCTGAGCCCGGGGCAATCTCCCTACCTGTGGAGGGATTAAAATCAGGCTGCTTAATTCCATCTGCCCTGGTACTCCTTACAGCAGCGGTGGTACTCCCATTACTGCAACCCACAGGTGGCGTCACGAACTTCTCCCCTGTAAATACACCCCTTTTCACGGATCAAAGTGTCCGCCAACCTGGGTCCGGGTCCCTCGAGCCACCACGATCCCGGATCCAAGCAACCCGACCAACACAAGAGTATTCTTACAGAATGCATACTTCGCACTGTGAGATTTCATAGGTACAGTTGAAAGCAGACGTTTACTAACACTATCTAAAAAGACACATACACATGTTTTTCTCAGTATGTGACATGAAATTAGAATAAATCTTTCCCTTTTTAGGTCAATTAGGAACCAAAATTATTTACATTATGCAAAATAATGAGAGAGAGAATGTTTTAAAGCATTTTTATTACTTTCTGCAAAGTCAAAAGTTTACATACACTGAGAGTACTCTGCCTTTCAACAATATAGGACAGCCCATATGATGATCTCATGTCTTTGGAATATCAATTAGATATAGAAATGCGGCACTCCTGCTATATAGATGAGGTGCCTGAATAGGGTCCAACCCCGTATCAGTAATGTTCAAAGGATTCGGCACTCAAATTTGAAATAAAACAAATTTTATTTTTCCAAAATATTGAACAAGCAACTTCGTGTTCTCAAAAAAACGTTTTCGGTCAAATGACCTTCATCAAGTTTTTTAACACTAAGGAATAGAAAAAAATAGATATATAAAGAACTCATATAGCATGATAATCAATAGTATGCAATATATACAATTTAGGAGACGTATCCTCAATCAAAAAAAATAATTTCTGTAACAATCAGAGTATATGAAGTATATTATATGCTGATAAAACATCAGAAAAAATAGAACTTCAAAAGAGCGAAACATCAGAAAAAATTCATCATAACTGACATTTTATGCTTAAATCAACATTCAATATGCATTGGATTCTGCAACCTATAAGTAAAGAGGAACAATAAGTAAATAAACAAATAAGTATTAAATGTCATTAAGTTTGGAACTTTGAGACAAGTAATCATTATAGCATCACTAACAATAGATTTCAATGGTAACTAGATTGAATGTACAGAGAAGTCATTGAACTTACCAAAGCCTGTAAGATACTATGAATAGAGCTGTCAGTTTAAAGATAAGAGCTAAGATGCTGCCTCTCCGGGTCCCTAAATGCATATGACCTGCCTGTGGGGTGTCTCAGTTTAAATAGACCGCTAATGGGATAATAGGCATATAATTAGAGACATCGTAACGTCACTTCCGGTATCGTATATGGAAGTGACGATCCTGGATGGCATTATGTGTGAAGTAACTTGGTTGGCAGGCCCGCGCATGCGCAGTAGTAGTGTAAGCCTACACAAGCAATATAACATGTTTAATTAGCATCACGTCACTGCCGATAGCATAAGCGGAAGTGACGATCCTGGATGGCACCATAAAGAGCTTGGTTGGCAAATCCATGTATGAAGGCAATCACTCATTTATATATATTATAGAAACGTGACGTTTTCACATGATATTTGTGTAAGGCTCAAGGATCCGTTTACATTTAGGGCAGTTAGCTTTAGCAATATAGAAGGATAGGATAAGGGAAGGGAACAATGGGAAAAGGTAAAAGGGGAAACGGGAATAAGTTTTCATATCAGTGCACACTATATAATAAGATCCCAGGTATAGTAAATCAGGTAAGTGGTGAAAATAAACAAGAAAGAAGAAAAAATAAAGAATAAAAAAGGGAGGTTTAGAAATAAAAATAAATAACAATAGAGAAAAATTGATACTAAATATAACAAAATATTGAAAATATAAAAATAAAAACAAAAAATAAAAATAAAAATAAAAATAAAAAATAAAAATAAACAATGAATAATAAATAATGAATAATGAATAATAAACCAAACTAAAATGTGAAGGATTTCAAGGAAAAGAGGGAGAGGGAAGGAGGTAATAAGGAATACCTATATGATTCGAAAATCTTCTATGCTGCAATCAGTTTTTCTGCTAAAAGAAAAATGAAAAACACTAGTGAATATTAGGACTAAAAAACAAAAGAAGAGAAAAATATCACATGAAACTAGAGGTATCAAAATCTCGGTTAAGGCCCTTCGGTTCTAAGGTTTGGAGTGTAAAGATCCAATAAGCTTCCCTTTGTTTCAAGGTTTTGGTCCTGTCACCTCCTCTTCTATGTGGTAAAATTTGTTCTAGGACCTGAAATCGTAATTGGCTAACCCTGTGGCCCTGTCTATGAAAATGGAATGGCAATGGTAATGTCAATTTTTCACATCTAATGGTAGATTTGTGTTGTGATATGCGATCTTTAATCGGTTGTGTTGTCTCCCCTACATATGAAAGGCAACATGGACATTTTATGACGTAAATCACGAAAGAAGTATCACAGGTAAAAAAGCCTCTTATGGGGTAACCTCGGCCAGTGTAGGGATGTAGGACCTTGTCACCCTTCTGTACATTACTACATTGTGGACAGCTTAAACAGGGAAATGTCCCTCGTCTTGGAGTAAGCAGATGAGTCTGTACTGGACCGGTCGTATTGGTACCAACATCAGCCCTAACCAACTTATTACCCATATTAGAGGGGCGTCTGAAACATGGAAGAAAGGGTATTTTAAATTCCTCTACATCTGGATAGCCTTTGTGTAAAATGTTCCAATGATTCCTAATGAATTTATGAATCTTATAAGAAAACAGGTGGTAAGTTTGAACAAATGCCAACCGATTTCTTTTGGTATTATCGAGAGATGATGTCACAGTGGTTGCTTCACTATTCAAAGTCCCCTTGGGGTAACCTCTTGCTAAGAACTTTGATTCCATTTCTTGTAATCTTATGTTCTTGGTGTCTTGTTGGCTCACAATCCTATGTACCCTAAGAAATTGTGACTTAGGAATCGAGTTCCTCGTTGCTTTAGGGTGGCAGCTATCATATAAAAGTAAATTGTTCTTATCTGTAGATTTTACAAATAAATCAGTTTGTAGATAGCCACCACTGTCCTTGATAATTGTTGTATCTAGGTAATTTATATGGTGTAAATCATACTGCATGACAAATTGGAGTTCAGACCACACCCCATTGATGTACTGATGGAAATCCACGAGAGAGTCCAATGGGCCCCCCCATATGCAAAATATGTCATCATTGTTTATATTTATTTTTATTTTTTATTTTTTGTTTTTATTTTTATATTTTCAATATTTTATTATATTTAGTATTCAATTTTTCTCTATTGTTATTTATTTTTATTTCTAAACCTCCCTTTTTTATTCTTTATTTTTTCTTCTTTCTTGTTTATTTTCACCACTTACCTGATTTACTATACCTGGGATCTTATTATATAGTGTGCACTGATATGAAAACTTATTCCCGTTTCCCCTTTTACCTTTTCCCATTGTTCCCTTCCCTTATCCTATCCTTCTATATTGCTAAAGCTAACTGCCCTAAATGTAAACGGATCCTTGAGCCTTACACAAATATCATGTGAAAACGTCACGTTTCTATAATATATATAAATGAGTGATTGCCTTTATACATGGATTTGCCAACCAAGCTCTTTATGGTGCCATCCAGGATCGTCACTTCCGCTTATGCTATCGGCAGTGACGTTATGCTAATTAAACATGTTATATTGCTTGTGTAGGCTTACACTACTACTGCGCATGCGCGGGCCTGCCAACCAAGTTACCTCACACATAATGCCATCCAGAATCGTCACTTCCATAGACGATACCGGAAGTGACGTTACGATGTCTCTAATTATATGCCTATTATCCCATTAGCGGTCTATTTAAACTGAGACACCCCACAGGCAGGTCATATGCATTTATGGACCCGGAGAGGCAGCATCTTAGCTCTTATCTTTAAACTGACAGCTCTATTCATAGTATCTTACAGGCTTTGGTAAGTTCAATGACTTCTCTGTACATTCAATCTAGTTACCATTGAAATCTATTGTTAGTGATGCTATAATGATTACTTGTCTCAAAGTTCCAAACTTAATGACATTTAATACTTATTTGTTTATTTACTTATTGTTCCTCTTTACTTATAGGTTGCAGAATCCAATGCATATTGAATGTTGATTTAAGCATAAAATGTCAGTTATGATGAATTTTTTCTGATGTTTCGCTCTTTTGAAGTTCTATTTTTTCTGATGTTTTATCAGCATATAATATACTTCATATACTCTGATTGTTACAGAAATTATTTTTTTTGATTGAGGATATGTCTCCTAAATTGTATATATTGCATACTATTGAGTATCATGCTATATGAGTTCTTTATATATCTGTTTTTTTCTATTCCTTAGTGTTAAAAAACTTGATGAAGGTCATTTGACCGAAAACGTTTTTTTGAGAACACGAAGTGGCTTGTTCAATATTTTGGAAAAATAAAATTTGTTTTATTTCAAATTTGAATGCCGAATCCTTTGAACATTACTCATGTCTTTGGAAGCTTCTGATAGAAACAAGATGGGAATGTCCAGCCATTATACCGCTCAGGAAGAGATGGGTTCTGTGTACCAGAGATGAACATGCTTTGGTCAGACAAGTGTATATCAATCCAAGAAAAAAGCACCTTCACCTTGTGAAGATTGTGGCGGAAGCTGGTACAATTGTGTCATTACCCACAGTGAAATGATTACTGTATCAACATGGGCTTAAGGGCCACTCTGCCAGGAAGAAGACATTACTCCACATGAAACATAAAAAAGCCAGATTAATGTTTGCAAATGCACACAGGACCAATATTTTGGAGTGGCCATTACAAAGCCCTGATCTCAATCCTACTGAAAGTTTATGGACAAAGCTGAAAAGGCAGGTGCGTGCAAGGCAACCTACAAGCATGGCTCAGTTACACCAGTTCTGTCAGGTTGAATGGGCCCAAATTCCTACCAACTATTGTGAGAAGCTTGTGGAAGGATGTCCAAAATGTTTGACCCAAGTCATACCGTTTAAGAGCAATGCTACCAAATACTAATGAAATGTATGTAAACCTTTGAGTTTTCAGACAGCAATAAAAATGTCTTGAAACATTCTCATTATTCTGGCATTTGGCAATTATAAATAATTTTGATTCCTAATTGACCCAAAACAGGAAAGGTTTATTCTGATTTCATGTCAGAAATAGAGATGAGCAAACCGGCCGTGGTTCGGTACGAGTTCGGTTCGTCGAACGGAGGTCTCGTTCGAGTTCAGTTCGGCGAACGCTCGACGAACCGAACTCGAACCAATAGGATATAATGGGAGGCAATCACAAACACATAAAAACGCATTATAAATGTACACATACAGTTAATAAACTTTGCCATAACACTTACCGATCCCCGCGATCCCTCCTGCACTCTGTCTCCTGCCGCTATTCCATTCGATGATCGCTGAATCCTCCCGGTGACCAGCACTGACAGCAGTGATGCAGGACCTATCGTGACGTCAAAATAGCCATGTGACCAGTCACGCTATTATCTCATTGGCTACAGACTGGTCACATGACTATAACGCGTCATGTAGGACCTGTCATTGCACTCTCCGGTACACGGTGCACATTTGTGTATCGGCGTGTACCGGCGACATGCTCTAGCACACGGTCGACTCCCCGTTCCTTTAGGGACCGGCTGACACAGCCGGTCATTAACGGAGATCACCGTTGCCATAGCAACGCAGTTAGCGGTGACGTCACCGCTAACCGCTGCTCCGGGAGCACCGTTGCTATGGTAACGCGTCTGTCAGCGTTACCGATGTTACCGCTGACAGCCAGCAGCACTGATCACTCACGGAGTGAAGGCTGCATGCTGCTTCCCGTGCAGCCTTCACGGAGTGAAGGCTGCACGGGAAGCAGCGTCTTCCCCCATGCAGCAGTGATGGAGCAGAGCTGCATTTGTTGAACGAGAAAGACAGAAGACCATGGATCGTGGAGGGCTGACAGGGGGTAATAAAGATGCAGTCTCTAATGTGTCTGTGTATTTATTTCTATTAAAGTATTTTTTCTCTGTGTGGTGTCTTTTTTTTAACCCTTTATTGGAGATTCTTAATGGCCGGGTCAAACGTGCCTGACATTAAGAATCTCTGGCTTAATACTAGCTAGTAAAACAAAGCTAGTATTAACTCATTATTACCCAACAAGCCACCCGGCTTCAGGGCTGTTGGAAGAGTTGGATACAGCGCCAGATGATGGCGCTTCTATGAAAGCGCCATTTTCTGGGGCGGCTGCGGACTGCAATTCGCAGCAGAGGCGCCCAGAAACCTCGGGATAACCTGTGCTGCGGATTCCAATCCCCAGCTGCCTAGTTGTACCCGGCTGGACACAAAAATTGGGCGAAGCCCACGTCATTTGTTTTTTAATTATTTCATGAAATAAGTGAAATAATTAAAAAAAAGGGCTTCCCTATATTTTTGGTTCCCAGCCAGGTACAAATAGGCAACTAGGGGTTGGAGGCAGCCCGTGGCTGCCTGCTGTACCTGGCTAGCATACAAAAATATGGCGAAGCCCACGTCATTTTTTTGGTGGGCAAAAAACTTCTGCATACAGTCCTGGATGGAGTATGCTGAGCCTTGTAGTTCTGCAGCTGCTGTCTGCTCTTCTCCATACAGACAGACAGCAGCTGCAGAACTACAAGGCTCAGCATACTCCATCCAGGACTGTATGCAGAAGTTTTTTGCCCCCTGAAAAAATTATGTGGGCTTCGCCATATTTTTGTATGCTAGCCAGGTACAGCAGGCAGGTACGGCTTCCCCCAACCCCCAGTTGCCTATTTGTACCCGGCTGGCAACCAAAAATAAAGGGAAGCCCTTTTTTATTATTTCATGAATTTCATGAAATAATTAGAAAACAAATGACGTAGGCTTCGCCCCACTTTTGTGTCCAGCCAGGTACAACTAGGCAGCTGGGGATTGGAATCCGCAGCACAGGTTGGCCTGAGCTTTCTGGGCCCCACTGCTGCGAATTGCAGTCTGCAGCCGCCTCAGAAAATGGCATTTTCATAGAAGCGCCATCTTCTGGCGCTGTATCCAACTCTTCCAGCACCTGCCTGCTATACCTGGCTAGCATACAAAAATATGGCGAAGCTCACGTCCTTTTTTTGTAGTTTTTTGGCAAAAAAAATAAAAAATGCTTCCCTGGATTTTCCATTGCCAGTGAAGGTAACACCAAGCAGTGGGGGTTAGCAGCCAGTAGCTGCTTGGATTACCCTTAGCTAGCAATACAAAAAATGCAGCGGGAGCCCATATATATTTTTTTTAATTATTTATTTAAATAACTAAAAGCAAAATGGGCTTCCCTGTATTTTGATTGCTGGACATCACAGTGCTGTAAAAATAAATCTTTAAAAAAAATGATGTAGCGCTCCGCGGTATTTTTGATTCTCAGCGCAGATAAAACAGACAGCTATGGGTTGCCACCCCCATCTGCCTGCCGTTACCTTGGTTGGCAATCAAAATACAGGGAAGCCCATTAATTTTTTCTATTTAAAAAAATAGTTAAAAAAAAAATGACGTTGGGTCCCCCCATTTTTGATAGCCAGCTAGGGTAAAGCAGACGGCTGTAGCCTGAAAACCACAGCTGGCAGCTGTACCGTGGTTGGGGATCAAATGTGGAGGTCCCCCCAGGCTCTTTTTTTATAATTATTTTATAAATATTAATAATTACACAAAAAAAGTAGGGTCCCCCCCCAAATTGGATCACCAGCCAAGGTAAAGCGGACAGCTGTAGTCTGGTATTCTCAGGGTGGGAAGGTCCATAGTTATTGGGCCTTCACAGCCTAAAAATAGCAGGCCGCAGGCACCCCAGACGTGGCGCATCCACTAGATGCGCCAATCCTGGCGCTTCACCCCAGCTCATCCCGTGCCCTGGTGCAGTGGCAAATGGGGTAATAAATCGGGTTGATACTAGCTGTAAGGTCACCTGACATCAAGCCCAGCAGTTTGTGATGTCATGGCGTCTATTAGATACTCAACTTAGTAAGCGAATATGTCTGGCTCACAGTTGCGCAAGTTAGGTGCCCAGAAAAAATGGGAGTCAATCAAAATAGTAATAATTCTGGCACACTGAAATATCTCATGACATATGAAACCTTTCTTTTGAATGCTGAATCAATTTATTAGTGCAAAAAGTTGAGGATAATTCATCCAACGTTTCGACCGTATCTTTTTGGTCGTTATCAAGGATCAAATTATCTAAGATCACAAGAAATATGTACAAGAAAATACAAAAAATGAAATTAGTACAGAATGTAACATAAATAATGCGAATTTTACAAAACATGCATCATAAGTTTGATCATATAAAGCACATTATAAACATGAGGACATGGAAAAACAAGAAAATATCGTACATTGTACAGAAACCTATCTAGCTGAAAACATATACAATGGTAATGATACAGGTACAGCAAGCACACCCACCTATATCAACAATGCGAAGATGTACGCTCAATGATAAATGGACATCGCCATTTGGTATAATGGGATCAAAAAATTACGATCCTATGTGTAAAATGGAGAGAAGTGTGTGATAAGTCATAAGGCGAAAGTCATCCAGGAACAATGTTTTTCATTACATAGCTTATTAAAAATAATGAGTATGTCTATACCTCATGTACTTATCGGTTGATAATGAGAAAGGTGGCTGAGACCATTATTGCAGGGATCGAAGTAACATAGATTTATAGTTGTTTCTAAATGAAGATCATAAAAAGAGAAGTTTTGGCAGCACTCTGCGGTGTCAAGAAAACTATTTTATTTTTCTTTTTTGCAGACAGGTGATACAAACATGAGGGAGCAGGGGGAGCAGAGCACAAGGACGACGGTACCGTTTCGCACCTCTAGGGGTGCTTTCACGGGTCCACACATCTAAATGAAGATCAATAATAGCATTATTGGGGCATGCAAAAAAGTCATATATAGTGAAGTCTTTGTATAAGAGAAAAACACACTACCTGGATTGTTGGGCAGAAACCATAACAAGAGACACTAGTGGGAGTAATGTGATTCCCACACTGAGTGATACTTAGTTACCTCCAAGTGATCAAATGCTAAAATGAAGGGTACACGAGAGTAAGATCATATCTGAGAATATAACATCAGTATAAGACACACATATCAGGGGATGTAATGGATAAAATCTCCATACTACCTTATTTTAGCGTTTCTAGACAATAGTTATCGGGTACTATTATCATGGGGAAAGAGAACACATGTCCCTTTAAGATTCTATGAAAAACCATATATAAGATATGAGACTTAAAGGCAGTAAAACAGGAGTAGGTGAGGTGGAAGAGCACTAATAGAAACACATACCTGGAGAGTGTGAATGGGAACTCAATGCAAAAAATTGCTAGGTAGAGTATGGAGGAACGAATCTGGGAGGAAGCATAGGTAGAGATCAGTGAAAATCTATCAAGTGCCGGACAGCATGGACCGTCAGATAACACATACCTTATGATGCTGGTGTAGGGTATAGGCCCCTGGATAGTGTACGCCATGCCATGATATGATAGCCTTATATAGTGTATGCTAATCGACGCCCACCGTCCCACTTCCTGGATATGGAACGCAGTGTGCTGACCGTGGAGCGCACGCCGCGCATGCGCAGTGCCGTCGCCAGCATCACGCATGCGCAGGGAGCGGACCACCAGGCAGAGAGCAGAGGAGGAGGTGACATGACGTATAATCCTAAAGGGGCGTGTATGTAAACATAACGAGTGAGGGATAACAGTGAACCGGCCTGTGGATTGCACGCAGCTCGCCCCAACATCATAAACTGTCAGTACTAACAAAAAAGAAATCGACAAAAGAAATTTATTTGAAAAAACAGTCCCCAAAACATTTCCTCTTTCACCAATTTATTGTAAGAAAAAAAATAAAGGGGTCCCACGACGACTCTGGACCGTCTAGAATATGGGGGGTAGACACTCAGGGAACGTATCCCCCATTATCTAGGAGTGCAGACCCTTCATGTGAGGAGTGTGGGTGCAATGAATCTGCACTCACTCTCCCCGGGTCCACAACAGCAGAGTCCATGTCGTAATGGTTGCTACCAAAGCTGCAATGCCCTGCTCATGAGGTAAGGGCATGCCTAATCAGGAGAACTATTCTACATTTCCAAATATTGGTATTTGCTGATATTATTGCTATTCCACCTACTATATATTGGGGATAGGATCTTGGAGATGGAATACCCCTTTAAGTCCAGTTATCCAGCTGAATGAATACTTAACAACAGAGCTCGCTATTTAGATGTGTTTTCTTGTGGCATATAACGGACTCTCATGTTTGGTAGTCATTCAGCAGGGAAACTATAAAAGCAAATCCCTCCATTTGGAAATGTAGTATATAGCTCTCCTGATCAATTATGTTCCTTACCTCATAAGCAGGGCATTGCAGTAACAATAATAATTTATTCATTTATATAGCGTTATTAATTCCATAGCGCTGTATGTCTTTGGAGTGTGGGAGGAAACCGGAGTACCCGGAGGAAACCCACGCAAACACGGGGAGAACATACAAACTCCTTGCAGATGGTGTTCTTGGTGAGAATTGAACCCAGGACCTCAGCGCTGCAAGACTGCAGTGCTAACCACTGAGCCACCGTGCCGCCCATTTAGCTTACAGATGCATAACCACCACTCACTGTGTCTGAACACAGGAAGCTGAGCTGACAGCCGCTCTGTGCATGCGGCAGTGTCTATTGTAAAGGAGAGGGCCGTGGGGGGATCAACGCTGCACAGGTACCGTGGGACACAGGGGAACACCGGTGGGGTTATAGGGGGTGACCTGGCAGGGCCTGGGGAGGAGTTTTCTGTCGCATGTGTCATGGCACATGCGACAGAAATCAGAGGAGTAGGGTGAATGCGGCCGGCGCGCTGCTGTGCGCGCGGCCATCTTGGATTTCTGGGAGGGCATCAGGGGGGGCACTTTGGCAACACCGGGGGACCAGAGGGGACCGGGGAGGAGATTTATCATGTTTGTTCATGCCAGATGGGAGATAAATAATTTTTTACCGGCGCTGTCATTTACTGTAACGTGATCAATGGTGTACGGTGTATACCTGTGATCACATGACCTGGGACCGGAAAAACCGTCCTGAATCATGATCTCCAGGGTCTCAGCTAGCCCTGAAACCCCGGAGATTTTCTGACGCTGGGGGGCGTTATTTACTTATTTCTGCCTGCTGTTTATAAATGGCAGATCAGAATAAGGCTACATTAACACGACCGATCCATTTTTGTGGTCTGCAAAAAACAGTCAGTTTTTTTTCACGGGTGCATCCGTGTGGCATCCGTTTCCGTTCCGTAGACGGTCCGTATGTCATCTGTTTGTCATCCGTGTGCCTTCCGTTTTTTTTGTGTACTGCAAAAAAACTGAAGGAGGGAAAATACATAAATTTACCCAGGATCCATAGCTTCATCCTACATGAGGCGGTCACATGTTCACTCCAGTGCCATTTTCTACTGCTTTTCACAGCGTAGAGCGCTCTGGTGATTTTCTTGTGCTTGTGCACTTCATATCAGTCTTTTCTGTCATTATAATGGCAGAAAGACACATAATGTCCCACTCTCCTGCATTTTGTAATTTTGCACCCTTTGGTGCCTTTCATGTGGCACTAAGGGGTGCTTAGGTTTGTATTTAGCCAAAAAACTGAAAAAAAAATGACGTAGGGTTCCCCCTATTTTTGTAGCCAGCTAGGGTAAAGCAGACGGCTGCAGCCTGCAGACCACAGCTGGCAACCTCAGCTTGGTTGGTAATCCAAAACTGAGGGCACCCCACGCTGTTATTTTAAATTAAATAAAAAATGTAAAAAAAAAACCACGTAGGGGTCCCCCCAAAATTGGATCACCAGCCAAGGTAAAGCAGACAGCTGGGGTCTGATATTCTCAGACTAGGGAGGTCCATGGTTATTGGACTCTCCCCAGCCTAAAAATAGCAGGCCGCAGCCACCCCAGAAGTGGCGCATCCATTAGATGTGCCAATCCTGGTGCTTCGCCCCAGCTCATCCCGCGCCCTGGTGCGGTGGTAAACGGGGTAATATATGGGGTTAATACCAGATGTGTAATGTTACCTGGCATCAAGCCCTGGGGTTGGTGAGGTCAGGCGTCTATCAGATACCCGACATCACCAACCCAGTCAGTAATAAAAAAAAATAGACGACAAACACATTTTTATTTGAAAAAAACACTCCCCAATACATTCCCTCTTTAACCAATTTATTAGAAAGAAAAACAAATCCAGGTCTGGTGTAATCCAAGGGGTTGCCATGATGATCCACACTGTCCCAGTCAATGAAGAGCAGGATGTTCCCCATTGGCTGGGAGAGCAGTGCAGTGACCTGAGCTAACATCAATGGGTCAGCCCAGGTCACTGCAGGGGATGACAAGTGCTGCTGTCAGCGAGGTACATTACCTGCGCTGATCTCCTGCACTGCTGACAGCACCTGTCACTGAGTTCTCGGGTCGGAAGCGAGAGAAGGTGATGTGACAAGCGGCGGCCATGGAGGACAGTGACAGCGCTGAGGTCGGGTCTTCATCACCGCAGGTAAGCCGAGCGGGACCATGTGTGCAGAGTGCAGGTGGGCGGAGCCATGTGTGCTGGCGGCGGAGTGCGAAGTGGGTGGCGCTGAGGACGTCAGTGTCGTGGACTGCTTGGCTGGGGACAGGTGAGTGTGAGTGTGAGTGTGTGTGTGTGTGTCTGTGTGTGTGTGTGTACATGCCGCGTGCAGGAGGGGGCGGAGTGAGCTGAGCGGGGAAGTGTGGGCTTCCTGCACGTAACTAGGATAAACATCGGGTTACTAACCAAAGCGCTTTGCTTGGATACCCGATTTTTATCTTGGTTACCAGCTTCTGGCAGGCTGCCAGCGATGGCTCCTGCACACTGTAGCTGTAAAAAGCCCTGCTTTTTGCTGGTAGAACCGTTCTCGAACGTATCTAGAACTATCGAGCTTTATCAAAAAGCTCGAGTTCTAGTTCGATCTAGAACAGCCCCCAAAATCACTCGAACCGCGAACTGGAGAACCTCGAACCGCGAACCGCGCTCAACTCTAGTCAGAAAGTGATAAAAACAAGCAGATGTGTCTTTTTAGATAGTGTATGTAAACTTCTGATTTTAACTGTATGCAGACACATAGAGTGAATGCAAACTTCATTCTCAATCCTGGACAAACCCTTTTATTTATATCTATGCTTATAGCTTTGGAATCTTATACTGAGGTTTGTTTTTTTTCAAACTACAATGTATTTAAAATAATATAAAGAAAAATACTCCACTTATGAGTAAATGAAGAACTCCACAAAAGCCTTGATTGTCAGTAAAAAAAAAAATCATGAGATGATGATAGACAGAAAGGAAAATGAGTTACAGGATGTTGCAGTAGAAATGTCAATATTTGTGTATCACTTAATGTGTTGTCATGATGTCCTTTTTTCGAATAAAAATTAAATAATAAATGTAGTTTTATCTTGGACTTTAAATCATGAATATAGTCCCCCATTCATGCTTCAGTAGTGTTCATACTGGATCTTATCTTTTAGTAAATATCACAGCACATAGACTGCTGTACACTGAAATGCCCTTCTCACAGCAACAATAGGTCACAAAACACTTCAGGCAGATGCAATCCTTTCAATACAACACTAAACTGTATACTTTGCTTGATCAATGTTTTTATTTACTCACCCACCTAAGCCTCACTTGTATTTTTTGAGGAAGTATGATCTGCTGACCCCCATTGATCTACAAACAAATGAAATTTTCATATAGAGCCAAAATGGATCCATTAAAATTAAGCCTGCTTTACACGGTACGATCTATCGTGCAATTTCACGATCGATCGTAGCCGCCCCCGTCGTTTGTGCGGCGCGGGCAATTAGTTGCCCGTGGCGCACAAAGTCGTTAACCCCCGTCACACGTACTTACCTGCTGTGCAACGTCGCTGTGGGCTGCGAACATCCTCTTCCTGAAGGGGGAGGGACGTTCGGCGTCACAGCGACGTCACACAGCGGCTGGCCAATAGAAGCGGAGGGGCGGAGATGATGATCCCGCCCACCTCCTTCCTTTCGCATAGCCAGCGGGTGCCGTGGGACGGAGGTAAGCTGCTGTTCATCGTTCCCGGGGTGTCACATGGAGCGGCGTGTGCTACCCCGGGAACGATGAGCAACCGGCGCCATTTTAATTAAACGAGATTATGAAACCGAGCGACGAGTACATGACTCACGATTTGTGAGTGATACTGCGTCACTCGGAGGTGTCACACAGCCCGACGTCGCAAGCGATGTGCGTCACAAAAACCGTGACCCCCGACGATCTATCGCACGATAGATCGTTTCGTGTAAAGCACCCTTAACTGTTTCATGTAAAGTATTTTAATGTATTTTTTTTACCATCATTTTATATTTTTAATATATAAAAGTTACTTCATTTATTAAATATTTTAACATAATATACAAAATATACTAAAGAATTACTGTATTTTTCAGATTATAAGATGCACTTTTCCTTACAAAAATTGGTGTGGAAGGTAAGAAGTGCGTGTTATAATCTGAATGTAGCTTACCGGGAGTGGTGGAGAGGAGTCACAGGAGGCCGGGGGAATGTTGCAGCAGCTTTGCAGGGGCTGCAGTAGCTGGACTGGTGCTACTGTGGCGGGGCTAGTGCTTCTGTGGCTGATCATTAGCTTCGGCAACTGGTGGTGATGCTGCGGCAGCTGTGCAGGTATGCAGGGCTTGTGCTAGGGCGGCTGATGTTGGGCGGGCAGTATGGACTTCAAATAACTGCGCCCGGAGATGGCGTGTGGGCAGATGGAGCTCTTGGCTCAAGATCATGTCTGCGCACATGCCGACTCCGGCCCATTGATCACCCAGCAGCAGACTTAAGGAAAATGGTGACCGGAGATGGCGATTGCACAGATGAGATATCGGTTTGCCACTGAGCCGAGAGCTGAATCTGCGCACACACCATTTCTTTGAAGCCCTCACTGCCCGCAGCCACCGCCACAGCCCGAGCCCCAGCACAACTACCTCAGGACTAGAGATGAGCGGTGTTCGAATCGAGCTGTTCGCCAATCTCAAGTTCGACCTGTTTTTGGCAAACTCGAACGATTAGCTTCACGTTCGACAGTTCGAGTTACCGTTCGATAACGGTTCGATCACCAAAAGCGTAGTTAGTTCCTAGCTGGCTTTTCCCAGTAATACTGTCATTCAACGTTAATAATAATATTATCCAAATTCAGCGTATAGTGTGCGGGGGGAAGGGGTTTAGATCAGTGCTGCTGAGTGCTGAAAGAATGGCGATATCCATTTTTTTTTCCTAACTGCGCATCCAGTGGGGCAAGCCAGGCTGTCAGCCAATCACAGACACACACACAGCAAAGTGCATTTTTAGCAGACAAGCAAGGGCATGCATGATTGACTGTGTATGTCACATGTCCTTGCCCTATAAGACCTGGCCATTTTCTCCATTGCCGCCATTATCTCAGTGCTGCGGTTGTGTGTCAGTCACCACTCCTGCTGCTGATGCTGCTGCTGTAGGCACTATAAAGTGCAATCGAGACATTGGTGTAGGGAGTAGGGACTAGTTGTATTTCAGCCCTTTTCAGGGCTAGATTAGAGCAGTTCATAGCAATTTTTGCTAGGCAGGTCTGTGCGAGCGCTGTGCAAGTGTTTTTCACAGCATCTGTCCAAATCAGCTAAGGCAATTCCTTTGGGCATAGTATCAGTGTGTGATAGTCAGCGGTGTAACAGTCTTGTAAAATAAGATACACCACCTGTCTCCATCTCTATTAGCCAATTTTTAACTGCAAAAAGTCCAGGCAATTCCCTTGGGCATAGCATCAGTGTGTGATAGTCAGTGGTGTAGCACTGATTTCAAGAAAGCTACCCCACCTCTCCATCTGTAGTAGCCAATTTTTAACTGTCAGCGGTGTAGCAGTCTTGTAAAGTAAGATACACCACCTGTCTCTATTAGCAAATTTTTAACTGCAAAAAGTCCAGGCAATTCCTTTGGGCATAGTATCAGTGTGTGATAATTAGTGGCGTAGCACTGCTGTCAAGAAAGCTACCCCACCTCTCCATCTGAAGTAGCCAATTTTTAACTGTAACAAACAGTTGCCAATATGTTCACATACAAAATGAGTGGCAAAAGGCCAGATGCTGGTGGAAAGGGGAACAGTCGTGTTGGAAAGGGAACAAAAGTTTGTGTCCGTGGGGAAGGTGGTAAAGCAACTGTAACATCTGCTGAAGAAAGACCATTTTCCAGACAAAATAAGATGTCTACTTCTTTCCATGGACAATCTGATATGATCCCTTTCTTACGAACACGACCATCGCTACCAAATGTAGATGAGGCACAAAAAGAGCAGGTGCTTGAATGGCTCTCAAGTGCTCCATCAAGTGGCCTCTACACCACCTCAACTTCCACATCCCAAATACTCCAGTCCTCTGAGGTGTCACCCCAATCGCACTTGCATCCTACCAGCTCTCATGTCTCCACCCGCCCTGCTGAGTATGGGGTAACAGAGATGGTTGAGTCTGCAGAGCTGTTCAGTCACACTATAGCCTAGGAATCAGAGGTCTGCTCCAAAGCTGCAGTGAGTCCAGACAAGGAAATGATCTTTACTGATGCCCAGAAGCTTTGGGAGTCAGATTCAGGCCCAGATGAAGAAGGTTCTGAGCATAATGTAGACCCTCATTCCCAAACTGTAACTCCTCTTGGTGGAGACAATGAGGAACATGCTGATGACGATGAGACTCAGATACCTGATTGGAATGACAACTTGACTATTCAGTCAGGGCCGGAAGAGGTTGGCTCTGAGGATGAGGGGAGTGAGAACACACAGGGTGATGATGAGGTTGTAGATCCCACTAACTGTCAACCAACAGTCAGGCAGTCGATGATGTCAGCAGAGGAGGTGGAGGACCATGCTAGTGACGACGAGGTTAGGTTGCGCCTTCCTGGACATTGACGGAGTACTGGAAGCATGTCCACTGCATCCTCATCCACAACTCTGCCTCTGAGCAGAAGTGATGGTGGCTCTGCAGGTCGCATGGGCTCTAAGCCTTGCCTAGCCTGGGCTTTTTTGACATTGCAAAGGATCACCCAACTCATGTCATCTGTAAGATTTGTCACCAATGTCTAAGTAGAGGCCAAAAACTCACTAGCTTGAGTACTTTGTCCATAAACCGTCACATGGATATGAAGCCTAAGTCGCAGTGGGAAGCTCACTGTGCTACAATGTGGCCTAGCGAGGCGGGTCAACCACCGCCTGCCCCATTAAGTGCATCCGCACGCTCTTCATTCTCTGTGACTGTGGGGACAGCAGTCACACATGCTTTTCGACGCAGACCTTCCACCTCTTTACCTGCAACAGGCAGTGTGATTGGCAGGTCGTCAGTTGTTTTGGAAATGGAAACAGCTGCTGGTGTTGAGCTCTCTCAGACATCGAGAGCACCACCTTTGGATGAAGGCAACATTATGTCTCCGCCTGCACCTTTTCCACAGATCAGCAGTTTTCCAGGGACACCCTACTCAACACCGTCTCAGCACAGCAGCCAGCCCTCGGTCCCTCAGATGTGGACAAATAAAAGGCCATTTTCTCCTACCCATGTTAAAGCTAAGAGGTTGACTTTCAGCATCTGCAAGCTGTTGGCTACAGAAATGCTGGCTTTCCGCCTGGTGGACACACAGGATTTTCGAGACCTTATGTCCGTCGTAGTGCCCCAGTACCAGATGCCCAGTCGCCACTACTTCTCCAGGAGAGGTGTGCCTGCGCTACACCAGCATGTCGCACACAACATCACCACTTCCTTGAGAAACTCTGCCTGTGACAGGGTGCATTTCACTACAGATACTTGGACCAGTAAGCATGGACAGGGGCGTTACATGTCGCCGACTGGGCACTGGGTAACTATGGTGAGAGATGGAGAAGGGTCTGCTGTACAAGTCTTGCCGTCCCCATGAGTTGTGCATCAATCCTCTGTATGTAGAAGTTCCTCAACTGCTTCTTCCTCTTCCACCTCGTCTGCACCAGCATCAGCATAGCTGCCCCAGCCAGTGCTGCAGCCCTAACACAGTTGCTCCAGCTCCATCACAGCCGACAGTTTCTGAGACAGCATCTGGTACACCCACCACCCCTATCTCCTGTGACCTCGCTCCACCATTGCTGCCAGCCCCTCTGGTCAGACACCACTGGATTATAAGATGGACTCCATTTTTTTTCACCCTATTTTTGCCCTGAATTTGGGGAGCGTCTTATATTCCGGTGCATCTTATAAACCGAAAAATACGGTACATCAATCAAGAGATAAGGGGGCTTTACACGCTACGATATCGTTAATGTTTTATCGTCGGGGTCACATTGTTAGTGACGCACATCCGGCGTCATTAACGATATCACAGCGTGTGATACTTACCAGCGACCTTAAGCGACCTCAAAAAAGGTGAAAATCGTTCACCATGGAGAGTTCGTCCCAAAACCAAAAATCGGTAATGGTTGATTATCGATGTGGTTCGTCGCTCCTGCGGCAGCACACATCGCTATGTGTGACACCGCAGGAGCGAGGAACATCTCCTTACCTGCCGCCGGCCACAATGCGGAAGGAAGGAGGTGGGCGGGATGTTACGTCCCGCTCATCTCTGCCCCTCCGCTTTAATTGGCCGGCCACTTAGTGACGTTGCGGTGACATCGCTGTGATGCCGAATGTCCCTCCCCCTTGAGGGAGGGATTGTTTGGCAGTCACAGCGACGACGCTGACCAGGTAAGTGCGTGTGACGCTGCCGTAGCGAAAATGTTCGCTGCGGCAGTGATCACACGATATCGCATCCACGACGGGGGCGAGTGCTTACACGCTCGATATCACTAGCAATTGCTAGCGATGTCGTAGCGTGTAAAGCCCGCTATAGAGTTTCCATATTCACTCACGTTTCTTTTAAGACATCCCATATTTTATAGGGAATCTGTCACGTGGTTTTTGCTATGTAATCTGAGAGCAAAATTATGTAGTGACCCTGATTCCATTAGTGTATCGCGTAGTTTCCTGGGTTCAGCAGTTATGATAAAATAATATTTGATTAATATTTTCATCGTTTTTCTTGTACAGACATTGACAGTTTGAAATTTTATTTTAATGAATGTATGGTGAACTGTGACGCACACATTTGGCGACTTTTTTTAAATAGCAATAATTTATAAGCTGTCCACTACCAGTGGGCTTCCATTTCTTGTACTGTGGTTATATCCTGAGGAAGAAGCTGGATAGCTTTGAAATGCGTAGACTAAACTACATTTGATCTAGTGATGTTTCCTGGACTCTTCCATCCTGAAGTGTTCAACAGCATCACCCAAAAAAACATGTTTTTTCCCCTTCCTTTAAAGCATGATGTAGTGACAGAGATCCTGATTACAGTAATGTATCACTTAGCTTACTGGTGCAGCAGTTATGATAAAAACTTGGTTTTCTCTGCTGCAGATCTAGCAGTGTATAGCGGGCTTTACACGCAATGACATCGCTAACGAGATGTCGTTGGGAGTCACGCAATTCGTGACGCACGTCCGGCCTCGTTAGTGACATCGTTACATGTGAAACGCAGGAACGACTGTTAACGATCAAAATTTCTTACCTAATCGTTGATCATTGACACGTCGTTCCTTTCCCGAATATCATTGCTGTTGCAGGACGTAGGTTGTTCGTCGTTCCTACGGCAGCACACATCGCTATGTGTGACACCGCAGGAACGAGGAACAACCTCGTACCTGCGGCCGCCCGCAATGAGGAAGGAAGGAGGTGGGTTGGATGTTCTGGGCGCTCATCTCCGCCCCTCCGCTTCTATTGGGCGTCAGCTTAGTGACGTCGCTGTGACGCTGAATGAACCTCCCCCTTAGAAAAGATGCGGTTCACCAGCCACAGCGATGTTGCTAGGCAGGTAAGTCCGTGTGTCAGGTCCGAGCGATGTTGTGCGCCACAGGCAGCCATTTTCCCGTGACACACAACTGACGGGGGCGGGTGCTTTCACCAGCGACATCACTAGCGATCTCGCTGCGTGTAAAGCAGCCTTTAATCCCTGCCTACATCACTGATTGGCAGCTTTCGGTATACACTGTATATTAGCTGCTAATCAGTAGTGAAGGCGAGGTTTTGCAGAGCAGTTCACTAGAAAACATGAGACAACTAGTTCTCTGCTGATAAACGTCTGCTGATAAAACATTGATTTTATTGAAACAGGAACATACAGCCTGGTAAGTGACTCATCACTGATATTCTCCCTTAAATGTTAAATATTTGTTTTTTTGAATAATAGACAGATTTTATAAAAATAAATCAAATTTCCAGAGATTACATTTACCAGATGCATATTTTTTTTTACAATCAATTACTCTTGTAAGCTCATAACAAAATATCATCCTGAAAAACAATGTTAATAATACAGTTCTCTGCAAACCTGTCTCTGATAATATTTCGCCACCAAATAATTAACAATGAAAAATAATGCACTGCTGCCTTAGAGCATATATTATACAGTAAGCCTATGAATTCCCTTTTTATGTTAGTGTCTGTATCTTGTATTTTTATAATTAAACATCCTTGAGGATTCACATACATTTATGGCAAATGGTTAGCAGGAAAGTGAGTGGGCAAGCAGAAATTTTAAATAAGGCATCATAAAATCTCTTGTTTAACCCCTCACCCCCGGGGTGATTTTCCATTTTTCGATTTTTCCTTCCCTTCAAGAGCCATAACTTTTTTATTTTTCCATCAATATTGCCATATGAGGGCTTGTTTTTTGCAGGATGAGTTGTACTTTTGAATTACATTATTCATTCTGCTCCATATTGTACTGGAAAATGGAAAACAAATTCCAAATTCCGTGAAATTTCAAAAAAGTGCAATTGCACAATTGTGTTTTGGGTTTTTTATTTACAACCTTCACTATATGATAAATCTGACTTAGTACTGTAGAGTTTTACTTTCATCTAAGAGGTGACAAAAATTCAGAAGTTTGTAAAAAAAAAAAAAAATAGAATTGTGCTTTTATCGTCAATTTCCAAGACCCGTAGCATTCTTACTTTTTGGGATCTGGGGCTCAGTGATGGCTTATTTTTTGCATCTTGAGCTGCTGGTTTTTAATTATACTATCTTTTGATAGATGCAACATTTTGATCGCCTGTTACTGTTTTTCAATGCAATTTTGTGGTCACCAAGAAAACGTAACTCTGGCATTTTGATTTTTTCTCACTACGCTGTATAGGAAACATGTCAACTGATCCCATGCTGTCATGGCAACCTACTGGTGACCTGTAATCAAGTCACAAGACCACTGATGTTAGCAGGGAACAGCTTGCTCCCCGCTGGAGCATGTTAAATTGTGCTGTCAGAGCTTGACAGCGCGCTCTAAGGGGTTAGCAGCTGCAGGTGGATCAGATATCCACCCATACCTGTTATCTGCCCATGTCTGCTGATCGGATCAGCAGACATGTTCGGGGGGGGGGGATAATATAATACAGGCTCACATTAAAGGGTCAGACAAGGCAAAGGAAGTATAAGTATGTCATTGGTAATGAAGAGGTTAAAATGTTGTTTTATTTGTTTTATGCCCAGCAGTAGTGAGTTAGCAGCAGACATGGTTAAAAGATGGGGATCAGTCCAGGACGGGAGGAGCTACATGGGCACAGCCTAAGTAACTTCCTGTCTATTAGTGTCACGTGTAACAGACAGTCATGTGTTGGCTGGCCATCAAAGGTCACAGTGTCTGGCTGCATAGAATGCTCCCTGACTTTCCATTGTTCCTGCTGTCAGTATTCATTCAGGTAAAGGGCCTACAAAGATAAAGAACAAAGCGTCCTCACCCCCTGAGGACGCTTTGGGCGAAACATGTGTTGGGGTTGAGACGTGGATGTGGCACACAGGACCTTATACACTTACAGGTGTAGAATATACACTACTTCTCTGGTGATTATAATCTAGTGTTTTCTGCCACTTGGCTTATACTGCTTTTCTTGTACAATCACCATATACATCTTTGTGCAATACTACTATATATCCCATACATCTGTATGTATTTACCTTGTCTAAATATGCAGCATATAATTATATAACTGTATGTATTTGTCATTTCTGCAGTATACCTGTGCTCTCTGGAATAATAACCTTATTATATGCTGTTATTCAGTAGTCCTGCTACATGTCCATTTTTGTCCTTAGTGTTATAATTATAATTCTTTGAAGCACCTTTGTTGTATCTATTTTAATATTTTTGAAAATTTAATAAAATTAAATTCATGTATTTGGACTTTGTGTCACTTTTTTCAACCATTATTGTGGTTGATTTCATGAGTTATAAATGTGAAAGGGAACCTGTCAGCAGAAATTTTGCAATAAACCTAAAAGATTCCCCCTCTGCAGCTCCTGGGCTGCATTCTAGAAAGGTCCCTGTTATTATTGTGCCCCCTTTGAGACCAAAATAAAGACTTTATAAAGTCTTACCTTTTTGTATGCAAATCTTTTTTTATGTACACGGGGGCGGGCTCTCTTGCATCTGTTAGTCGCCCTCCTGCCACTTTACGCCATCCCACATTGCTCATTTCCATAACTGAGGATGCCGCCCAGTGCTCCCAAGGTCTCGCGCATGCGCCGTTCCACTCTCGCGGGACTGAGCACTGTGCACAGTGTGACCAATGATTGTGCAGGTGTGAGATTATGGGCGGCGCTGTGATTGTCATCAGCAAGTACCCGCCCATAATCTCTTGCCAGTGCTTTCCCCTCTGCCTCCACCGTTCGGCGCAAGTGCTGGCCAGATGAACCCACGTCACCTCTTACCCATCTTTCTCTGGAGCAGGAAATAGATGGGAGGAGCAGAGCAGCATAACGGTGGAGGCAGAGTGAAGAATCTTTTAGGTTTATTGCAAAATTTCTGCTGACAGGTTCCCTTTAACTATTTAGTGCGGTCTGTGGCATATTTGAGCATTTTTGGACTTTTGATTCAAAGATAAAGAACAGGAGAAGGTCCTTATTCCAGGCCATTAGGCCTAGTTAAAGGGACAAAATATTGGTCAAATGAGCAGCAGGACAAAGTCCTTATTCCAGGCAAGGAGACTTACTAAATTGCATTGCTCAGAGGAGCAGCAGTTCTAAAGGACTGAAAAGAAATAAGCTGAAGGAAGGCTTCCTTATCTCAGGCAAGTAAATCTTAAGCAAACAGAATTGTTATACATGGACATGAGTTTTCCTATAGAGACCTGACGATGCAGTGGCACAGCAAGGTGCATGTATCATTTATCAAATTGTTTTTGAGAGTACTAGTGGTTTGCTGGCACTATGTATCCGCCCTTCAAGGACAAGAAACCTAATAAATAAAAGGGAGGTATCTCTATTAGGCTGCTTTCACACTACATTTTTTTAGCATGCGTCATGAAAGTTTTTTTTGCTGCAAAAGCGGATCCTGTTTTTGCAAAGAAAAACGCATGCAAACGCATGTGTTATTTTGCAGGATCCTGTCACTTTAAGTTTATGGGCGGGCATTGGAGTCATGTGATCGGGAGTGAGGGGAACTGAACGTGAAAGAATGGTAGCTGACATCTGACAGCTGCGGAGGCTCAAAACCAAACTAAACATCGGGTAACTTGCTTGGATACCCGATATTTACATTGGTTACGAGCGTCTGCAGCTGCTAGGAGCCGGCTCCCTGCACACGTAACCAAGGTAAACATCGGGTAACTTGCTTGGATACCCGATATTTACATTGGTTACGAGCGTCTGCAGCTGCTAGGAACAGGGCTGCCTGCTCCCTGCACACGTAACCAAGATAAACATTGGGTAACTAAGCCCGATATTTACCTTGGTTACGAGCATCCTCCGCTCTCAGGCAGGGGAGAGAGGAGAGAGAGGGAGGGGGAGAAAGAGACTGATCACGCGAGGCTGGTTTCTGGGCATGCTTAGTAGAGCAAGCAGGATCCTGTCTATCAGCATGCCAGCGTTCACATGCGTTTGTATGCTGTTTAGTCAGGATCCAGCAATTTGCAGTATTTGGACGCAGCTCAAAAACGCTACAAGTAGCATTTTTGAAAAAAGTAAAAAAAAACTGCAATTCGCTGGATCCTTACTATAACGCACGCAAACGCAAGTGAACGCATTTTGACGCGAGTCCATTGCAAATGCATTGAAATGAAAACGCATTTGCACTGGATCCATTTTTGC
Source organism: Anomaloglossus baeobatrachus (assembly GCF_048569485.1). Lineage (NCBI taxonomy): Eukaryota > Metazoa > Chordata > Amphibia > Anura > Aromobatidae > Anomaloglossus > Anomaloglossus baeobatrachus. Next base: position 295,831,309 of record NC_134358.1, on the reverse strand, counting down.
GTTAAAAAAACGTTCATGACGGATGTTAAAAAAACGTAGTGTGAAAGCAGCCTTACGCATCTGTTGGATTACAGACCATGAGAGAATGTCCATGTTGACGGAATTAATCTTATGCGCACCTCTATACTAAAAAAAAAATATATATTTTTCTTACTCAAGTTCTCTCAGAAAGAAATACGGATCACCCGTAAAAGTGAGGGGAGGGAATATAAATGTGCTGTCATGGCTCTGAAAAAAACCATTACCGGTAATTAATTACATATTTTTTACTCACCCATGACAGCACCACAGAGAATTTCAGAGATATAAACAATTAGGGAGGGACCACAGCCTGCAGAATGCTTCCACCAATGGTGAGATCAGAGGAGGAAGACAAATCCAGTCTATGGTGTCTATAAAAGATAGAGGCAGAAAACCACAGTGCTGCCTTAGGCTATGTGCGCACTAGGCCGTTTTACCCGCGGATTTACCCGCGGATTTGCTGCGGAAATTTCTTGAGAAATGTCTGCAATCTTTGTGCAGACATTTTCCAGCAAATCCTATGAGAAAAAAAAATAGCTGTGCGCACGCTGCGGATTTTTCTCAAGAAATTTCGTTGAGAAGATTTTCTTGAGAAAATTTCTTGAGAAAATGAGCATGTCAATTCTTTTCCGCAGGTACCTGAGGATTTCTGCAGTACAACCTGCAAAATCCGCAGGGAACAACCTACGAGAAAATCGCGGGAAATTCGCGGCTAATCCGCAGCTAATCCGCGGCAAATCCGCATGCGGATTTACCGCGGATTTGGTGCGGATTTTTTCCGGAGGTCTGGAAATCTTCCACTCCCAGAAGTTTCTCAAAAAATTTTCTTGAGAAACTTCACATTTCTAGTGCGCACAAAGCCTTATACATTTGTTCAATAGACACATCCGAGCTCACTGCCTAGGAAGTTGCCATGGCTTTTGTAGAGTGATCTTTCAACCCCTCCTGAACAGCCTTACCGCACAAGGAATAGGCCACACTAATAGCCTCTTTAATCCATCTGGCTACAGTAATTTTGGATACCCTAAGTCCCTTCTTATGACCATGGAAGGGGACAAACGATAACGTATGGCCTTTCCAGGATTCAGCAAGTATTCAATATGATACCTTCTAGCATCCAGAGTAAGTAACCTCTGTTCCTTTTTAATACTGGGAATATCACAAAAGGATGGAAGAACTATCTCATGATAACTATGAAATGTACATGCTATCTTGAGGGGATATGCTAGAAAAGTAGAAAAAAGTTGTAAATCCAGCACATAAAAAACCTCATTTTTTATTTCAACATCATAAATTTTTGGTGGGGGGTTTACATAAAGAGATACATTAAAAAATGTCAGGATAGTCCTGATTTACGTGTTTCGACGGTAACCTCTTAGTTGTAACCTGACTAAATCATCATCTAAGACAAATATATAAAGGGACTTGGTTGAAAAAAAATCCCCACAATGGTAGGTGGAGAAAAATCTACCTCCTCCATGTCCAGATGGTCTAATTAACATCATTAACCACTAACATGAAAAGACAACATTAATCCTTACATGAAAAGACAATTTTTCTTTTCTCTTTGAACAAAATATTAGATACAGATAATAAAAACAAAGTTTTTTTTATACAAGAGAAGTTAAGAATGCAGTATCAAATTACCGGTAGTTCTTTTGTTTAATCCCTTTGAGGTAGAAGTCGCCAGCATTAGTATCCAAAATGCTTCTCTATTTAACAAAGTCCTCCTTCGATTACCACCTCTTTTTTGATAGGTATTTTTTCAATCGCAAAAAATTCAAAACCTCCCAAATTTCCTCCATGTTCACTGAAAAAATGTTTAGAAACATTAGAAGAGTTAGGGGATTCATTGTTCAAAGAGTCATGGAAATGCTCCCCTATTCTTTGTCTCAATTTTCTTGTCGTACAACGAGCATATCTCAATTTACAAATATTACAGCAAACACAGTAAATTACATAATTTGTACCACAATTCATAAATTGTTTTATTTTGAATTTTTTATCTTCAAAATCCACAGGTATTTTTTAGCATTTTTAGCATATTTGCATGAACCACATCTATTTACTCTACATTTAAAAAAACCCTTAGATGTAAGCCAGGTATTTCCTACTACTTTAGATTGTTCACTAATTAGACTAGGAGCTAATTAGTTTTATGTTTTTGCCTGTTGTCCTGATGAAGGGGGCTGCGACCCCTAAAACACGTTGACCTGTGCATGAAAGAATAAAGACATAAAATAACATTACATTTCGGTGTGGTGATAGCATAGCTGAAAATCCGGTACCTCCTCTGAATCTACTGTTAGTTGCATTTGCAATTCTCAATATTTTGTGTGTTCCCCAAATTTAATTAAAAAAAAATATAACAATGTTGGCCTACACCCTCCACATCCGCCTCCTGGTTCAAGATTATTCTTTTTTACTTTATCTTATTCCATGTTATTTTAGTTCATTTTCCTATTCTTCATTTGTTTGCAGGGTAATTGTCCAGCTGCAAAGCCCATTTTGCAACCTCCTAGCCCTTACTAGTAGTTTTAACTCCATAAATCTATGTAAAAAAAGCATGGGGTTTCCCTCCATTTTTGATAACCAGTCAAAGTAAAGCATATAACTGGGGGGCTGGTATTTTTAGACTTGTAATAGTCCAAAATCCATGGCCCTTCCCACCCTGATAATACCAGCCCCCAGCTGTCAGCTTTACCTTTGCTGGTTAACAAAAATAGTGGGGACCACACATCTTAATTAAATAAATAGCTGAAGTATACAGCATGGGGTTCTCCCTATTTTTTATATACAACCAAGTTAAAGCAGACAGCTGGGGCTGGTATTATGAGGGTGGGGCCATGGCTATTTGGCTCTTTCCAGGCTAAACATAGCTGCCCCCAGCCACCCCAGAAGTGGATGCACCAATTCTGGAGCTTTATCTTGCTTTTCTTGACTGCCCTGTTGCGGTGGCAATTAGTGTAATAGGTTTGCGGGTTGATGTCAGCTGTGTAATGTCAGCTGGTATCAAACCCACGGGTTAGTAATGGAGAGGTGTCTATCAAGCAAGCCTATTATTAACTCCGTAAGGGTAAAGTTTAAAAATACACAGTAAAAATATTTTATTTTTTAAAAACATCCCCCAACCCCTTCAGTCATCAATTTATTAAAACTCAAAAAAAGCCATGAAGATTTGACGAAGTAAACACGATTAGATGAAGTCCAATTATGGGAACATGTAGGAACACAAAGAAAGAGAGGTTAAATAAATTAAACAATATGTAATTGCCAGAGGGTGGTAGTCATGGGTGATGCCACATTGTTGCACACTGCCACCCTGGCACCTCACATTGAAAATTTGACATTGTTTGTGTGTGTTGTTGGTGCGGTGCATCACACTCTCTTGCAACTTGCATTTTACCCTCATCTTCTAAGTTCCTGACCTCAAGGTTGGCCCACATGAATAATAAGGCACCCAAAACTCTTTTTTCAAACATATTTTAATAAACAGACTTTTCCAACACACAGTGGTACACCAGTTGCCATATGCCACTTGCCTGCCTTCCTTCTTTGCTTTGGCCGGTTTCACAAGTCTGTGTTTAATCAGGTACAAGTCATACACATGGTTATGGTCATACGTGTGTTAAAATGAGTGGGAGTCAGGAGCGGGAGGCAGCAGAGCCGGAGACAGCCCCGCTTGATACAGGTAAATATAGAAAATATTTTTATTAAAAAGACCCGTGTTTTCTCCGGTACGTGTCACACTGATGTCACATGAATCACATCAGTGTGCGATCCATATGACACCCGTGCTGCCGGAGAAAAAACTCACATGTCTCTGTGTGTGCGTGCAGGGTCATAAGAGGTCACATGGTCTGTGTGAAAACACGGCTGTGTGAGTACCAGTATAGAATAAAGCCCCCGTCACATTAACGACTTACCAGTGATCCCGAAAACGATGCGGTCTGATAAGGATCGCTGGTAAGTCGCTGGGAGGTCGCTGGTGAGATGTCACACAGTCAGATCTTACCAATGACGCAGTAACGATCAGCATCCTGTATAATGATCTCGGCAGGCATTGGGACTGTGTTTGGAGGTCGTTGGTAGGTGTCACACACAGTGATGTGTCCTGCCTAGCAGGACATCGCCTTTGAAGAAAATGGTCCCACCCATTCAGCAACGACTAGCGATCTCGCAGCAGGGGCCAGATCACTGGTAGGTGTCACACATAACGAGATTGCTGCTGCGTCACGGAAATGGTGACGCAGCAGTTAGCGATCTTGTTTTGTGTGACGGGGCCTTTACATGGGTAAGTGTGGCAGCCGTGTTAAAAATGGATGTCACACATGCATAAAACACGGACATCTGAAACCAGCCTTAGGCCCCCTTCACACGTCCGCGAAAAACACGCACGTGTGTTACAGGCCGTTTTTCGGGTCCGTGTCCCGTTTTTGTGTCCATTTTTATGGTCCGTGTGGCATCTGTGTGAATTGCGTATGCTAGCCGTGTTTGTGTGTAGAACGTCCGTGTGTGCGTGTGGAATTAACGTGTATGTGTACGTGGAATGTCCGTGTGGAATGTCCGTGTGGAATGTCCGTGTGGAATGTCCGTGTGTGTGATGCACAATGTCGTTTATAAATGTCGGCTGACAGCAGACAGAGTTGCGCGATGAGAATGAACTCGGGTGAACATCACCCGACTTCATCCTCATACCGCGGCTCTGTCTGTGTGCCGCGTACTGATTAGCGGTCACCTGTGAAGGATTCACCGGTGACCGCTAATCCCCCGAGTGATGGTTTCCCCCCCTCTCTCATACTCACCGTTCCTCGATCCCCGGCGCGGCGCTGCACGGCATTCACACTGCTGCGGCGGCTTTTACTATTTTGAAAAAGCCGGCCGCTCATTAAACAATCTCCTATTCCCTGCTTTCCCCACCCACCAGCGCCTATGATTGGTTGCAGTGAGACACGCCCCCACACTGAGTGACAGGTGCCTCACTGCACCCAATCACAGCAGCCGGTGGGCGTGTCTATACTGTGCAGTAAAATAAATAAATAAATAATTTAAAAAAACGGCATGCGGTCCCCCCCAATTTTAATGCCAGCCAGATAAAGCCATACGGCTGAAGGCTGGTATTCTCAGGATGGGGAGCTCCACGTTATGGGGAGCCCCCACCCTAACAATATCAGTCAGCAGCCGCGCAGAATTGCCGCATACATTAGATGCGACAGTTCTGGAACTGTACCCGGCTCTTCCCGATTTGCCCTGGTGCTTTGGCAAATCGGGGTAATAAGGAGTTAATGGCAGCCCATAGCTGCTACTAAATCTTAGATTAATCATGTCAGGCGTCTCCCCGAGATTCCTTTCATGATTAATCTGTAAGTTACAGTAAATAAACACACACACACCCGAAAAATACTTTATTAGAAATAAAAAACACACACATATACCCTGGTTCAACAATTTAATCAGCCCGAAAAAGCCCTCCATGTCCGGCGTCATCCAGGATGGTCCAGCGTCGCATCCAGCTCTGCTGCATGGAGGTGACAGGAGCTCCAGAAGATACCGCCGTTCCGGTCACCTCCACGCGGCAAATGAAGACAGCCGCGCGATCAGCTGAGCTGTCACTGAGGTTACCAGCTGTTACTGGATCCAGTTGTAATGGGATCAACAATTCAGACTGCATCATCAATGTAGAAATGGATTTGAACATTGCTTCAGCACTTGCCCACAAGGGGGCAGTGTCAGACTGTGCAATCACAGACACAGAGGCGGGAAATCCCCTACAGCTGGTGTGTTTGAACCAGGAAGAGAAAGAGCGGCAAAGCAGTACAGACCCAGAGCTCAGCCAGGACAGGGCTACGTGTGGTCTCCCTGAACAGAGGGCTCTTTTGCAACCGGATTCTTGGAAGAATCACCCTGTGGAAGTGGTTTCTGCCATCCCCGGTCTGCAGGACTTTGTTTTCACCGAGGATCTAACCGGACTGCAGAGCATCGCGCCCGGAGTGCATATCCAGGGGCTGTGACAACTTGACTGCAGAGCATCGCACCCTGAGTGCAAGTGCAAGGGCCGTTACCGACACAAGGGAGCCATCCGTGCAACCGTGACCTCCCTTCTTCTGCTCGGTGTGCCCCGGGACTAAGAGACTGACTAGCATCCATTACCAGCGGGAGAAGATCAAAGGAGAAGACCGAGGAGCTGCATCCCTTCAGCGCTGCACCGGGACCCATCATCGTGAGACTCCAGGCCTGCGACGTGGGAGCGGCATCTTCTTCTGGGATAGACTGGTACGTGACTGTAGGGAAAGTTAGGGAAAGTTGCCGCCATTTCTTTGTTTTTTTTTCTCTTTTTCTGTTTTTCCTTGCTGCATACCCGGAAGGAGTGAAGATCCGGGGACTCCACCATACACATGTGCGCAGATAGTTCGGTTGACTGTGTTATAAATATGTTTCATAGTAAAGAAATGTTACTACCGGTAAAATCTGAGTATGGGGATTTTGTTGGAATAGAGCATACACACACACCCGCGGCCCTACCACCGGTCGCTTCATGTGGCGTAGTCGGCAGGATGTGTGACCAACAAAATCATCCCCCGGTAGTAACTTATAACCGGACAGCTCCCCCGACGTCTATTGTCAATCAGGTGAGAAAGTTTAACGGACGGAACTATCCTGTAACTGAATGGACTGAACAACTTAAGATAGTGGGGGAAATGTATAACACTGATCCTAAGACCTTAGCAGAAATGGCCATGCTAACATTAGAGGGGGAAGCGTGGACGACAGTCAGGCTGGAGACGGTTAGGGGCCAGCGTACGTTGGATGACTTGGTACGGGTGCTGGAGAACACCTATGGGCCGACCACATATGCGGTAACATTGCGCTATATGTTCTTCCGGCGTACTCAGCTCGAGTCGGAGGACATTCTTCAATATGCCAATGCCCTTCAAGTGCTGCTAGAACAAGCCTGTAGAAAAGAAGAACAGATAGCTAGTACGGGTGCCTGTGACCTGGTGTTGAGAGATCAGTTCGTGACCGGATTGAGAGACCCGTACCTTAACCGCTCATTGCAAGATCTACTCCGGATAAATCCGGCCTTTACGTTCGCTGAGGTCAAACAAGAAGCTATAGAATGTTCAAGGGGACCTGTCGTGGAGACACAGACATATACCGCGGCTTGCAGGTCCATATCTGGTATCGGGACTCCGAACAGCGACACGGAAGAACTGAAGCAGATGGTGGCGGAGTTGCAGAAACAGGTGTTACAGCTCACCCTAGACCAACAAGCGGGCCGGCAAGCGAGACAACAACCCAGCCGGCCGATGGGAAGATGCTGAACATGCGGCGATCCCCGCCATAGAGCCAACCATTGCCCCCAGAACTTTCAAGTTCATCCACGGTCCGATCTACCAGAACCAGCAAGTCATGTCCCACAACAGCGGCCGCCTTTAAACTAGACGCCCCTACCAAAGAGGCTCACTCGGCAGGGGAGGCCAAAGAGAGGGGTGTAGGAAAACAGAGCCAGCCACGGAACAAACTTGCATCAAATAGCCCCACCCTGGAGGTATTACTGGAAGGGATCGCCGTACAAGGGTTAATGGATACTGGGTCTCAGGTATCCACCATCTCCGAGCAGTTCTACGAAGAATGTCTAAAGCCGCGGGTTGCCTATGACCCTGATACCGCCATCAAGATCAAAGCAGCCAATAATCTACCCATTCCGGTGACGGGAGTTGCCTGGATGAACACCGAAATCTGTGGCCAAGATCTCGGGAAGAGAGGGATAATCGTGGTCAGGGAAGGCTTTGGATCAGAAACGCCCATGATTATTGAGATGAACATCTTGAAAGACCTGAATCTGGTGTTGTTTACCAAGAGGGGGCCCAAGTACTGGCAAGAAGTGACCGCACATAGGGCCACCCGCCGTGCCTTTCAGCAAGTGATCTGGACCTGTAACCTCCAGCAAATGACAGAAGAACAACTGCCGCTGGCTACGATCACCGTGCCCCACCATACTAGGATCACCTTACCGGCTGGGAAAGAGACAGTTATCTCACTACCCCTTAGCACCATGAGACAGCTTGAAGGCGTGGAGGTGCTGATTGAGCCGCGCACCCCGAAGGAAGGGAAGCTGAATCCACTAGTCGCTCGAACTCTAGCAGTAGTGAGAAAGGGAAGAATTCCTGTCAGGCTGGGCAACACGGCTAACGTGAGCGTTGACCTAGAAGCCGGGACACAGCTCGCCCAAGTCTACGCTCTAACCGAAGAGGTGAACCCTATGAGCCCCCTCCAGTTTGTACCGTCTACAGAGGGAGATTGGACAGTGACGGTCTCTGCCATGGCCGCTGTCGCGGGTGACACCAAAGCGGGGCGAGAACTACGAGAGAAGTGTCAGTTGGACGTATCCCAATACTCCAAATGGGAGGTGTCCCAGGTGGAAGAGCTACTTCAAGAGCATCAGGCGTCCTTTGCCCGGCATGACACCGACTTTGGGTGCACCACCAGTATCAAGCACGAAATCCCCACAGGTGACACTGCTCCTATCCGTGAAAGGTACCGCCAAATACCTCCCCAGCAATACCAAGAAGTGAAAAATCTCCTGAATTCCATGCTACACGCTGGAGTGGTACGAGAAAGCCAGAGCCCCTGGGCTGCACCGGTGGTGATAGTCAAGAAGAAGGACGGGTCCCTGAAGTTCTGTGTGGACTACCGCCGTTTGAATGCTTGCACCACCCGGGACTCATACCCTTTGCCAAGGATCGAAGAATCCCTGACAGCCCTGAAGAAAGCCAAATACTTCTCTTCGTTGGATCTGGCCAGCGGATATTGGCAGGTACCCATGCACGAGAAAGATAGAGATCAGACTGCTTTCATCCTACCCATGGGCCTGTACGAGTTCGACCGGATGCCCTTTGGTCTGAACAACGCGCCGGGGACTTTCCAGCGGCTGATGGAGCGCTGCTTGGGAGACTTCAACTTCGACTTCACCCTCATCTACCTGGACGACATTGTAGTCTATTCGGCCACATTTGAAGAACACCTGCAGCAGCTGGGCCGTGTGTTCAGTAGGTTGAGAGAACATGGCCTGAAGTTGAAACTCAGCAAGTGCCGTCTTCTGCAGCCCGAGATCAATTACCTGGGCCACCGGATCTCAGCCGAAGGTGTTCAGCCGTCTTCAGAGAAGATAGCCGCCGTACGGGATTGGCCGCAGCCCACAAACGTCAAGGAGGTCAGGGCTTTCCTGGGGTTGGCCGGCTACTACCGCCGGTTCGTCAAAAACTTCGCCCGGCTTGCTGCACCCTTGTGTGACGGGGTATGCAACAGAGCAGTGAGGGACGCCAGGCCAAGGAACAATCCAAAGGGCTTTATTGGAACCACAAAGAATAAGCAGCAAACATAAATATAAATCCTTCAAATCTGCAAGGAGTCCACAACAGAAAAACAAAAGATCCAGGGGCACCGCCTGGTATTCCGATGCCAGGGAATTAGGGCAATGGTCCTTATATGAGTTCCTTGAGTCCAACAGGTGAACAACAAAACACAATCCCACGTGGCCGCGGATCTCCAGTCTGTAACAGTCCACACACACAGACCCCAGGATCCAGCCTCAGCTATAGGTCTTAGTCCTTCTCCAGCCGAGCTCCAACTAACTACTCTAACATGTTCTTCTCTCCTGGGATCAGCCCCTTAGGTGGGGAACACCTCCCCCTGGCCATTTGATGCATGAATGGACTTTAGACTGCTGGCTCTGTTCTGTTTACCAAGTTGTAGATTGGAGAAGTCCCATGCTGAGAAGAACAATATACATATGCAACCCCCACCAAATCAATGACAATAGCTACTGCTGAAGCCTGATTGCAATATGATACAGGCTGGGGGGGTATGGTCACTTACATCCCAAGACATAGTATTACAGCAAAGGTAAAATACATCACATGGCATCTTATACAAAAATATGGGATGGAGAAAACTACATACATCATGACAATTCCTTCCCCTCCCAACTTGTGTACGTACTAGGGACCTCTACAGGTCGCTAGTTAAGTACACGCAGGCATGGCTGACAGGACTCAAGGCTCCTCTTGCCTGGACAGTCCATCTGCATTTTGGGTGTTGGCTCCAGGTTCTTTAGTGTATGATGAAGATGTAGGGTTGAATGTTTGGGTCCAGTTTATATTCTCCTTCACTTAAACTCTGCTTCCTGCACCCACAAATCGGCATTGTATATCTCCCACATCATTGCCTAGGAGAATGTCTGCAGGAAGGCCGCTCATCACACCGATTATGCATTGTTTTGCCCCAAAGCCATAATCCAGGGTCACACTCGCTCTTGGAATGTATCTTTGAGTACCTCCAGCCAATTCAATGGCAATTCCTGGTCCCTGTTGAATTGCTTCTGGTTGAATTACTCGGGGATCGGCGATGGTGAGAAAAGCCCCAGTGTCACGAAAGCCAACAACTTTTTGGCCATCCAGCACAACCTCCTGTAGATGTTTATGCTGAAGATCATAAGAACGCGTGGCTGTGGCTCGCACTCCATAGACTCCTGGTAGGGAAGTCAACATATCAGGGTCACTTGGCAAATCATCAGGGCCTGAATCCAGCTCTTCTCCTGCTGAAGGTGTCTGTAGATAATGGACAGGCAAAGGTGGTCTGCAGCTGTTCTGCCTCTGAACACCTGGACAGTGAGCTTGCAGATGACCAGGCTGCCCACATTGATAACATCTGCGCTGCATCTCACTCCTTCCAGTTTGCCTTCTGGAGAAGTAGGTAGGAGACCTTGGTGACTGATAGGGAGGTGCAGGTGCTGGAGGTGGTTGTCGATTTGGAGGATGACTCCACTGGATAGATGTGCATGTGGCCCGCAGATGTCCGGGATGCCCACAGCTATAACATCTCCGCTCTTCTACTTTCTCTCCTCGTCGTATTCCAAAAAATGTGGTAGAAACAACTGGAGGCACGTACACACGGGTATCCACATGAGGTGGTGATCTAGGTCCAGGAACATTGGACACTGAAGGACAAGGAACCTCTGGTGTTGGGGAGCTGGTCATTTTTGCTCCCTCTGCTAGCAGCTTCTTCCATTGAGGCTTGATGGTGAGAGCCTCATCAGCTAGAGCTGCAGCTTCCTCCACAGTGGCTGGTCTCCTTTCACGCACCCATTCCCGGATCTCAGCGGGGCACTTGAAGTAAAACTGCTCTTTTAGGAGGACCTGGAGGACGGTCTCCAAGGTTAAGGCCTCCTCTGCCTCCAGCCAACGATGCCACAGATGTTTGAGTTTGTGGGCATACATCTTGAAGGACACTTCCTCATCACATGCTAAAGTACGGAACTGAGTCCTGTAAGTGTCTGGCATTACAGCATAATGTTCTAGAATAGTCTGTTTAATATCCGCATACTCACAGTTCCACCGAGGGTCCATAGCTCTATAGGCTGCAGCAGCTCCACCCTCTAAGAGCCCAACCAGATGCCGGACGCGCTCCCTTTCTGGGACTTCCATTAATCGACACTGATGCTCAAAGTCCTGGAAGAAGCCCTCAATGTCACCAGCAGCCTCATTAAACTGCTTGAAGTCTTTGCGGGACACCCTGGGAAGTTCCCTCATGATGGGTGCTGGGGTTACAGTCTGTCTGGAACCTCTTGCGGCTTCCACAGCGAGCTGCTTATCCAGCAATGCCATCTCCTCCATCCTGCGCTCCTTCTCTTTAGCTCCACGCATGACCTCCATCTTATATTCTATGGTGGTCTCCTCTCCCAGCAAGGCCATCTCCTCCTCGTACCACACAACCCATTGACTTTTTTGGGTATTTACCTCCGGCTCCCGTCTTCGCTCCCCTTGCTGTGGAAATTGTTCCTCGGTGCCATCTTGCAGGCAAGCGTTTTCCAATGCCTCAATTAGTTGCTCCTTAGAGAGTCCTTTGTAGCCGACACCTAATTCACGGGTCTTTGTTTGTAGGCTCACCACAGTCCAGTTCCTGTATCCTGAGGTTCTGGTTTCAGACGTTGATTGGCCGTTGTCCTCCATTTCTTCTGCTCTGATCCCGCCGCTGCCACCAGTTTGTGACGCGGTATGCAACAGAGCAGTGAGGGACGCCAGGCCAAGGAACAATCCAAAGGGCTTTATTGGAACCACAAAGAATAAGCAGCAAACCTAAATATAAATCCTTCAAATCTGCAAGGAGTCCACAACAGAAAAACAAAAGATCCAGGGGCACCGCCTGGTATTCCGATGCCAGGGAATTAGGGCAATGGTCCTTATATGAGTTCCTTGAGTCCAACAGGTGAACAACAAAACACAATCCCACGTGGCCACGGATCTCCAGTCTGTAACAGTCCACACACACAGACCCCAGGATCCAGCCTCAGCTATAGGTCTTAGTCCTTCTCCAGCCGAGCTCCAACTAACTACTCTAACATGTTCTTCTCTCCTGGGATCAGCCCCTTAGGTGGGGAACACCTCCCCCTGGCCATTTGATGCATGAATGGACTTTAGACTGCTGGCTCTGTTCTGTTTACAAAGTTGTAGATTGGAGAAGTCCCATGCTGAGAAGAACAATATACATATGCAACCCCCACCAAATCAATGACAATAGCTACTGCTGAAGCCTGATTGCAATATGATACAGGCTGGGGGGGGTATGGTCACTTACATCCCAAGACATAGTATTAAAGCAAATACAGTGAGAAGGTAAAATACATCACATGGCATCTTATACAAAAATATGGGATGGAGAAAACTACATACATCATGACACCTTGCATGACCTGCTTCGAGGGACCACCAACAGCCCCAGAGGACGACCCATCAGCTGGGGACCCAGCCAGGAAGAGTCCTTCCAAGCCCTAAAGGGTGCCTTAATGTCTCCCCCCATCCTGGCATATGCGGACTACAACCTGCCCTTCCAACTACACACCGATGCCAGTCTACAGGGTCTAGGGGCAGTACTTTCACAGGTACAAGAAGGCAAGGAACGGGTCATAGCCTATGCCAGTCGGTCCCTACATGAGGGCGAGAAGAACCCCACCAATTTATAGCTCGTTCCGGCTGGAGCTGTTGGCCCTAACGTGGGCTATGGCGGAGAAATTTGCAGGGTACCTCACGGGGACCGAAGTACTAGTCCTGACCGATAACAATCCGTTGGCCCACTTAGAAAATGCGAAGCTCGGAGTCATGGAGCAGGGTTGGATGGCTCGGCTCTCCAAGTTCAATTACAAGATAAAATATAGCGCTGGAGCTGAGAATGAAAATGCGGACAGCCTGTCTAGAGTGTCATACCCCTTACTCAACCGAGACCGGGATGAAGAATTAGAAGGGGACGAGACGCCTGACTTTGCAAAGCTCGCCCAACAGATGATGGATTACCGCCAGTTCGTTGTGGGCGAAGCTGGAACTCCAGTGGGGGTCGCCTTGCCACCCCAGGAGTGGTGCAGGCTCCAGGACCAGAACCCTGAATGGGCTCTACTCAAACAATGGGTGAAGTGGCAGCAGAAGCCTCCCGCCGATATACGGGCACGACTGTCTACCGGGACCTTGACCCTGCTCAGTCAGTGGGACCGGCTGATTCTGAGAGAAGGAGTGCTATACCGGAAGGTTCTCTTGTCGCACATGCTGGAGGAATGCACACAAGTTGTGGTGCCTGATCAATTGGCCCGTGAGATAGTGGCCAAAGCCCACAAAAGGAATGGACACTTCGGAATAGACAAGACCTTTCGGTGGATTCAACAGTCCATCTATTGTCCGGGGCTCCGCACGCTGGTTGAAGACGTCTGCCAAACCTGTCGCACCTGTGAACTACACAAGTCCCCTGAACAGTGTACACCTGTCCAGACAATTAAAACATCCAGGCCCCTTGAGCTGTTGATGGTGGACTATCTGCTGATTGGGACGGCGAGCAGTGGCTATCAGTACTGCCTAGTCATGGTGGATCACTTCACAAAATTCGCTGTCGCTGTTGCTACCAAAGACCAGACGGCTGAATCGGCTGCACGGGCCATCTGTCGACAGTTCATCCACGTCTATGGGTATCCGGAGAGGCTGCACTCCGACCAGGGGGCTTGTTTCGAAGGCCGAATCATTGAAGAGCTGCATCGGATGTATGGGATCCAGAAGTCGAGGACCACTCCTTACCACCCACAAGGGAACGGTGCATGTGAACGCTTCAACCGGACTCTACTCCAGCTGATCGGCACCTTGGCCGATGATAAGAAAGACCAATGGCCCCAATTCCTTCCCGATCTAGTATGGGCCTACAATAACCAGGTCCACTCCGTGACTGGTTACACCCCACACACCCTTCTCTTTGGCCACCCCGGAAAAGGGGTCCATGACCTGAACCTATTCCGCCCTGGAGATGATGTCTGCCATAACTACCCCTCCTGGCTAAATGCTCACCGACAGAAGATGGAGACTGTACACCGGCTGGTGAGCCAACAAATCCGGGGCCAGATACATGCTGACCCACTCCCCGTGCAAGAGCAACCCTTGAAGTTGGGACAGCTAGTCATGCTCCGTATCAAGAAGCCACAAGGGAAACTTCGAGCCAAGTGGGAGACTGAGGTCTACCGGGTAATCGAACTCCCCTACCCCAACGGGCATGTATACCGAGTGCGGGGTGAAGACAGTCGCAGCATCCGCACTGTGCACCGAAATATGTTGCGTCCCTGCCGATCCCAGCCTGACTCCCCTACCACAGTACCCGGAGGGAGTGACGCTGCCGACACGACTGACGTCACGGACGTTTCCCAGCATAGTGATCACGTCGACTCTGAGACCGGTGACCCACCTACACCACCTAGTTCTTCCCCCGGAGTGCTGACTGAAGTGGGGCGTAAAGACAGTGACGGGGAGGGGAACAACCGACCCTTGAGACGCACTGACCGCACCACTGCTGGGATCCCGCCCGGGAGGTCTTACAGGGACCAGTATGTATGGCCCACTTCTCAACCAACCCCTGTGACATCTGCAGTCATCACTTCCTGGGAACCGACGGTAGTTGACAGGGACTGCCAATCTTTAAGTGGGGGGGTATGTAATGGGATCAACAATTCAGACTGCATCATCAATGTAGAAATGGATTTGAACATTGCTTCAGCACGTGCCCACAAGGGGGCAGTGTCAGACTGTGCAATCACAGACACAGAGGCGGGAAATCCCCTACAGCTGGTGTATCTGAACCAGGAAGAGAAAGAGCGGCAAAGCAGTACAGACCCAGAGCTCAGCCAGGACAGGGCTACGTGTGGTCTCCCTGAACAGAGGGCTCTTTTGCAACCGGATTCTTGGAAGAATCACCCTGTGGAAGTGGTTTCTGCCATCCCCGGTCTGCAGGACTTTGTTTTCACCAAGGATCTAACCGGACTGCAGAGCATCGCGCCCGGAGTGCATATCCAGGGGCTGTGACAACTTGACTGCAGAGCATCGCACCCTGAGTGCAAGTGCAGGGGCCGTTACCGACACAAGGGAGCCATCCGTGCAACCGTGACCTCCCTTCTTCTGCTCGGTGTGCCCCGGGACTAAGAGACTGACTAGCATCCGTTACCAGCGGGAGAAGATCAAAGGAGAAGACAGAGGAGCTGCATCCCTTCAGCGCTGCACCGGGACCCATCATCGTGAGACTCCAGGCCTGCGACGTGGGAGCGGCATCTTCTTCTGGGATAGACTGGTACGTGACTGTAGGGAAACTTAGGGAAAGTTGCCGCCATTTCTTTGTTTTTTTTTTCTCTTTTTCTGTTTTTCCTTGCTGCGTACCCGGAAGGAGTGAAGATCCGGGGACTCCACCATACACATGTGCGCAGATAGTTCGGTTGACTGTGTTATAAATATGTTTCATAGTAAAGAAATGTTACTACCGGTAAAATCTGAGTATGGGGATTTTGTTGGAATAGAGCATACACACACACCCGCGGCCCTACCACCGGTCGCTTCACAGTGACAGCGGGTAACCTCAGTGACAGCTCAGCTGATCGCGCTTCTCACCTCAGTTGCTGCGTGGAGGTGACCGGAGCGGCGGTGTCTTCTGCAGCTCCTGTCACCTCCATGCAGCAGAGCTGGATGCGACGCTGGACCATCCTGGATGACGCCGGACATGGAGGGCTTTTTCGGGCTGATTAAATTGTTGAACCAGGGTATATGTTTGTGTTTTTTATTTCTAATAAAGGATTTTTTCTGGTGTGTGTGTTTATTTACTGTAACTTACAGATTAATCATGAAAGGAATCTCGGGGAGACGCCTGACATGATTAATCTAGGACTTATTGGCAGCTATGGGCTGCCATTAACTCCTTATTACCCCGATTTGCCAAATCACCAGGGCAAATCGGGAAGAGCCGGGTACAGTTCCAGAACTGTCGCATATAATGTATGCGGCAATTCTGGGCGTCTCCTGACTGATATTGTTAGGGTGGGGGGCTCCCCATAACGTGGAGCTCCCCATCCTGAGAATACCAGCCTTCAGCCGTATGGCTTTATCTGGCTAGCATTAAAATTGGGGGGGACCGCACGCCGGTTTTTTTTAATTATTTATTTATTTATTTTACTGCACAGTTTAGACACGCCCACCGGCTGCTGTGATTGGGTGCAGTGAGGCACCTGTCACTCAGTGTGGGGGCGTGTCTCACTACAACCAATCATAGGCGCTGGTGGGCGGGGAAAGCAGGGAATAGGAGATTGTTTAATGAGTGGCCGGCTTTTTCAAAATAGTAAAAGCCGCCGCAGCAGTGTGAACGCCGTGCAGCGCCGCGCCGGGGATCGGGGAACAGTAAGTATGAGAGAGGGGGGGAAACTGACCGACAGACTGTGAGAGAGGGACAGAGAGACCGACAGAGAGACCGACCGACGGACTCAGGGAGATTGACCGACATACACAGAAATAGAAAGAATAGCCGACATCACTAGAAATAAAAACACCAAACGGACACGGACTATAGGTAGATGCATACGTGTTTACTAACGTGTGTGCACATACCCATAGACTTTCATTGTGTCCACGTGTGCGTGCTCCGTGCAGATAACGGACATGCATCCGTGCAAAACGCAAACACATACGGATCACGGACACGCACACACGGACATAATGAAATAACGCATGTGTGACCACAATCATAGATTAACATTGGTGCACGTTTGGCCGTGTCTCCGGTATATACGGAAACGGATTAAACACGCACGTGTATCACGGACGTGTGAAGGGGGCCTTAGGCTGAGTTCACATGTTCTGTAATCATCTGTTAGAACAGATCCTGCAGAGATCCATTGGGAAAAAATTGTGCAAACACTAGAGATGAGCGAACCGGTCGCGGTTCGGCTCGAGGTCGGTTCGCCGAACGGAGCTCCCGTTCGAGTTCGGTTCGTCGAACGTTCGACGAACCGAACTCGAACTGCAAAGGAAACAGTGGCAGGCAATCACAAACACATAAAAACACCTAGAAAACACCCTCAAAGGTGTCCAAAAGGTGACAAACAACTCACAACACAAACACATGGGAAAGTGACAAGGACAAATTCTCATGTGAAAACAAAACAGAGTTACGAGGAAAAAGAGGACGAGACACAGATATAGGCATGGCATGCCCTTCTAAAATCATGTAAAACACCGCAAGGTGACTCCAAGCGGAGTCTCCCTTTTTTCCAAAAATTGGGCCACACAGACACCCCTTCAGTGGCAGCACTTGTGCCCCAGTTGTACACTTCACAGCTAGATTTGCATCAAGCACATTCAAAAATACGCCATACTTAACCGTCCCCAGGATGACACCGGGGTAGGTAGCAAAGTCTTTCCTGATCCCAGCTCTGTTCATCTTGGATCATTTTTAAAAAACACAGAAAGCAAGGGTTACTCCAAGCGGAGTCTCCCTTTTTTCAAAAAATTGGGCCACACAGACACCTTATCAGTGGCAGCACTTGTGCCCTAGTTGCAAACAGGATGTTTTGATTTGCATCAAGCACATTCAAAAATACGCTATAATTAACCGTCCCCAGGACTACACCGGGGTAGGTAGCAAAGTATTTCCTGATCCCAGCTCTGTTCATCTTGGATCATTTTTAAAAAACACAGCAAGCAAGGGTTAGTCCAAGCGGAGTCTCCCTTTTTTTCCAAAAATTGTGCCCCACACACACACCCACCCATTCAGTGGAAGCACTTGTGCCCTAGTTGTACACTTCACAGCTAGATTTGCATCAAGCACATTCAAAAATACGCCATACTTAACCGACCCCAGGATGACACCGGGGTAGGTAGCAAAGTCTTTCCTGATCCCAGCTCTGTTCATCTTGGATCATTTTTAAAAAACACAGCAAGCAAGGGTTACTCCAAGCAGAGTCTCCCTTTTTTTCCAAAAATTGTGCCCCACACACACCCACCCATTCAGTGGCAGCACTTGTGCCCTAGTTGTACACTTCACAGCTAGATTTGCATCAAGCACATTCAAAAATACGCCATACTTAACCGTCCCCAGGATGATACCGGGGTAGGTAGCAAAGTCTTTCCTGATCCCAGCTCTGTTCATCTTGGATCATTTTTAAAAAACACAGCAAGCAAGGGTTACTCCAAGCGGAGTCTCCCTTTTTTTCCAAAAATTGTGCCCCACACACACCCACCCATTCAGTGGCAGCACTTGTGCCCTAGTTGTACACTTCACAGCTAGATTTGCATCAAGCACATTCAAAAATACGCCATACTTAACTGTCCCCAGGATGACACCGGGGTAGGTAGCAAAGTCTTTCCTGATCCCAGCTCTGTTCATCTTGGATCATTTTTAAAAAACACAGCAAGCAAGGGTTACTCCAAGCGGAGTCTCCCTTTTTTTCCAAAAATTGTGCCCCACACACACACACCCATTCAGTGGCAGCACTTGTGCCCTAGTTGTACACTTCACAGCTAGATTTGCATCAAGCACATTCAAAAATACGCTATTCTTAACCATCCCCAGGATGACACCGGGGTAGGTAGCAAAGTCTTTCCTGATCCCAGCTCTGTTCATCTTCGATCATTTTAAAAAAACACAGCAATCAAGGGTTACTCCAAGCGGAGTCTCCCTTTTTTCAAAAAATTGGGCCTCACAGACACCTTATCAGTGGCAGCACTTGTGCCCTAGTTGCAAACAGGATGTTTTGATTTGCATCAAGCACATTCAAAAATACGCTATTCTTAACCGTCCCCAGGATGACACCGGGGTAGGTAGCAAAGTCTTTCCTGATCCCAGCTCTGTTCATCTTGGATCATTTTAAAAAAACACAGCAATCAAGGGTTACTCCAAGCGGAGTCTCCCTTTTTTCAAAAAATTGGGCCACACAGACACCTTATCAGTGGCAGCACTTGTGCCCTAGTTGCAAACAGGATGTTTTGATTTGCATCAAGCACATTCAAAAATACGCTATAATTAACCGTCCCCAGGATGACACCGGGGTAGGTAGCAAAGTCTTTCCTGATCCCAGCTCTGTTCATCTTGGATCATTTTTAAAAAACACAGCAAGCAAGGGTTACTCCAAGCGGAGTCTCCCTTTTTTTCCAAAAATTGTGCCCCACACACACCCACCCATTCAGTGGCAGCACTTGTGCCCTAGTTGTACACTTCACAGCTAGATTTGCATCAAGCACATTCAAAAATACGCCATACTTAACCGTCCCCAGGATGACACCGGGGTAGGTAGCAAAGTCTTTCCTGATCCCAGCTCTGTTCATCTTGGATCATTTTTAAAAAACACAGCAAGCAAGGGTTACTCCAAGCGGAGTCTCCCTTTTTTTCCAAAAATTGTGCCCCACACACACCCACCCATTCAGTGGCAGCACTTGTGCCCTAGTTGTACACTTCACAGCTAGATTTGCATCAAGCACATTCAAAAATACGCCATACTTAACCGTCCCCAGGATGACACCGGGGTAGGTAGCAAAGTCTTTCCTGATCCCAGCTCTGTTCATCTTGGATCATTTTAAAAAACACAGCAATCAAGGGTTACTCCAAGCGGAGTCTCCCTTTTTTCATAAAATTGGGCCACACAGACACCTTGTCAGTGGCAGCACTTGTGCCCTATTTGCAAACAGGATGTTTTGATTTGCATCAAGCACATTCCAAATCCACAAGCATTTACTCTCCCCAGGATGACACAGGGGTAGTAAATTCCTGGTGGATCCGTGACTTGTTCATTTTGATGAACGTTAGTCTGTCCACATTGTCACTGGACAGACGCGTGCGCTTATCTGTCAGCACACACCCAGCAGCACTGAAGACACGTTCAGAGACAACGCTGGCAGCTGGACACGACAAAATCTCCAAGGCGTAACTGGAGAGCTCTGGCCATTTTTCTAGATTTGAAGCCCAAAATGAGCAAGGCTCCATTTGCAAAGTCATGGCATCGATGTTCATTTGGAGATACTCCTGTATCATCCTCTCCAGCCATTGACTATGTGTCAGACTTGTTGTCTCTGGTGGCCTTGCAAAGGAGGGTCTAAAAAAATTATGAAAAGATTCCATAAAATTGCTGTTACCAGCACCAGATACAGTCCTACTGGTACGGGTAGACTGTTGAAGATGACGAGACCGTTCCATGTTTGTCAAGTTACAACTGGGAGAATCACTCCCTGCACCTGCACGGTTGTTTGGTGGAAAAGCCGAGCTAAGAACGAGTAACAGCTTCTGCTGATACTCCTGCATACGTGCGTCCCTTTCTATGGCTGGAATTATGTCACAAAATTTGGACTTGTACCGGGGATCTAATAGTGTGGCAATCCAGTAGTCATCATCACTTCTAATTTTGACAATACGAGGGTCATGTTGGAGGTAGTGCAACAAGAAGGCACTCATGTGTCTTGCGCAGCCATGCGGACCAAGTCCACGCTGTGTTTGTGGCATAGAGGTGCTACCCGTTCTTTCTTCCTCTGACATCTCCCCCCAACCTCTTTCAACTGAAATTTGACCAAGGTCTCCCTCATCTGCTGAGTCTTCCATGTCCATGGACAGTTCGTCCTCCATTTCTTCATGTTCTCCTGCACCTTCCTCAACATTTCGCCTGCTACTACGCGCCCTTGTTGATCCCTGTCCCCCATGGTCCCATGCCTGCTGCGTTGGTGATGATGAACGTCTGGACCTTGGTGATGTTGTTGTCCCTTTAGCATATGAATGAGGATTGTAGTTCCTCCCCTTCCTGTTGTCCCACCCCCTGACTCCGAATAGTGTTTAGCGTGTGCTCCAGCATGTAAATGACTGGAATTGTCATGCTGATAATGGCATTGTCAGCGCTAAACAGATTCGTCGCCATGTCAAAACTGTGCAGAAGGGTGCATAGGTCCTTCATCTGAGACCACTCCATCAGGGTGATCTTCCCCACCTCTGCATCTCGTTGGCCCAGGCTATACGTCATGACGTATTGCACCAGGGCTCGGCGGTGCTGCCACAGTCGCTGTAACATGTGGAGAGTCGAATTCCAGCGTGTCGCCACATCGCATTTCAGGCGATGAACCGGCAGGCTGAAAGACTTCTGGAGAGATGCAAGTCGCTCAGCTGCGGCGGTTGAACGGCGGAAGGCAGACAGTTTTCGTGCCCTGGTCAGAAGGCCATCTAGGCCGGGATAGTGTGTTAAGAATTGCTGGACAACAAGGTTCAACACGTGAGCCATACAAGGCACGTGTGTCACCTTGCCCAGGCGAAGGGCCGCACCCAGGTTTGCAGCATTGTCGCACACGGCCTTACCAGGCTGCAGGTTGAGCGGAGACAACCATTTATTAAACTCGGACCGCAGAGCTGACCACAACTCCTCAGCTGTGTGACTCTTATTCTCAAGACATGTCAAGCTAAAGACCGCCTGATGCAGTTGCGCTCTGCTGCCAGCATAGTAATGAGGGGTGCGTGATTCCTTCTGCGCAGTGAGAATGCTGGTGGCCTGACCAGGCAGGCTTGGGGCGGAGGTGGAGGACCCAGATGAGGTGGAGGAGGCAGAAGCAGTGGCGGAACTTGGACAGACAGAGGATTGACACACAAGTCGTGAGGACGGCAAGACTTGTGCAGCAGACCCTTCACCATCTATCACCATAGTTACCCAGTGCCCAGTCAGCGACATGTAACGTCCCTGTCCATGCTTACTGGTCCAAGTATCGGTGGTGAAATGAACCCGTTCACACACAGAGTTTCTCAAGGAAGCGGTGATGTTGTGTGCGACATGCTGGTGTAGCGCGGGCACACCTTTCTTAGAGAAGTAGTGGCGACTAGGCATCTGGTACTGGGGCACAGCGACAGACATAAGGTCTCTAAAATCCTGTGTGTCCACTAGGCGGAAAGGCAGCATTTCGGTAGCCAAGAGCTTACAGAAGGATAGAGTCAACCTCTTAGCTTTGTCATGGGTCGCAGGAAATGGCCTTTTATTTGACCACATCTGAGGGACAGTGATCTGGCTGCTATGTGTAAACGGTGTTGAGTAGGGTGTCCCTGTAAAAATGCAGGTTTGTGAGGAAAGTGCAGGCATAGACATGAGGTTGCCTTCATCCAACGTTGGTGCTATCGATGTCTGAGAGAGCTGTACACACTCACTTGTTTCCCCTTCCAAACCAACTGACGACCTACCAAGCAAACTGCCTGTTGCGGTTACAGTGGTGGAAGTTGTACGTGGAAAAAAACCAGGATTGACAGCTGTCCCCACAGTCCTAGAAGATGAAGAGCGCGCGGATGCACTGGAAGGGGCAGGCCGTGGATGGTTCGCTCCGCTAGGCCGCATTGCAGCACGGTGAGCTTCCCACTGGGACCTATGATATTTATTCATGTGACGATTCATGGAAGAAGTTGTCAAACTGCTGAGGTTTTGACCTCTACTAACAGAATCATGACAAATTTTACACATCACATAATTTGGCCGATCTTTTTCTATGTCAAAAAAGGACCAGGCTAGGCAAGGCTTAGAGGGCATGCGACCTGCTGATTCCCCCCGACTAGTGCTCAGAGGCAGATTGGTGGCTGATGATGCAGTTGTAGACGTGCTACCAGTGCTCCGACTCTGTCCAGGAAGGCGCAAGATAACTTCGTCGTCGGTTGCATCCTCTTCCACCGCCTCTGTTGACCTCCTCGAGTGCCTGACTGGGGGTTGACAGTAGGTGGGATCTAGAACTTCATCATCAATTGTTGTGTTTTCACTCCCCTCCCCCTCAGACCGAGCCTCTTCTTGCCCTGACCGAATATTTAAGTTGTCATCCAAATCTGGTATCTGGGTCTCATCGTCATCAGTATGTTCCTAATTGTCTATAACCACAGGTGTTACAGTTTGTGACAAAGGGTCAACATTACGCTCAGAAACTTGGTCCTCACGGCCTTTATCAGAGTCACAAAGGTTCTGGGCATCACTGCAGACCATTTCCTGGTCTGTACTCACTGTAGCTTGGGAGCAGACCTCTGATTCCCAGGCTATAGTGTGACTGAACAGCTCTGCAGACTCAGCCATCTCAGTTCCACCATACTGTGCAGGGCTGATGGAGACTTCAGAGCTGGGAGAAAGCAAGTTTGATTGGGATGACAACTCAGAGGACTGGTGTTTTTTGGATGCGGTAGTTGAGGTGGCTGAGAGGGCACTTGTTGGACCACTTGAGATCCATTCAAGCATTTTCCTTTTTTGGCCATCATCTAGCTTTGTTCCTGTTGTTCGTGTCCGTAAAAAAGGGAGCACATCGGATTGTCCACGGTAAGTAGTAGACATCTTACTTTTGCTGGTAGATGGTCTATCTTCAGCAGATGATAATGGAGCTTTGCCACCTTCCCCACGGACAAACCCTTTTTTTCCTTTTCCACCACGCCTCTTCACCTTTCCACCAGCATCTGTCATTTTGCCACTCATGTTGATTGCGACAAGATTGTGCACTGAAAATGTGGTAGTAAAAATTGAGAGGTGGTGTAGATTGCAGCGGTGGTCTAGCTTTATTAACAGCAGAATAATAAAGAATAAATATCCCTGACAATGCAACTACGGCCCTTAAACTGGCAGCATAAATTGCTAGTATAATGGCTTAGTAACAATGAGTTGGAGTGTGCAATGCAGGCAGACGTGCTGCAAATATCTTTGCACTAGTGGGACTATACAGAAGTCCAATAGCCACGTTTAGGATGACACTAAGTTCACTCAGTGTTTGCTAGTATAATGGCTTAGTTATAATGAGTTGGAGTGTGCAATGCAGGCAGACGTGCTGCAAATATCTGAGCACTACTGGGACTATACAGAAGTCCAATAGCCACATTTAGGATGACACTAAGTTCACTCAGTGTTTGCTAGTATAATGGCTTAGTTATAATGAGTTGGAGTGTGCAATGCAGGCAGACGTGCTGCAAATATCTGAGCACTACTGGGACTATACAGAAGTCCAATAGCCACGTTTAGGAAGACACTAAGTTCACTCAGTGTTTGCTAGTATAATGGCTTAGTTATAATGAGTTGGAGTGTACAATGCAGGCAGACGTGCTGCAAATATCTGAGCACTACTGGGACTATACAGAAGTCCAATAGCCACGTTTAGGATGCCACTAGGTACACTCAGTGTTTGCTAGTATAATGGCTTAGTTATAATGAGTTGGAGTGTGCAATGCAGGCAGACGTGCTGCAAATATCTTTGCACTAGTGGGACTATACAGAAGTCCAACAGCCACGTTTAGGATGACACTAAGTTCACTCAGTGTTTGCTAGTATAATGGCTTAGTTATAATGAGTTGGAGTGTGCAATGCAGGCAGACGTGCTGCAAATATCTGAGCACTACTGGGACTATACAGAAGTCCAATAGCCACGTTTAGGATGACACTAAGTTCACTCAGTGTTTGCTAGTATAATGGCTTAGTTATAATGAGTTGGAGTATGCAATGCAGGCAGACGTGCTGCAAATATCTTTGCACTAGTGGGACTATACAGAAGTCCAATAGCCACGTTTAGGATGACACTAAGTTCATTCAGTGTTTGCTAGTATAATGGCTTAGTTATAATGAGTTGGAGTGTGCAATGCAGGCAGACGTGCTGCAAATGTGCACTACTGGGACTATACAGAAGTCCAATAGCCACGTTTAGGATGCCACTAAGTTCACTGAGTGTTTGCTAGTATAATGGCTTAGTAACAATGAGTTGGAGTGTGCAAAGGGCAGGAGGGTACAGTGGCAGGGTTGTGGGTCTGGGTAGAGGAATGGAAGCCTGCCTTTCTATTCCCTCCTAATGGGGAAATGCAGCGAGGAAATCCCTGACCTTAGCTACACAGACGCTGTCATCTTGTGTAGCTGTTAAACTCTGTTTTCAGGACCTGTCACCTATGGCTCTGACCCTGCCCGTATGAGCCCTTAAAAAGACTGATAGAAAGTGCTATCCCTAAGCTGTCCAGCGCTGTGTATGGAGCGCATACAGCAGTATCGGCGATAGGACTCAGGACGGAGCTGCGCCAGTGATGTCTGACACCAAGGACGCAGAAGAGATAATGGCGTCCGGACGGGCAGATACTCGTTTTTATAATGCAGGGACATGTGACATGGACATCCTATCACACATGCCGTTGCTTCTCTGGCTAAAAGTCCACTTAGCTGTGTGTGTGTCTGGGATTGACTGACATGCTGGCCCTTCCCACTACACACGCGCGCTTAGGGAAGGAAGACAAGGAAAAAAAAAAAATGGCGATTGCCATTATCCATACAGCAGTGATCTGAATGCGCTGTTCCCGCACACTATACACTGAAATGTCATAATAGTGTGAGTCACAGTGACTTACACTATTACAGCGGAAAGCCAGCTAGGAATTAGCTGTTTTTTTGCTGCTAGAACCGTTCTCGAACGTATCTAGAACTATCGAGCTTTTGCAAAAAAGCTCGAGTTCTAGTTCGATCTAGAACAGCCCCCAAAATCACTCGAGCCGCGAACTGGAGAACCACGAACCTAGAACCGTTCTCAACTGTAGCAAACACAACTTTTTTGTCCATTGCTAATAAATAACTGATGTCTACCGGAACCGATTTTTTTAAGATTAGAGTCTATGGAGAACAGATCCGGTAATGGATTGCTATTTAGCCATGTATTTTTCTTGCATTTGTAATATCTGTTTTTTTTAGAAGATCTGTTTCAAATGGAAGATAAATAGCAATACATTACCAGATCCGTTCTCCATAGACTCCCATGATAAAAATAAAGATCTCTGTAGGATCTGTTCTAATGGATGATTGTGCGACATGTGAACTCAGCCTTAAGGGTGCTTTACACGCTGCGACATCACCCGCCCCCGTTGCTCGTGCGACATTTGGTGAACGCTGCCGTAGCGAACATTATCGTTATGGCAGCGTCACACGCACATACCTTTACAGCGACGTCGCTGTGACCGCCGAACAATCCCTCCCTCATGGGGGAGGTGTGTTTGGGATTATAGCAACGTCACTGAGGCGTCACTAAGTGGCCGCCCAATAGCAGAGCAGAGGAGGGGAGGAGATGAGTGCCCGGAACAGGCCGCCCACCTCCTTCCTTCCTCATTGCCGGTGGACGGCAGGTAAGGAAATGTTCGTCGTTCCTGCGGTGTCACACGTAGCGATGTGTGGTGCCGCAGGAACGACGAACAATCTCGCTAATAACCAGAAAAAGATTTTTGGTAAATGAACGACGTGATACAGACCAACGATTTTTAACTCTTTTTTGATTGTTTAAGGTCGCTCTTAGGTGTCACACGCTGCGATGTCGCTAACGACGCCAGATGTGCATCACAAACTCCGTGACCCCGACGATATATCGTTAGCGAAGTTGCAGCGTGTAAAGCACCCTTTAGTTACAACTCACTTCAGGACTTTCCTTTGCTCCCAGCTGGTCTCTCTCCATTGAAGTCTGGCTTAGCTCTACAGTTTTTAACTGGCTTACTTTTTCAGACAGCTAAACATTGTTGAGTGAAAAACTCAGATAAATATTCTCCTTTCTTCTGGTCTCCACAGGACATGAACTCCTAAACCTTGTGTCTTGAGGAAGCAGCCCTACAATTAACACTACCTACACCAAGAGAAAGTAGATGATTTGGTAATCTTGATCTGTACATCTTGATCTGTATTGCAGGCAGAGATCCCAGAAGCAGATTATGAAGGTACATAGAGACATATATACATAACTGTGTATCTCTTTGTCCCTGCACTCTAAGGCTATGTGCACATGTTGCTTTTTTTTCAGCGCGGAAAAAAACGCACCCTCTGGCAGAGGGGAGAATTGTGAACAATGCTTTTTGAGAAAAAGGCATCGAAAACGCATGCGTTTTTCATGCGTTTTTCATGCGTTTTTCAGGCGTTTTTCATGCGTTTTTTTAGGTGCGTTTTTTAAGACTTGTCAGTGTTAATAAAGTTGGTTGAACACAGACCTTTGGAAAAAAAAACCTGTGATGTCATTTTCTTCTCCACATTCTGTTTGGGTAAATGGGAGGGCTTGGAATGGAAGGAGCACCATTTGAATTTTGGAAAAGTTGAAATAAACTTCGCGCACCGAGCCCCTTGGGTACCTATACGTCAGAAAACCCCCACAAGTGACCCCATTTTGGAATCTGCACCCCTCAAGGATTTTATTCAGGAGTATATTAAGCATTTTGAATCCACAGTTACTTCCCCCAAAATGTTGCTGTAGCAACAATATTCTCACTTTTAGGCCCGTTTCACACGTCAGTGAAAAACACTGACGTTTTTCACTGGCGTGTAAAACACGCACATGTCCCTCCGTGTGCCGTGAATCACGGCACACATGGGTTGTCTAAGTGCAATCCGGGCTCCGTTCTCCGTGGCCCGTGATTGCACTTAGAGATTAACTCACCTGTGCCCGCTCCCGCTCTCCATGGTGCTGATCGCTCCCGCGGTGCAGCATCCGGCTGGCGCTGACCCCCGCAGCAGCTGCTTCCGGGTCGGCTGTGTCGCACATCATGAATATGCACGACAATAATGAGCCGGCTCAGAAGCAGCAGGGAGAACGGGCTGCAGAGGACATCGCTGGACGCCGGGTGAGGTAAAATGATTTTTATTTTAAAAGCACGTTTTTTTCTGGCACGTGTTTCACGGACCACACCACTGCGTGGTCCGTGGAACATCAGTGATGCCAGAAAAAAATGGACATGTGTCCGTGCGGCAATCACGCACACGCGGGTACACCGCACGGAGACACGTGCAGTGAAAAATCACTGACGTGTGAGCAGACCCATTTATAACAATGGGTCTGCGTATGTCAGTGATCCTGGTACATTTAAAAAAAAGCACAAACGTACCAGAATCACTGACGTGTGAAACAGGCCTAAGGCTATGTGGCCATGATCCAGCGACACGGCGTCTAGTACACAGTGTCAGCCTTCCTGCAGAGATGTGAGTGTTGTCCACGGGAGAACGCAGCTGCCCATGCCCACGATTTGGGTTCAGGATGCTGTGGACTTTAGCTCTATGCTACCTGCAGAGAACACTCTCGTCTCCGCAGCATAAATTGACATGCTGAGGCTCGGGAAGCCACGCCACCGGTCAGTTTATGCTGCGGAGAAAAGAAGCACAGTGGGCATGGGATCTCCAAAAATCCTTCCACTGTGCTTCTACTGCACAACGCAGCGTTATGGATGCAGGGAAAACACTCAGCGCCCATAACGCTACAAACCCTGATTGTGGTCACACAACCTAAAAAGCGTCAATGGATGAATGGATGTCAAATATATATAACGTCCCACCCCCGCCTGCATATTCTAAGCTGGCACCTTTAGTACCTTTCATGTGGCACTAAAGGGTGCCTAGCTTAGTATTTATCCAATAAAAAAAAAAAAAAAAAAATGAAAAAAATGGCGTGGGGTCCCCCCTATTTTTGATAGCCAGTCAGGGTAAAGCAGACAGCTGTAGCCTGCAAACCACAGCTGGCAGCTTCATCTTGGCTGGTGATCAATTTGGAGGGCTCCCCAGGCTTTTTTTTATTTATTTATAAATAAAGAATTAAAAAAAAAATAATGTGGGGGTCCCCCCAAATTAGATCACCAGCCAAGGTGAAGCTGACAGCTGGGGTCTGGTATTCTCAGGGTGGGAAGAGCCATGGTTATTGGACTCTTCCCAGCCTAAAAATAGCAGGCCGCAGCCGCTCCAGAAGTGGCGCATCCATTAGATGCGCCAATCCTGGCGCTTTGCCCCAACTCATCCCGCGCCCTGGTGCATTGGCAAACGGGGTAATAAATGGGGTTGATACCAGATGTGTAATGTCACCTGGCATCAAGCCCAGCAATTAGTGATGTCACGGCGTCTATTAGATACCAGACATAACTAATTGACAGTAAACAAAAGCAAAAAAAAATGACAAAAATTTTTTTATTAGAAAAAACACTCCCCAAATCATTCCCTTGTTCTCCAATTTAATCAAAAATTTGAAAAAAATGGGTCTGCAGAAATCCATATGGACGTCCCACGTCGCCTCTGGACCTTCTAGAATATGGGGGCACGTTCAGGGAACGTATCCCCCATTTTCTAGGAGGGCAGACCCTCCATTTGAGGAGAGTGGGTGCCAAAAATCTGCACCCACTCTCCCCGGGTCACAGCTGCAGAGTGCCGAGCAGCCAGCACAGCTCTCTGAACACAGTGCTGGCTGTCAGCTGCTCTGCTCATGTGACCGGCCAACGTGCACTGTGAAGGAGGAGGGGGGATCAGCACTGCGACCGGACAGGTAAGGGGGAATACCGGGGGAATAGGGGGTGACCGGGCAGGGCCTGGGGGGCATTTTTCTGTCGCATGTGTTATTGCACATGCGACAGAAATCATAGGAGCAGGGCAGCCGGTGCGCGCGGCCATGTTGGATTTTCGGGAGGGGGTGGGGGGGGTGGGGGCGGGCACATTTTGGAGACACCGGGGGCTTTCCTGGACTTTGCCAGGAAGTGAGGTCAACAGGAAACCTCTTGACCTCACTTCCAGGTAAATGCCTGCGTTCTGGCGTGCTGACAAAGGCCGCGGACCGCAACAAAAAAGCAGCTCACTGCGGTGTAGCTGCGTTCTGACCCCACATCATTGATTCAATGGGGGAGAGAACGCAGCCACAATGCACAAAAGAAGTGACATGCTGCTTTTCTTTCCGCACCGATTTTTGGCATCCAAAACGCTGCGTTTAGAAACGCAGCGTGTGCACTGATTTTTCGGCTTTCTCATACACTTTGCTGGGAAAGCTGAAAGCATGCAATTTGCCACTGAAACGCTGCGGTTCTAAGCGCAGCGTTTCCGCGGTAAAAAACGCAACGTGTGCACACAGCCTAAAGGTGAAGAAAAAGTCAGATTTTTTTGTTCCCATAAAACCACTATAAATTAAGAAATAATTACAATTTTTTATTTATTTATTTATTTTAAATTCCCTCCATCCACAGTAAACAAACTAACAACCTTCAAACATTTTAACAAAAACTAAGCATTTAAGCAACAGGCTTTGGTGATGTCACTGGGAGGATTTTGTATAATTTAAGCTGCATTGCAGGCTCTGGCCCTGCAGGCAGATTACACCAGTACATAGAGATAAATTGTATGGCCAGTATTTATTTCCTCTAGGTTTTTCTCCCTTCATGGACATAAAGAAACTATAGTATACATTATCACAAAGATAGGCTCCCCTGCTATCAAATGAGCATGACATTTTGGAGACAAATCTCACATCTGATCTTACTGATGGAGCCAGAGGAGATGCTCGCACAGATGCAGCTAACAAAGAAGCAGTAAACGGGCCTAGAACTGAGAGTATTTTACCAATGCAGACAAGTACCATACCTCGGTGGCACTTGTCACGTCCCTGACATTTGCCACTCCTTCTGTTCTTAAATCCTTACAGGAACAAGCAATTCAGCAAGGAACGGAGTATGAGACACAGGGAGCCAGCTGACTGAGGAAGGTCTGTGGACAAACTGAGGTAAGCTTTCTCTATCATGAGCTCTCTTCTCAGTGATGGTCCAGATAGCTCATGGACTAATACATATGACAAAGACCGTTATTAGTCTGGCGGTGGCAAGATATGGGCGGCACCAGTGCTCAGTACCCAGGTGGCCAGACACACCCAATCTTGTAAGACGTGTGCCTAATACATGATAGAAAAGTTTTAAAGACCTTGTAGAAACATACCCCTCATCCGCTCTACTGCTCCAGAGATTGCAGATTAGTTATATAAATCTACACATGGTTTGTAAGAGTTTGTGCGTGTTGAGTGAATTTCTTTTCAGGCTTGCTCTGAAACATATCCTGTACGGAAAATGTTACTGCTAAAAAACTCATGATGCTGGCGGTATGTAAAAATGGAGTTCCTAGAAGAGGTAAAAGTACATATTCTATAGCAGATGTCATTATAGAGATCTTATAGTATCTGGGAATTAGCAGGTTTCCAGACTCCTCACATCCACAGAGAGGTGGGAAGGTGTAAAGGCTGAATGGAACATCAAAAAAGTAGCAATCCACAAAATAATGGTGGACGTTGGAAATGTATGTAACAAATGTTTGTTTTCCTTTCCTTAATAAATAGATCTCAATATAAGATATTTTTTGGTCTAGCACCTAGAACATGATTACATTTCTCACAGATATTAGAGATACAGTGTGATATCCTGACCAGTGATGTACGAGCCTTATACAACTGCCTATACAGTATGATAGACATGTGTATTCTCCAATTTCAGATCCTAAATCAGTGTTAGAAGCATGTCATCTCAAGCCAGGAGACCGGGTGATCCTAAAAAGATGAGAGACATGAGCCAAGATAAGATGGGCTGATGCAGCTTTTCCCAACCACAGCAACTTCCATGAAGTTTGAGTGAAACCCCCTCTGGACACAACAGCCATTGTAAAGAGTCACCGTACCAGCAGAATGAGGGTCACAACACACATAGTGCTGGATTATCTCACATAGGATCTTATAGAAAATTTCTAGATTGGGGATGATACGTGGGAAATAACCAAGATAAGTGAACAATGGGTACACAAACATTATACAAATAAGCACTAAATAAAAACATTATCTGAACTGAATCAACCAATTAGTCTGAGGGTTTAAGTGACTTTTTAAGGAAAACACACACCTGTATATAACTGATATTGTCTTATTTGTTGGTATTTGAAGCAGTAAAAGTGCTACTCTGAGTAACTGAAGGTAATCGGATCTATGTTTAAGGGAAATCTTGTTAAAGCTTTCTGGTGGTAGATTATGGACCTGAGACAAGAAGAGATCCATTATCGTGGTGCTACAATCAGGTGTATTCAGGTAGCAAAGCCCAGAGGACGCAAATAGCACTCAGATGTCGACTGAGAATCAGTCTTTCAGAAACAGTATTGCTAAAAGCTGCAACATAATGGTAAGAAGCTAATTCTTACAATTGCCTTACTCTTTCTAATCGATTTATCTCAAAATTTAGGTGAGCTATATTGCATTAAATAGTCTGTTTTAAGAACTGGGACATTACCTATGCCTTTATGAGCAGTTTGTATGGGATGTGTAGGTTTCAACAGCTATTATTATTTGTTGGGTCTTTTCCTGTGTAAGAAAGATGATCGAGAAAGGAGTAGAAACATCAGTTCCCAATTTCCTAGCTCAGGAGGTTAGTTATTCTGTAGATATAGAACAGCTGGGTCCCCTTCCATTCTTTTACAGTCCCCAGATAGGTATTCAGGGTATGGCAAATACATCAGAATCTCTGATCAACAAGTCTGCACCAAGGGGAGCAAAGGCTTAGCATTGCTCGTCTAATGGGCAGCAAAACGAAAAGAGTTGCAGTTGAAGTATTAGAGCTGTTGTGTTAGGGGACCACGGTAAAGTCAGAAGGTTAATAAAGTATTTAGGGGGGACTGTTGAGGAGGGCCTTTCCATCAAATACTTAATTAACCTTGAGACGTAGAGGGTTGTGGGAAATCATTGATGAAATGTATTATTTCACCTTGCATAGTTAGTTCAGATACATCATGATGTAACACACATTAAAGATGGCTGCCATTTCCTGTTCTCCACACTCTGCTGGCATGCAAAGAATGTCCAGATGTAAGAATAATCACCATATAAGGGAAAAAACCCACAAGCCAACCTAGAAGACCACCCCACTGATGACCTCATGGAACAACACCATTGATGACCTCACGGACCAACCCACTGACCAGCCCATGGATCAGCCCATGGACTAGCTGACCAATGAACACATCCGAGCATGCCTACTGTAGAGCCGACCTTTTCATAGTTTATATAAGTTAATCTTTCTGCTGGGGTAAATCTCTTGGTGCCAATCTCTGGTCAAGGAGAGGTTGCATCTGAGCCTTTGTCTGATATTATTCTTTCAAGCATGCCCTTGATCCACACTAATTAGGTCAGGAGCAGGCAACTTGTCTACATCCCAGAGTGTTCACCCTAAAGGCCACTTTACACACAGCGACATCGCTAGCGATGTCGCTGGTGAAAGCACCCGCCCCCGTCGGTTGTGATTCATGGGCAAATCACTGCCCATGGCACACAACATCATTAGTCCCCGTCACACATACTTACCTGCCTATTGACATCGCTGTGGCCGGCAAACTGCCTCCTTTCTAAGGGGGCGGTTCATTCGGCGTCACAGCAGCGTCACTAAGCGGCCACCCAATAGAAGCGGAGGGTCGGAGATGAGCGGCCGGAACATCCTGCCCACCTCCTTCCTTCCTCATAGTCGGCTGCCGCAGGTACGATGTTGTTCCTTGTTCCTGCGGTGTCACACATAGCAATGTGTGCTACCGCAGAAACGACGAACAACCTGCGTCCTGCAACAGCAACGATATTTGAGATTAGAACAACGTGTCAACGATCAACGATATGGTGAGTAATTTTGATCGTTAGCAGTCATTCGTGCGTTTCACACGCAACGACATCGCTAACGAGGCCGGATGTGCATCACGAATTCCGTGACCCCAACGACATCTCATTAGCAATGTCGTAGCGTGTAAAGCCCCCTTAACAGCAGGGCGCTGTGGAGATTGAAAGTGGCTGGGAGCAAGTAGTCTTGCATTGAACAGCGGCAACGTCTGATGATAAGCTGCTTAATACATTTGTTGCTCCAGATCTCTCCTTCCCTCTTTATACATATCAAAATTCACTTGCGTTTCTTACCTGTGGAATATCTGTATCTGATAAAAAAAAAATAGATTGCAAAGCTTCTACCAGGGGCTGACTGGCAAATAGCCTGTGGGCCAACACACATCAATGGCACATGATTAGTGACCCATTCTTATTGCATTTATTTTCAGCTGCTTCACAGGTTATTTTGCACAACTGTGCTGCTCATGGAAAACACAGGCAGCATTCCCTACAATGTTAATTGGGATGATCATTTTTTTTAAGAAGTCTGAATGTCCGTGTAAACAAAAAATAAATTGCAGCATGCACTAATCTTCTCTGTGTTTTGGGTAGGACTCACCTATTCAAGTCTACGGGTGGGCAGAAAAAATTGGATCCCTTACAGATCAACTGTACAACATTTATTTTTGTGTATGTATTGCAATTTTGTAACACAGAAAACTGTATTTGGCCTTGAAAATATCTTTCATGCCTAATGTATAAAAATAAATGCCACATGGAAGCCATATAGATGAAAAGTTGTTTGTTTTTCTTTTGGATGAAAATCAGACGATTTTTTTCTTTGTTTGTATGAACCTAGTCATAAGAAAGCTGAGAATCCAAGGCTTTAAAAAGATAAAGCAGATGTGATGATGGGATTGTAAATACCTTTGAAATTTCAGATACACCAAGCTCTCTCTAGTAGCACAATCCTGTAGGTGGTGCAGTGTTCAATGATATAATATTAATAACCTTATATTTAAAAGGATGGTTCATCCATATTTTTTATTGTCTAGTTTGATATTATATGGAGAAACAATGTTTCTCTCAAATACCTTGTGTTGGCATTAGTGCCTGTGAGAGGCGCTATTGCAGACCGCTGTTCCCCGCTCCGGTGACGTCACGTCAAGTTACGCACACATCACATTCCTGCGACTGGCTGCAGTCTTCCTGTCTCACTGAGCTGTGGGCGGTGTTTCACCGCTGTCACAGCACAGCGCGTCTCCTGCTTTCAGCGTTCTGCTGTGTCTTGCTAAATTCTCCTAAAAAGGGGCTGAAGCCCGTACTTACGAAGCGCTCACTGATATTCTAATCAGGCACAAATACTAAGATTCT
This sequence comes from Anomaloglossus baeobatrachus, assembly GCF_048569485.1. Taxonomy (NCBI): domain Eukaryota; kingdom Metazoa; phylum Chordata; class Amphibia; order Anura; family Aromobatidae; genus Anomaloglossus; species Anomaloglossus baeobatrachus. The sequence goes on along the minus strand of NC_134358.1, from coordinate 295,796,201 downwards.
TTATAGCAAGATATTATTTATTTTAATAGCACATGAACAATCTATGGTACATAGGCATTAGCACTATTTTATAGTCATAGAATCTTATACAATAACAGAAATATGCATCAACATTACCGTATGTTGTAGCATTCCTTCCTCATTGGAGGGACTCGATTAGTGAGAAGGAAAACAACCTGGCCTCTGCATCACAGGCGCAGTGCGTCCACTTTGAGCGTCCTGGAAATGTCCCTATATCACTTAGCGAGCCCTGTATTTTTATATAAAACGGTGTTCGTCGTGTGCACCGAGTATTGCAATTGGTGACCAGCATGTGATTGCTGAGTCATGGTCATGTAACCTGACCACACGCAGTTGTGGGCACCAGTAGCTTCCTGCACATGTTGGTAATTGACCACTGGTTTCCTGCATATGTTGCAATGAGCTGTGAATTTTACATCACACAGTTTCCTACACATGTTTCTAACTAACCACGAGTTTCCTGCATATGTTGAACTGTAAGTATTCCTTCCTCATAATCAAGACCTGCTAACACGTACTCTTCATCATGGTGAAATTGGTTCAAGCAGAGGACACCTCTCTGATACTGAGTTTTGGATGGATCAAATAATACCTGTGATCACTATCTTTTGATTAGGATTCCTATCTAATCACACTCATTCTTCAGTCATATCACATTGGTATCACATACTGTGAGGGAGGAGGGAGCAGTGAGCAGTTGGGCTGTGACGAGCGGTGAAACACCGCTCACAGCTCAGTGAGTCAGGAAGACTGCAGCTGGCTGCAGGGATGTGATGTGTGCGGAACTTGACGTGACATTAGCGGGAACAGCGGTCTGCAATAGCGCCTCTCACAGGCACTATTGCCAACACAAGGTATTTGAGAGAAACATTGTTTCTCAATATAATATCGAACTAGACAATAAAAAATATGCGTGAACCACCCCTTTAATATTACTTCTTACTTTACTACTTAATGAAAATGTACAGTGAAGACCAAAAATTTGGACACACCTTCTCATTCAAAGACTTTTCTTTATTTTCATGACTCTGAAAATTGTAGATTCACATAGAAGGCATCAAAACTATGAATTAACACATGTGGAATGAAATACTTAACAAAAAAGTGTGAAACAACTGAAAATATGTCTTATATTCTAGGTTCTTCAAAGTAGTCACCTTTTGCTTTGATTACTGCTTTGCACACTATTGGCATTCTCTTGATGAGCTTCAAGAGGTAGTCACCGGAAATGGTCTTCCAACTGTCTTGAAGGCATTCCCAGAGATGCTTAGCACTTGTTGGCCCTTTTGCCTTCACTCTGCGGTCCAGCTCACCCCCAAACCATCTCGATTGGGTTCAGGTCTGGTGACTGTGGAGTCCAGGTCATCTGGCGTAGCACCCCATCACTCTCCTTCTTAGTCAATAGTCCTTACACAGCCTGGAGGTGTGGTTGAGGTCATTTTCCTGTTGAAAAATAAATGATGGTCCAACTAAAACGCAAACCAGATGGAATAGCATGCCGCTGCAAGATGCTGTGGTAGCCATGCTGGTTCAGTATGCCTTTAATTTTGAATAAATCCCCAACAGTGTAACCAGCAAAGCACCCCCACACCATCTGCTCATCCACGCTTCATGGTGGGAACCAGGCATGTAAAGTCCATGTGTTCACCTTTTCTGCATCGCACAAAGACACGGTGGTTGGATCCAAAGAACTCAAATTTGGACTCATCTGACCAAAGCACAGATTTCCACTGGTCTAATGCCCATTCCTTGTGTTCTTTAGCTTAAACAAGTCTCTTCTGCTTGTTGCCTCTCCTTAGCAGTGGTTTCCTAGCAGCTATTTTACCATGAAGGTCTGCTGCACAAAGTCTCCTCTTAACAGTTGTTCTAGAGATGTGTCTGCTGCTAGAACTCTGTGTGGTATTGACCTGGTCTCTAGTCTGAACTGCTGTTAACCTGCGATTTCTGAGACTGGGGATTCGGATAAACGTATCCTTTACAGCAGAGGTGACTCTTGGTCTTCCTTTCCTGGGGCAATCCTCATGCGAGCCAGTTTCATTGTAGCGTTTGATGGGTTTTGCCACTGCACTTGGGGACACTTTCAAAGTTTTCCCAATATTTCAGACTGACTGACCTTCTTTTCTTAAAGTAATGATGGCTACTCGTTTTTCTTTACTTAGCTGCTTTTTTTCTTGTCATAATACAAATTCTAACAGTCTATTCAGTAGGACTATCAGCTGTGTATCCACCAGACTTCTGCACAACACAACTGATGGTCCCAACCCCATTTATAAGACAAGAAATCCCACTTATTAAACCTGACAGGGCACACCTGTGACGTGAAAACCATTTCTGGTGACTACCTCTTGAAGCTCATCAAAAGAATGCCAAGAGTGTGCAAAGCAGTAATCAAGCAAAAGGTGGCTACTTTGAAGAACCTAGAATATAAGGCATATTTTCAGTTGTTTCACAATTAGTATTTCATTCCACATGAACTTCATAGTTTTGATGCCTTTAATGTGAATCTACAATTTTCAGAGTCATGAAAATAAAGAAAAGTCTTTGAATGAGAAGGTGTGTCCAAACTTTTGTCTGTACTGTAACTGAAGCAATAATATTGCATAAACACTTCTAAAGTGTTTGAAAAAGTGTGGCTGTGGAATTGCATTGTCATGATGTGGCTGTAGGATATCGAGGGATAAGGGGTTCCTATACTCTCCCTCATGATAGGGGACCCTAGGCACTGTTCCTTTTTTCCCTGCTATTTTTGGGGTGACAGCTTGACTTGTGCCATCAACATAAGGAACATTAATACGTTGCTGGTGGCCTTGCCAAATACAAAGTAGTACTGCTACCATTTTGTGCTGCCTGATACACTAAACGCACTGGTCCTGTTTCCCCAGTATTTGGGGGGTCACAGCCTGACTTGTGCTGTCCACATCAGCCGTATAGCAATTGAAATGTCGGTATATCCACCAGACTAAGACTCTCTTATCATTATAAGGAAAAGCAAGTTAATGTGAGATTTAAAACAAAACTTTTATTAAGGTATCTTTTTTTAAAATGTTAAAAAGACGTGTCTTTAAATGAAAAATTACAAATGCACAAGCCAGGAGGATATTATTCAAACACTGTCTCCAGTAAGAGTTCGTTTCAGACACTATCCTGACCCAACTTGGTAACTCAAGATTTGGATCAAATACTGTGAATTCTGATTTATGAACACCAGGTGTATCCCACAATTTGGATATAGTCATAGGAAAAATCAATATATGGTAGCCAAATAAACACATACAAATCAGAGAAAAGGAATTAGCAATGGTGCAATATGCCTCAGGGTTCACAAGGTCATATGTCAGAAAATGTAATTCCTATCTGATTGACAATGGTCATATCAAATAGTGACAGGAAGGATCCTTGTGGTTACAGATCAATCAAACAATAAATGGCTTTAAAAGACAATGGTTCAATCAATAACCATCACACATTAACAAAAATCACCAAAAGGCAGGCACATATGCTAAATAAATAGGAATTATCTCACCCATTTGTGCCATCCACATCAGCCACTTTAATATGTTGCTAGTAGGCTTGCCAAATACAAAGCAGTGCTACTAGCATTTTGTGCTGCCTAATACACTAAATGCACCAGTCATGTTTTGACAATATTTAGGGGGTCACAGCCTGGCTTGTGCCGTCCACGTCAGCCACATTAATACGTTGCTATTGGACTTAAAAAATACAAAGCAGTACTACTAGCATTTTGTGCTGCCTGATATACTAAACGCATCTCTCCTTATACGCTTTGGAGGTTCTGGGCTGCCCAGCTGCTAGTGTGTTGTCAGAGCGTGTTTTCAGCTGGGTCAGAGGTGGCCCAGTAACATATGTTTGGGAGAGATTGCTCTTACTTATACATTTGGGCGGTCCCTACCTCATTGAGACTCAGTTAGTGGAATAATTTTACAATGCACCCATTGTAGCGTTGGGCTTTACCTTCCTCCTCCATGTCATTCTGCAGCCCTCAATTCAAATTTTCAGAGGGCTTACAGGTAGAGATGAGCCACCCCCCTAGAGTTCGAGTTCGAGTTCGGTTCGTCGAACGGAGGACAAGTTCGTCAAACGTTCGACGAACGTTCGACCCCCATTGAAAACAATGGGAGGCAAACACAAACACATAAAAACACATTATACATGTACACATACAGTTAATATACATTGCCTTTACACTTACTGGTCCCCGCGACACTTCCTGCACTCTGCCTCCCGGCGCTTTTACTTCCGATAATCGCTGCGTCTTCCCGGAACCAGCACTGATGATAGGACCTTCCATGACGTCAAAATAGCCATGTGACCAGTCACGTGTCTATTATCTCATTGGCTACAGACTGGTCACATGGCTAGATGTCATGCTAGGTCCTGTCAGTGTATCTCTCCGGTACGTGGTGCTCCTTTGTGCATCTCCATGTACCGGCGAGATGCTCTGGCACATGGTCGGCTTCCCCGTTCCTGCATGTGGGCGCTCTTTACCGAGTCAGCGCACATGCAAGAACTGGCTGCCACAGCCGGTGAATTGCGGCATCGGGAATCACGTGATCGGAGCACCGTTGCTATAGTAACCCGCCTGTCAGCGGTGACGCCACCACTTACAGCCCGCAGCCTCCGCTCCCTCACTGAGAGATTAGACTGCACGGAGCAGCGGCGTCTTCCTCCCATGCAGTGCTGTCTGATGTAGCAGAGCTGCATGGGTTGAAGGAGAAAGAAGACAGAAGACCGGGATCGTGGAGGGCTGAGAGGGAGTAATAAACATAAAGTCTCTAATGTGTCTGTGTATTTATTTTTATTAAAGTATTTTTTCTCTGTGTGGTGTCTTTTTTTTTTTTTTAACCCTTTATTGGAGATTCTTAATGGCCGGGTCAAACTTGCCTGACATTACGAATTTCTGGCTTAATACTAGCTAGTAAAACAAAGCTAGTATTAACTCATTATTACCCAGCAAGCCACCCGGCTTCAGGGCCGCTGGAAGAGTTGGATACAGCGCAAGATGATGGCGCTTCTATGAAAGCACCATTTTCTGGGGCGGCTGCGGACTGCAATTCACAGCAGAGGGGCCCAGAAAACTCGGGCTAACCTGTGCTGAGGATTGCAATTCTCAGCTGCCTAGTTGTACCTGGCTGGACACAAAAATTGGGCGAAGCCCACATAATTTTTTTTTAATTATTTCATGAAATTCGTGAAATAACTAAAAAAAAAGGGCTTCCCTATATTTTTGGTTCCCAGCCGGGTACAAATAGGCAGCTGGGGGTTGGGGGCAGCCGTACCTGCCTGCTGTACCTGGCTAGCATACAAAAATATGGCGAAGCCCACGTAATTTTTTGGGGGGGCAAAAAAACTCCTGCATACAGTTCTGAATGGAGTATGCTGAGCCTTGTCGTTCTGCAGCTGCTGTCTGATCTCCTGCATACACTAGTGAATGGAGCATGCTGAGCCTTGTAGTTCTGCTCCCCCTTCATCTCCCTCTAGCATACAGTCTTGGATGGAGGATGCTGAGCCTTGTAGTTCTGCAGCTGCTGTCTGCTCTCCTCCATACAGACAGACTGCAGACAGCAGCTGCAGAACTACAAGGCTCAGCATACTCCATCCAGGACTGTATGCAGGAGTTTTTTGCCCCCCCAAAAAATGACGTGGGCGTCGCCATGTTTTTGTATGCTAGCCAGGTACAGCATGCAGCTACGGGCTGCCCCCAACCCCCAGCTGCCTATTTGTACCCGGCTGGGGACCAAAAATATAGGGAAGCCCTTTTTCTTTTTAATTATATCATGAATTTCATGAAATAATTAAAAAGAAAAATGATGTGTGTTTCGCCCAATTTTTGTGTCCAGCCAGGTACAACTAGGCAGCTGGGGATTGGAATCCGCAGAGCAGGGTGCCCAAGCTTTCTGGGCACCCCTGCTGCGAATTGCAGTCCACAGCCGCCCCAGAAAATGGTGCTTTCATAGAAGCACCATCTTCTGGCGCTGTATCCAACTCTTCCAGCTGCCCTGGTGATGGGTGGCTCGCTGGGTAATAATGGGGTTAGGGCTAGCTGTATATTATCAACTGGCCCTAAGCCCGAAATTCATGGTGTCACGCCAATATTAGACATGACCACCATGAATTTCTAGTACAGATAAAAAAAAACACAACACAGAAAAATATTTTTATTAGAAATAAAACAACACAATTTGTGACTCCATCTTTATTGAAATAAAGAACCCCCCTCTGCAGTAATCCTGGGTCAAGGGTCCCGCGCCATCCAATCCGGATCCAATATCATCTGATCGGTTTGCTGGAAGGCAAAGCGATCAGATGATGTGTCAGGTTCAAGGGCCTGAATCACATGACACAGCAGCTGATTGTATAAACGGATTTTATACAATTAGCTGATGCATCAGTGCAAAAAAAACCCCAAAAAACTACACCCTTCTGTGCAGACTCCTGTCCGACAGCAGCAGCTGATAGTTTAGCCAGCCGGGCAGTAAAAAGCCGGCCTCACTGCTCGACTAATAGTGTCAGCTGATTCCTCAGGTGACCGCATCAGCTGATCATCGCCAGGTCTGAAAGAGAGAAAAGAGAGAGAAAAGAGAGAGAAAAGAGAAGAGAGAGAGGGAGAGAGAAAGGAGAAGAGAGAGAGTAGAAAGAAGAGGAGAGGAGCGAGAGAAGAGAGAGAAAGAGAGAGAAAAAGAGAGAGAAAGAGAGAGAGAGCGAAAAATAGAGAGAAAGAGAGAGCAAAAAAGAGAGAGATAGAGAGAGAGGGAACAAGAGAGAGAGAACAAGAGAGAGAACAAGAGAGAGAGAACGAGAGAGAAAAGAGAGAGAGTAGAGAAGGGAGAGAGAAGAGAGAGGATAGATGAGAGAGGAGCGAGTGAAAAAGAGAGAGAAAGAGAGAGCGAAAAAGAGAGAGAAAGAGAGAGAGAAAGAGAGAGTGATATAGAGAGAGAGGGAACAAGAGAGACAGAACAAGAGAGAGAACAAGAGAGAGAGAACGAAAGAGAAAAGAGAGAGAGTAGAGAAGAGAGAGAAGAGAGAGAGGATAGATGAGAAAGAAGAGAGAGGAGAGAGAGAGAAAGAGAGAGAAGAGAGAGAAGAGAGAGAGAAGAGAGAGAAGAGGAGAGAAGGAGAAATGAGAGAGGAGAGAGACGAGAGAGAAATTAAGAAAAAGAGAGAGAAAGAGAGAAAAAGAGAGAAAGAGAGAGAAATAGAGAGAGAGAACAAGGGAGAGAGAGAACAAGAGAGAGAGAACAAGAGAGAGAGAACAAGAGAGAGAGCACAAGAGAGAGAAAAGAGAGAGGAGAGAGAGAAGAGAGAGGAGAGAGAGAGGAGAGAGAGAAAGAGAGAAAAAAAGAGAGAAAGAGAAAAAAAGAGAGAGAAGAGAGAGAAAAGAGAGAGAAGAGAGAGAGGAGAGAGAGAGAGAAGAGAGAGAGGAGAGATAGAGGAGAGAGAGAAAGAGAGAGAAGGAGAGCGAAGGAGAGAGAAGGAGAGAGAAGGAGAGAGAAAGAGAGAAAGAAAGAGAGAGAGAGAACAAGAGAGAGAGAGAACAAGAGAGAGAGTACAAGAGAGAGAAAGAGAGAGAAGAGAGAGAGGAGAGATCAATGCAGCCTCGTGAACTGTTCTGATTTTAGAGGTGTGGCCCGTGGCTCACAGCTGATGTCCGGCTCCTCCCCTCAATGCATACTTAAATTAAATTATAAATAAATAATAATTATAATTTAAAATTAAATTAAGTTCTTTACTGGGGCAGCCAGGACTTGAACTTGTGAACTAATGCTTCTTCGGCGGGAGCTCTAGCCATTGAGCCACTGGCTCTAATGAGAAACATAGGAAGATTTGGTTATCTTGACCTCTGCATTGCAGAATGAAGTCTCCGGTGACAGCGAGACTCACTTCAGCTGCTGCGTGCAGTAGGACACAGATCGCTCGTGTTCTACGGGGTTCCCTGTCATCTTCATGTAGCAGAGCTGACAGTGTCGTGTGGATTACTTCAGACCTGGATTGTTGTTTGGGGATTAATATAGAGGTAAGTGAGGTGTTTTTTTGTCTTTTATTCCAAATAAAGGATTTTTTGTTGTGTGTGTTTCTTTACTTTCACTTACAGGTTAATCATGGAAGGTGTCTCGGGGAGACGCTTGTCATGATTAACCTTTTATTACCCCGATTGACACCGAACCAGGGCAATTCGGGATGAGCTGGGTAAAGTCCCGGGACTGCCGCATCTAATGGATGCGGCAATTCCGGGCGGCTGCTGGGTGATATTGTTAGGGTGGTGGGCTCCCCATAACGTGGCGCTCCCCATCCTGACAATACCAGCCTCCAGCCATGTGGCTTTATCCTGGCTGGTATCAAAATTGGGGCGGGACCGCATTTTTTTTAATTTATTTATTTTACTGCACGATATAGACCCGCCCACCAGCGGCTGTGATTGGTTGCAGTGAGACAGCTGTCACTCATCGTGGGTGCGTGTCTGACTGCAACCAATCATGGGCGCCGGTGGTCAGGAAGGCACAGAAAACCTGATTGAATAATGAAGTAGCAGCCATTTTCAAAAGAGGAAAAGCCTCTGCCGCCAGCGTTGTCTGAGGGTGACCTTTTCAGAAACTGATCTACAACGATCCTCTTGAAAGCTTCCATTGTGCAAACCTTTGGTGACTCCAAAAGGAGGGAAGGAAATTTCTCCTTGTACTGTAAGTCTAGAAAGGTGGCCAACTAGTATAGGTTGTTGGATAAAATGTGTATCACACGAGGGTCTTGCCACAGACACTTTCACATGAACTATGCCATGTGGGTCAAGCTGCAAACAGGCAAAGGTTCTGTGTCCCCACAACAAAGAACAATACCTATCTAGTCCTCATGTTGACTCGCCTCCTCCTCCTCCACATCCTCCTCTCCAGCCCATCCATGCTGGACAGACATGAAGCTTGGGTTGAGAATCCCCTGTGCAGCATTGGGAGTCCCCTCAGAAGCACAGAAAAACAAGTCCTCTCCCTGCTCATCCTCATCATCCTCCTCATCATCACCCAATGTTGCTTCAGAATATTGGCTGGGCTGGGTAGTATAACCCTTTGGGAAATCTGACTACATAGCCACATGCTGATCGCTCAAAGCTTCCTATTTGAGATTATGCAGTGATTGTTTCAACAGACACATCAACAGGATCGTTAAGCTGATAATAGCCTGTTCAACACTCATGAGCTTGGTGCAGTACTCAAAGTTCTCAAGAACCTCACAAATGTCAGCGATCCACATCCACTTGACAGTTGTTATGTGTGGTGGCTGACTCTCTTTCTGACGGGCATGTTGAAGCTAGTATTCAGCTATTGCCCTCTGCTGCTCACTAATCCTCACCAACATATCATATGTAGAGTCCCACCGCATGGGCATGTCGCACATGAGTCAGTGAAATGACAAATTCAAACGCTTTTTCAGCATTGTAAGACCAGCAAAAGTGGTGGAGGAATGGTGAAAATGGGAGTTAATATGGTGCACCTTCTCAAGTAGGTACAGCAAGTCAGGGAATGTTTTGAGAAATTTCTGAACAACTAAGTTAAGCACATGAGCCATGCATGACACATGTACCAGCTTGCAAACCTTTAACACTAGAACTACTGGACTCGTAACACCTATATAGAAATACATGGTGCAAAGTAGTCAAAACTCAGTAATTCTAGTGTTAAAGCCACCACCAGGTTATGCTGATTATTGCAGATGACCAGACCGGGATGGTGGTGCAGCGGGTAGAGCAACTGATAGGTCTGTTCTTTTTATCTAGCAGAAAATTACTAGCATTTTTCATTGACTTGCATTGTACTCGCTATTCGGAACAAATACGCGAGTATTACAAAGTACTTGTTACCAGTATAGCGATTATGAATGTTTCAGTACTCGCTCATCTCTATTTTTATGCCTTTTCAATCATTTTTGCACATGGAAGTTCAACACAGAATTGATTGTAGGAGGACGGAGTGCCAACTTTTCTCCAGTTAGATTTTTATTTTCTGGCACATTTTGGTTTAGAAAAATTTCAGCCAGCAATGCATAAGCCAGTGGCAAAAAATCTTGTATATATTCACTCAACTGTATGATTTAGTTAAGTAGATTTAATTTGCATATTTCAAAAGTCTAAAAAAAATAGTTCTGACCATCAGATTTGAAAGATGTGGAAGCCAAAGCCCTGGCAGTGAAAGGGCTAAATAATTCTGAAGAAGGCACAAGTGTGCACTGTCATCGCCGCCACCCTCCCCATATATGTGTCAATGTACCTCTATGGAGCTGGCCATGTAAATTGTATAGTTAATTTAAAAGTTCTAATCTTGCCATTTTGATTTTTCAGCAGTCTTGATAATTTTCCTGTGATTATTGTGAGCAAAGTCAAGTATTACCGCCCTAAATGTCCTACGTGGCAATTTAAGGTGTTAAACTATATTATTAAATCCCATGTACTTTTCAGAACAAAATCTGTATTATTACAGACAAAAGGTCAGCCTAATGTCTGGCCCTAATTATTTTTGCAGGTCTGCTTGTAAACAGGGTGCAGACGAAAGTAAACATCAATGTAAACCTGTAAATTAGTTTTAATGGTATATTTTGCAGAAATAATAGAAAGGACATTAACTGGAGAAAATCTGAACCTACATCTCACTTGGGTTAAAACGAATTTCTTGTCGGCTTTATTTTGATCATGAAAAGGAAAACTCACTTAGTGAGCAATAGTTAACCTTGCGGTCATTTCATGAATATTAATTGTCTAGCAATCCGAAACTCACTGCAGCATTACTTGTACTGCATCAAATCAACCATTGTTATCCATGTTTCTATGGAAACAGTGTAGGGAAAAGACAAAAAGCTAGACAGAAATGCTACTTGAACAAAGCAGACTGTATTTTAATGTCAATTAAAATGTTTCCTGGCCAAGGGTCCAATAGCAAAGGATAAGTGTCAAAAAGCTACTATTAGCTTAAATAAGTCGAAAGATACTCGGAGCGAAATACAACGATCTGGAACATTGCCAATGAGTGAGGAATGATAACTTCCATCGCTGAATTGAGGGAGAGACAAATTAGCAGGGTTGTTCAGCATGCTCACCCTGCTAAAACAAGATCTATTTTTACTAGCTGGAGACTAAAGCAGCGAGGCATAAAATTGACCAGTCATTTATCCACAGGACACATTGCTTTTTGGTTTTCATTCAAGCCTGCCAAAAATTTGCACTGTCTTTTAAAAGTTTCATCCAAAGGCAAACTTTTTTTTTTCTACTCTATTACTTTTCAAAGTCACAAGACTAAAGGAATAAAGGAATATGCCAGCTGCTTCAAAGTCTTGGCGGAGTTATGAAAAATCAACGTTTAATATAAGTCTTATGTGACACAAAGGTAAAATGTCGATCGCAGAAGTTACTTCATTTCAATAAAAATTGTAATTCAACTCCAATGTTAAATATAGGCATGGAACAAGGGAACGATTGATAGACATACTGTAAAATGGTCCTCAAATTTACTAAGAAAAGAATTACACTTAATAAAAATCAATGATACATATTATTCTTTGAGATAATCAAATCAATGCACTACAAGTCGACTTTGAGCCAATATTCACAGGTTCTAGCAAATTTGAACAATTTTTGATTCGGTTTCCAGAAATCGCTAAAAAAAATGCCCAGCACCATTTTAGGCCTTCGACACACTCACGTGAAAATGAGGCATGGGCCGCGAGACACGTATTTTCCCTGCTAGTTACGTGTAGGTAAGTACGTGCCTCTGGTACGTGCGGGCCACGTGTGCTCTCCGTGTGCTATCCGTGATAACAAACGGAGAACAGTTAATTTACATACTCACATGGTCCTTTCTGCTGTCCGTGGTGCTGATCTTTGGTCTCCAGCCCTGCCATCGCCCCGCTGCTGCTGCTGCTGGCCGCAGTGAAGTGAATATTAAATGAGAATAATGAGCGGCGGTCGGCAGAAAGTGACAGCAGCGGCAGAGACAGGAGGGCAGGAGAAGGTGAGTTAAGCTTTAGTTTTTTTTCTATGACACGTGTGTTTTCTCTGGCACGTGTCACACGGGACCGCATCCACACTACATCTGTGTGGTACATGTGCGACCCGTGAGACACCCGTGATGCCGGACAAAAACTGACATGTCAGCATGTAGGAAAACGCACACACGTACAAAGGGACACGGACACACGTTCCATATGGTTTTACGTGTGTGCGCCTGATGCAATAGTGTAGCATTGCTGTACGTGTCTCCGTGCCGCCGCTACGTGTGAAAAATGGCAAACACGTACCGGCGGCACGGATGTGTGTCGCAGGCCTTACACATTCATGAAAATTGCATCAGCCAGACAGCAGGCTCAAATGATATATGAAGCAGTCACATGGGCTTCTCTATCATGGCTTAGAGCTATCACCACACATGTTCTAGCATAGCCAAAGGGGGTGATGGCTTCCCAATTACTATAAAAAAAGGCACAGAAAGAAATGGCCATTTTAGGGTTTTATAAAAGAGAGACTGAAGGTCATGGCACACAGTTAATCATTACACATATGGAAAGACCTAAATCAGAATGTGGTTTACCACTGTACTGTTGAGGAACATAAAAAAAATTGGGTGGTACTCATAGTGTGTAAATTAGTATGACGTCACACTTGGGAGTCACTCGCCCATGACTTACACAAGAATCAAGTCATATCACCCGGCACAACTTGCTGCTCTTCGGCCAGAAATGTACATCTTCATGTATTTCTATGCAGCCATATACTCCTGTCTCGAGAGCAGCAGGTCATGTCGGATGATAATAATAATAATAATATTTATTCATTTATATAGCGCTGTTAATTCCACAGCGCTTTACATACAATGGTAATGATGATGCAATGAGATTCTCGTGCGAGTGACTCACAAGTGTGACACCGGCCTAATAGTTTATATATATATATATATATATATATATATATATATATATATATATATATATATATATATTCAAGTGGTGGTGGTGCAGGAGCTGCAGAGTCTGTGTAACTGTGAATTAATTGATCTGTAATATCTACAGTACAGTACCTTAATAACACCATTTATTTTTTCATTCCTCATTCACTACAAATATGGAAGGCAATTCAAGTCCCCTTAGTTCTAATTTTCTTACTAAAGAATATTATTGAAATGAAAGCTAGCCTGTCTGATAAGTATTTTTCCTGGCTTTTGGTAGGTACACATCCCAAATGTCAGCATCTGCTGTAGAGCACTGTATTTTGTTGTGGCATATAAAGGTGCAATATTGTACTATTAAATTGAGTGTGCAAACAAAATGTAAACTTTTCTTGAAACACTCATGTGGCAGACTGTTGCACTTACAAGTGCATCTCAATAAATTATAATATCATCAAAAAGTTAATATATTTAAGTAGTTCAATACAAAAAGGGAAACATACAGTATGAGTCATTACAACAGAGTGATTTATTTTGAGTGTTTATTTCTGTTAATGTTGAAGATTATGGCTTACAGCCAATGAAAACCCAAAAGTCATTATCTCAGAAAATTAGAATATTATATAAGACCAACTGAAAAGATTATTTTAAACTCAGAAATGTTGGCTTACTGAAAAGTATGTATAATAAATGCACTCAATACTTGGTCGGCTTCTTTTGCATGAATTACTGCATCAATGCGGCGTGGCATGGAGGCGATCAGCCTGTGGCATTGCTGAGGTGTTATGGAAGCCCAGGTTGCTTTGATTGCAGCCTTCAGCTCATCTGTGGTTATCCCGGTTGCTTGTGCACCTTTTTCTACCACACTTTTTCCTTCCACTCAACTTTAGCAATGACTTTTTGTGGCTTACCTTCCTTGTGGAGTGTGTCAATGGCTGTCTTCTGGACCTCTGTCAAGTCAGCAGTCTTTCCCATGATTGTGTAGCCTACTGAACCAGACTAAGGGCCGCTGTACACGCTACGTATCGCTTTAGCGATGTCGTTGGGGTCATGGAATTTGTGACGCACATCCAGCCGTGTTAGCGATGTCGTTGCATGTGACACCTATGAGCAATTTTGAATCATTACAAAAATGTTCAAAATTTCTAATCGGTGACATGGGGATCTATTCCCAATTATCGTTGCAGCTGCAGGTACGATGTTGTTCGTCATTCCTGAGGCAGCACACATCGCTATGTGTGACACCGCAGGAATGAGGAACCTCACCTTACCTGCGGCCGCCCACAATGAGGAAGGAAGGAGGTGGGCGGGATGTTGCGTCCCGCTCATCTCTGCCCCTCCGCTTCTATTGGCCGGCCACTTAGTGACGTCGCGGTGACGTTGAACGTACCTCCCCCTTGAGGGAGGGATTGGTCGGCCGTCACAGCGACGTCGCTGAACAGGTATGTGCGTGTGACGCTGCTGTAGCGATAATGTGCGCTATGGCAGCGATCATCACATATCGGCCGTACAACGGGGGTGGGTGATATCGCGCTCGACATCGCCAGCAAATGCTAGCGATGTTGCAGCATGTAAAGCGGCCCTTAGGAAATATTTTAACTCTTAGGAAGCCTTTGCAGGTGTTTTGTGTTAATTATTCTAATTTTCTGAGATAATGACTTTTGGATTTTCATTGGCTGTAAGCCATAACCATCAACATTACTAGAAATAAACACTTGAAATAGATCACTCTGTTTATTATGACGCTATATAATATATTCATTTCCTTTTTGTATTGAATTGCTGAAATAAATTAACTTTTTGAAGATATTCTAATTTATTGAGATGCAGCGGTATATTTCTGGAATGTCAAGAGATTTTTTTGTCTTAAAAAATTAAATTGAAGCATAGCTAATTTTTTTTTCTCATATCATTCTTGGTAAGAGTAATGTTATTTGTTTACTTTTTAATATTGAAAAACAAAAATAATACATTTTACCTTTCGCATATATATATATATATATATATATATATATATATATATATACACTATATATACAGTTTATATATACAGTATATATATATATATATATATATATATGTATATATATATACACATACATATACGAGTATATTGTATATGTGGATATATATGTATATCTATATATATATATCTATATATATATATATATATATATATATATATATATATATATATATATATATATATATATATATAGTATATATATATATATATATATATATATATAAAGCACAAGTCATCTGTTGTCTCCAGGCATGGAGGTGCAGCTCCCATCTGGCGTCGGGTATGACCATGCACTCACTCACCTGTCAGGATATAGAGGATTCTGTGTGGCCACTGTTCACACAGACTGTCCTCCATGCAGCCTCTTCTCTGAAGTCAATGGAAGTTACAGGAATAATCGAGCGATCTGCTTATAACACTGTAGTAATATAATTCTTTATTCCAGTGATGAGTGAACACTTGTGAGTGTTGTACTGTAATTCATGTCTCCTCTTCTCCATCTTCATCACCAAAGCAGGGACAACTCCTGGGGCAACTCGCACTCACTGAGTAGGTGAGGGTCCTGTGTGACCAGCAGGTGTCCAGCCGTATGACTATATAATATGTGATGGACCCCAACTCCCAAACACAATTAATCAGACAGACACACACAAAATAAATACACAAAGCATTGCAATTAGGTGTCAAACGTTCTCAAGTTTATTTAAATTTACAAGACACCAAAAATGGCACACCCCCGACTCACGGAGAGTCACCCCCCAGCACTCAGGAGAGGAAAAACCCCCTGTGGAGGAAACCTCTAGAGAACCATGGCCGGAGGATTGCCCTTCCCTTGGGCTTAGAGAGTTAGTGCTGATATATAACAGATGTAACAGCAGTTTTACAATTTGTACATTTTACCAGATTTACAGAGAATGAAATAATAAATCTAGACTATAAATGTGATAAACTGGATGTGGAGAGATCTGGCTGCGATATCTGTCACCACAGTGATTGATGGAATTAATTTAATTGATCCAATTGCCCTGATTGATTAACCATTTCTCCCTTACAGATCAAGGTCCGCCTCTCAAGAAGTTGGACACTTGGTTACAGGGATTGTTCATTATGGATAACCCCTAATCAGATAAATACCCCACCCCCTCCCCATTATACCTCCCCCCCACGGCACCCAATAAAGTCATAGGTCCGTCTATAAACTCCCAAAGGAGAGCTGCTCTTGTAGAGGGTAAAAGAAGGGGATCCTGTGCTGAGGACCCCCCTCTATTACCTTCATATACACTGGGGTGCGTCTAATGCAGAAAACCCCTTTCCCTGCTAGAACCTCCAAATTACCCCAAGGTCAGCACATTATGTGGGGTGGTCAAGCTCAACGTCCTCAGGCGCATCAATAATGGCACTGATCATGGCAGCGCAACCTTCTTTTATGGAATCTTCTTTATGACATCTATTTATGACATCATAACAGTTGTCATGGTTACTACAGGGGCCTATTACTCATGCAGGGCTCAAGGATTAACCCTTTCACAGCTGGCAATTCACTCACTATAGAAGCAATGATCTGCACTTGTTACCAAGCAGGAGTCTTACCAATGACCCGTATTTAGTTCTTCAGTTCATAGTTTTATGGGAGAAGGGAAACACTCTGAGCTTTCTTCATCAACGTTCATAAAACACAATGATGAGATTCTTGTGCAGCCATGGCTATCTCTCATTCCTAGAATGTGGCTAGAAGGGAAGGAGACCCCCCTTTCTCTAGTAGATGGGAGTCGCTGACTTGGAACTGCCACCTATCATTCATTGATGGATTTCTTCAATACCCCTATAAAGCACCACTCCAGCATTTTCTTTATTTGCCTGTTGGATGCTGGAGTGGTGCTTTAAAACTAAGTCCCCTAACCCCGGTATTATACTCACCTTCCGGCTGCTTCATCTTTATTCCAGTACTCATCTGGTCGGTCTCCAGAGCGCCAGAGGTCACAACTCAATGCATCTCTATGAGAGCCTCGTTCTGGCCTTGTTCTGGCTCTCGTAGAGGTGCACTTGGCGCTTGTGATGTAACTTTGACTTCTGGCTAGTCTAAAGTTCCGGTCATAAGATGGCATC